>NC_136534.1:4335000-4762500 GCF_910591455.1 Pholis gunnellus
TGATTTTTTTTTATGGTCTGTTCTTTGTCCCTCAAGATAATATCCGCTTTTCCAATTTGGACTTGAGGATTGTCGCATCTGGGGCATTTTCAAACTGTCTTTGATTTGCAAAAAGAGGAGAAGCTGCAATCACTGGTCAAAACAATGTGACTTATTTGCTGCTGATTATTTGAGGGGGTGATAATGTTGCCCTGATTACTGTCAGTCTGTGTTAATTGAACGTGGTGGAGAGTGACTTCACAGGAGGGACAAAAATGTACTTGTAAATTTACATTTGTAAATTTAAATGTAAAGGTTGTTCCACCCAAGATAGTTGCTGTTAAGGTCTTAGGTAGGATGGACTATTTATAGATTTTTACTTTTTTTTTTTATTGTTAAAATTGATCGGAATACATTAAGTTTTCCTGTGCATTTATTTCTTTGACTTTAATCCATCCTTTGAATGCAGAGTTTTTAAAAGTTTTTACCTGGAACATCTACTACATTTCTCAGGATTCTGGCCAGAAAGACCAGAAATGCAGTAGTCGATACCAATGCCAGTGAAATTCTACCAGACTGTGTATAAGAAGAGGACGTAGTCATCGTGACTTCACCCATTGGTTTGTGGACTGCAGTTATGAAGCCTCGAGTTCGGTGATTTTGCATCCCCTGCTTTATGGTCTGTTTGACTCTAAATGGACCATAATTTACTAAATGAACATCATACTGTATTGAAGAATACTTGAAACTAGAGATTGAGACCATAAACTCATGTTTACAATGTTTACTGAGGTAATAAATTAAGAGAGAAGTAGGGTCATTTTCTCATAGACTTCAATACGATCTGACTTCTTTTTTGCAACCGGAGTAGTCACCCCCTGCTGGCCAGTAGAGAGAATGCAAGTTGTAAGACACTTCACTCGGCAGAATCGGAGGGATCGAATGCATCATAATGAAACTCAATGCAATTTCCTTGATAATGTTACTAGCTCTCTTAATGTTGATTTCAACAGAGATTTGTTGTTCACAACGTCGCATTCTCAGGGACATTTTCTATCGTCCCCGGGACGCCATTTGTCTCGAGCTGTGAACCCCGGTGCCTACGGTGCCAGCAGTACTGTAGTAAAAAACGAGCGCTGTCACGTTTTCAGAATTTTGGCATCAACTTGGTACCAAAGTAACAGTTCTAGTGACATCCTTACAATGGCCTCTACCATATGGTAATTACTCTCACTGCCAGAGGGGAGAGATAAAAGTTCCACAGTCCAGCTTTTAATGTCCCACTTTCTCTGCATCGATGTGTTCCCTTACAAAAAGGTATATGTAAGGCAGGTAGTACTTGGGCAACAGAGTTTTGAGGTACTTCGGGTAGTTTCGGGTTATATCAGGTTTTTACTGGCCAGGAAAGGAGTAAAATACAATATTTAGAAGTAGGCCTACCAACCTGACGTAAAGATGCTGGAATATTGATGGATATAAGACATACGTAGGGGTGAGCTCTACTCCAATAAACCCTACAAAGATCCTTTCTTGATTCAGTGCTCCTCCAAGAGCATAGATTTTTTTAACATCATTCAAGATGCCAGACAGTGCTCTCAGTCTGTTCTCAGTACACTGTGTTTCAAGTTAGCACGTTCAAGATCCACCGAGCACCCTACGCAGCGACAGACACAAAGATTTTTTAAAACATGACATAGCCTGTGTAAACCGGTTTTACTTGTAGCGTGTGGAATTGAGAAACTGTGTCTTATCCCTGGCGGCGTGGTGCTGATGTCAACATATGGTCAAAAGTGGTCATATGTTTAATGAGCCTGGGCCTCAGAGCAAGAGAGAGTATCCCTGCTCATTAAAACCTGAGGGGTAAAAAAGAAAGGTTTCTCCTAACGTACAGTTACAGTGACCTTTGGCTGATTAATGCTGGCTGAGATCGGCGCACGGTGACTGGGAAGCTCCAAAAGGACTCAGCGCTGCAGTTCTTTAACTGCATTATTATCGGACTCATTTTCCTGAGTCAGCTCCTTGTCTCGCTGCAGTTTTATGGCCGCTGAGAGACTGAACTGGGAGATTAAGGACTCATAACAAGTTGCTTCATGTAGAGTGTCACCTCTAATGTCCTCTTAGAGCATAATGGAACGAGCCATTAGGCCCGACCTATTTACCCTGGCGTCTCTGTTAAGATTCGGTTTCGGAAATGTCATCGTGGTCCAGTGCAGTTTGTGGCGTGAAGTGCAAAATGAGGTCAAGGGAAGTGGATGCGGTGTGATGGGGGGGTCCCCTCTAAATGGGGAATACTTGATCGGAGCAGATTTTTCTCATATAAAGAGAAGGAATTAGGAGTCAAGTCCAGAGGCTCCTGTGGAGCAACGTCACCGGTCTGATTGTACTTTTTCTCCAGTGTCCCCTTTAAACACCAACTGTGTCTCAGCCACGTTTTTCAGTTTCCATCTCCGTAGAGGACTCCGCTATCAATCGTACCCTAAAATTGTATCTAAAATGCAGAAAAGCGATATCTCAATTGAACCTCAATGATACTACTGGTAGTATTGGCGTGTATGTTATTGCGACGTCTTCAGGCAGTATCACCCACATTGTCAAAATGTCATGCAACATTTTCTAGTTTCTTTATTTTCTCCAGTCAGAGGGAACGAGATGGAGATGGAGATTTCTGTTGCGTGACTCTGCTGCCTCTAGCTGCTGATTTTGCACATGCTGTGCTCCTTAGTGTGATCTTTTTATGTTTGTGTGTGTGTCTCTGTATTCAAATATACCTGCATATTCATCTCTATGGGCGACTGTGGTGAGGTGGATAGCAGGGCGGTCTTTCAATCATAGGATTGGCGGTTCGGTCCTCAGCTCAGGCTCCACTAGTCGCATGTCGATGTGTCCTTGAGCAAGACACTTAATCCCAAAATTGCTCCTGTGCCTACTACGGTGTAGAAATGTGATAGAATCTGAATTGTAAGTCGCTTTGGTTTAAAGCGTCTGCTAAATGACTGTAATGTAATCTCTACATACCTCTTTGAATGGCATGCAAGGTTGTTGCCTGTCTGTATTTTTGCATGTATTCAGGTCTTCATTGTAGAAGGAAGCAAAGAGTCTGTTCTTTACAGAGATTTCCTGTAAAGGCCCCAGCATTTTATTCAACACTGAACTAAATGATTTGTTTTATCTTGATAAGAGCTTCTTCGAAGGACAGGATTTCCACTATGTTCGGCCTTTTTCTGTATTTACTGCTCTCCTTAAAGCTTTATGTCACTGCAATTATATTTTCTTTATTTCCCTTTGAATGTTGTTGAATTGGATTGAATGGTTAGTGGTTGACTTCAAAGCTCAGAAAACATGAGCCTGTGTATAGCGCCGCCTACGTCTCCTTTTGACTTTTTCCGCATTCCCACAGAAAAGTTAATGAGCGTTCAAAAGTTAAAAGTTCATAACCAAATATTAGCCGTCTTATGCAACTTTGCAAAACTTGTTTTGTTGGCTTCTTGTTCCTATTGATGCATTGCCTTTAGCTATTAGAAGTGAGAGGCTGGAGGTGAAGAAATGTTAGTACCAATTTAGAAAGCACTTAATCACAGTCCAACATTAAATCAATGGGAAACATGGGAGAAAATAAAAAGGAAAATGGTGCTTTTGTTTGGCAAACTATGTAATGGCTGAAGAACCTCAGAAATATCTGGCACTTCTGAAACAATTTGTTTATTTTCAGCTGGCAAAAAATCAGAGACCCGATTTACCTGCTAATTAGTTCTTGAGGATCTAATTAGGGCTGCAACTAACGATTATTTTAATAATCTATTAATCTGTTGTTTATTTCTTCGATTAATCGATGAATTGGATAAAAAAACAAAGCATTAATTTCCAACCGAAAAAATCGCGTGACGCTGTGGCGCGATAGCCTATCAGCGTTGAGATGTTTCTCCTGTCATCACTGACGTCCTGCCGTTGTTGAATCAGGAAATTAATACTGTAGCCGTCTGTGTTCACCCAGAGCTCTACGATCCCTCATCAATAGAGACCGGACCAAACTATGTGTATACATGTGTGTGTGTGTAAACCATATAGTGCGAACAATGAATAGACGCTGCCGTATTTACGTCTAGATGACGTTATTGTTAGTGTTGATGGAGCTGCTACATTGTTAGCATAGCCTAGCACCGATCGATCCGAGCTCCATTGAGAAAACAAGTAGTTATTTCGGAGTCTCTTATTGTCGGTTAATTTGCCGTTAAATCACAGCCAAGTCAGTTTATAGTGTGTTCATACAGCTGTAGTAAACAGCCGACGTGTGGCTCACTAGACACAGTGAGCTCGATGAAATCCACGGAGCTCCTCCGGACTATGTTATGAACCAGACATGACAGCATTTAGTTTCCCGTGATATCTGGGACTTCCACAACACGTACTAGGCAGAAATAGAGGTGATTTTTTCCACGGTTGATGGCGGACAGTTGAACGGCTTTCAGACCGATAAGCTGCGCCCCCTCTCCGGCGCGTCCAGCGCGTCCAGCGCGATTCACGCGAATGAACACAAATAGTCCCCGGCGAGACCGGCGGCGCGAATGACGCGATTCGCGCCGCGTTCATCGCGTTTGGTGTGAACACGGCATTATTGAGTGGCGTAATAATCTCGTGACACAACGAATCGATAATGAAATTCGTTGCCAACTCTTTTAATAATCGATTATTATCGATTTTATCGATTCGTTGTTGCAGCCCTAGATCTAATATAGCCTTTGTAAACATGAAAATATATTTGAAAAAATAATGATAAAAGCACATACACAAAGGTCCCTTTTGACCTGTTTGTGAGGTCCACTGATTGTGACAGTTGTTGGCCCTATCCTTCCTTCCTGTCACTCTTAAATGTACATAATGTCATTACGTACACTTAAAGCTGTACGTAATAAGTGTACTGTTGAAAGTAAACTGTTGACTTTGTGTGTTCGCCCTTAATCACAGTCCACATATGTAAAAAACAGTCAGAATAAACGTACATTTTAATTGGAAACAAGTGGAACATTTTCTCCAATCTTTAACTTCCCTTGTACGATCAGGTTGATCTTTTCTCGGAACAAATCAAACATAATTTCTAACCCTGTGTAGCGAGCGACGGAGAGCGAGCTGTACCCAGCAGGCCGTTAGGCGGAGTAACAGTTAGTAGGTAGTAAAATAAAAGTACAATAGTCAATATACTACACAGTGTGTACATAACACACTACCAATAAAGATGTCAAGAGCTCACGCTCGATCGAATGTTGTCGAGAAAAATCAAAGGACGGACAGACAGACGGACAGATTTTAGATACTGGAATGTTTTTTTAAATCTGTGAATCGATTTCTGTGTGTGTGATTTTTTTTCCCCCAATCCTATTGAATTATGTCGGTTAGCGATGTAAAAAACCTTATTTGTCACCAGTAAATCCATCAAGATTGTTTTCACGCACAAACACACACTTGTGACACACTTGGGGCGACTGTGGCTCAGTGGTAGAGCAGGGTCGTCCTTCAATCAAAGGATCGGCGGTCCGATCCCCGCCTCTGCTAATCCATGTCGATGTGTCCTTGGACAAGACACTTAACCCCAAAATTGCTCCCTCAAACTGTTCCTGCAGTGTGTGATAATGGGTATGAATGTTAGATAGTCCTGATGGTCAGACGGCACCTTGCATGCTAGCCCCTGCCATCAGTGTATGAATGGGTGTTAATGGGTGAATGATGACATGTAGTGTTAAAGAGCTTTGAGTGGTCAGAAGACTAGAAAAGCGCTACACAAGTACAGTCCATTTCCTTGTAATGCTCTCTGACTTGTTGCTGGTGTAAAAAGCCCAGTAACAGAGGCGGGTCCATCTTGCTTTAAATTGAGTGCTCTCTCATTGCCGGTAAGAAAGCGGTTTTGTATTTCCCCCTTCACTTTCATCATTCTCTTCCTCTTTCTGACTTGATACCGCTCATCATTTGCAGGTCCAGAGTCCATTTAGGGCAAATGTGGTCAATCCACAGCAACACAGTAGGCCATTCTTTTTTCTGTTTCTTTAGCATTCTCACTCATTTAAACTAACAACACCTTGACATGAACAGAAAGAAACCTGTTGTGTGTTGCCATGGCAGCCAGACCTGTGGAAGTAGTCAACAGTATCAGCACAAGCAGGCCTGTGTTGGTGGCTATTTAACAAAGTGTGATGTCAGCCAGGCCCCTCTGAAGCGCATCACTTAACGTCCACTCTTACATCTCTTGTGGGTTTTTTTTTCTGCTCAATAAAATGACATCATATATGTATGAGCCCAGTGTTTATGCCTACAGACAATCTCTGTTTGGATTTTTCTCCCGATCCCTCTGGTCTTTTTTTCCCATCTTTTGTCTGTTTTTTTTATGCTCGGTCAGGACAGCGAGCCAATCAGCTCGGCTGTATTTAACGGCACATCGGGAGACGTTTAAAGCGAATCCTCGGAGAGCCCTCGAGGACGGGCCTTTGATCAGCCGTCTCTTTATGGAAGTGTAGGCTAATTTAGCTCGATGGCTCTTCTCTCTTTATAGTCCTTGTGTTTTTGAGCTTGGCTGTCAGATGAAGGCCTATAGCTGGAGTTGTCCACACAACACACGCAGCCTGTAGTATAACCGTTTACTCTTTGTTTACCGGTACACTATTTATTTTTCTTTGCTCTTGATCTCTGCAGCCTTTTTCTTTGTTGTGGCTGTTAAAAGTTAAACATCTAGATTAGAGCAGCCACCTGTCAGATTTAAAGTTGCAGCTGTTGAGACCGCTTTTTCTACCTTCCGTGTTGCCGATCAACTACATTTCTGTCTCTTTTCCACTCTCCCAGTGGTGTATGAGTCTGTCCGTCTGTCACCACCTCTGCCCCTCATCCCGTCCGGCTGTCGGTGCGTCCGGCCTCTCCACTCTAGAGTTGATGCATAGCCAGATTAAGCCCCTCACATTTGTCACACTGCGGCTGGCAGTCGGCAGACACGGAGCCAAAGTCCGACGAGGACGTGACGAACGACGCCTTCAGTCTACCTCTGTTTGCTTTGGCTTTTGCCAGTCATTTTGTGCATCATTTCACACTTTCAGATGTTATTTTGATCCCTGTGGCAAATTACCTACTGGATAATTCCTTCAAAAAGAAAGAAAAACAAGAAGTTGTTTAGTGAGGTATTTCTGCTCTCTACCTAAGGAAGGTAGAGGACGATATGCACCGGTGATGTTGTCAGCTCAGTTACTTGTCAGAGTAAAAAGGAATTATACCAACACTCAAGTGTGTTCTTAGGCACAACTTAGATTTAGTTTGGTGGTGTTTCATGGCCATTCAAGGTAAAAAAGAATTATGTAGTTACAGATATGGGGGATGTGGGGTAATTTTCAGAGAAAGAAAATCTGAATTATAAGATTTAAATTGTAAATTACGAGATAAAACTCAGGAATTTAAAAGAAAAAAACTTGAATAAGAGATTATTAAATCATAAATTAACGAGAGAATTATCTGAGATTCAATTTGCAACATTACAGAAAAAGATTGCCGTTTTTTGTGGTCAAGAAAACAATTTATTTGTTTTTGGATTTGGGTTTAACTCTTCAACTAAATATTTGGTCCTCCAATCCTCAATAATTTGATACAACTTTGTTAAAACTTGTAAGGATATTATTATCACTATTATAAACATGCTATAACTTTATTATAGGAAATGGTGAGAGAGTATCTTCTGGGTTTGACCTTAAGAAGCCTCTGTTAACTGCAGCCTGGCCACAAGCCAAGCCCGCCAAACTGAAGTACAGCATGAATGGGACTAATGAAGCAGACTAAAGTGGATCTTCCATTAATCATTTGGGGTCTTGTGTAATCTTCATCTATCCGTGTGTGACAGAGCGGCCTGTGTCCTTAAACAACCTTTCATCTACCACCAGCACACGCATACTGTACATGATCAAAAGATCCTCACGAGCAAACGCTGCACTTATAATACGTTATGTTCTGTAAACTGTGAGATCATTAAGTAGCTCGGAACTACATTCATTAGCTTAACAAAAATGATATCAGTGCAAAATGAATGGGGTGATCAACCCAGGCTTATAGACACTTGTTAGATCGCTTATTCCATCAAAACTTGATTTGACTCCCTAGACGGGAAACATTATTGACCTACGTGATGTCTGATACTTATTTTGAAAAGCTAGGCTACAAGCAACGAATTCTCACTCCCAATAAGTCGAATGCCGACGCTTGGTCAGTAGCCCTAAGCTTCAAAACGTTCGTCTTATTAGGAAGTTAGGTTGAGGCAACAAAACCACTTAGTTTGGGTTATGAAAACATCGTCGTTAACGTTAACTAACGTGACCAGTGAATGCCTCCTGGGTGAATGTCCTGTGTTTGTTTGACCCATTCGCCATCCCTTCCTCTTATAATGACGCGGGTGCATTTACATTGGAGTTAGTGGAAAGTGGCGATAACAAGCAAATTGACTTAAGAAATTCCAGGCATCACACCCTGTGCTTATTCAGCAGTGTCTGTGTTTTTTTCTCCACACACTGTGTCCACATTTGCCCTCATGGTTTGATCCAAAAAAATAAAATTGAATATCACCCTTAGCCTTCTATGATCTCAGAGACGATCCATGTAGTTGTATTGTCCAACAGGGAGACATTTCATATTTCTCCTAGCCGATACTGTTAGATAAGAGTCGGACCAAAGAGAGCTACATTTTAGAGTGACTCTTTTTTTCTCCACGTCTGTTGCAGCAGGACCCTGAATCACCTCACCAACCCCAGTTCTTGGATTGTTATGCAATTACATTCTCAGCATGCTTGAATTTCCGGTGTAACAGATGTGACCAGCCCCCTGGTTTAATAGTCTGTTCCCCAATCCATGTTTGCCCGACTGCTGTCTCACTGATAAGCACATGTCCCTGTGTGACCCAGCACAGGAGTCAGAGCTGGCTGTCAAGAGGTTATCCTCATATGTTACAATCAGATACTCACAGAAACATACTCCAACACTAATAATGCTATGATGGAAACTCTCTTTCCATTACCAACTCCTGGGAGGTCAGGGAGGTCACGTACAGCTCCATAACAGCAAGGCTGGTAAAGCTATCAATTATGAAGGTTTGTGTCTTTCGAGGCCACCGTGCAGTGTTACTTGTATTATTGGAGTTCACTTTTTAAGGCAGACAGACAGAGACACTGTTGTATATAGCGAGGATTCGCAGAAGCTTACCGTGCATGTCACAGACCTTCAGATAAAACATCATCAGATTGTCTTAGAATGGCCAAGAACAATACCTTGGTTGCTATTTGTTTGTGCACCAGCCGGTCTCACTGGACTTTTCAATGATGATTAAGAGGTTTTGAGGCATCGCCAGAGTAGTTTTTTGTGCATGTGTGCCATAGACTGTATAAGAAGTGGACATAGTCATCGTGATGTCACCCATTGGTTTGTGGAATGCCGTTTTGAAGCCTCAAGTTCGGCGATTTTGCCGACGCCATCTTGGATTACCGCCATTGCCATGTTGTTGTTTTGTGACTATATTTGGAATGGGGAGGAGTGATGTAGAGATGCGCCAAGAGATTACATTGCAGCCCGTTTTGCGGCTGCTTTCTGCAGCATTCTCCCTCAATACTGGAACAATTAAAAGAAATGCTGTCCCCCATTACTCACTTAGACATAGAAAAAGGGGAAAAAAGGCTCATGGTCATGATTTTTCTTGAACCTTAAACAATTGCTGATGACCTTAACGGAAAGCATAACACAACGTTAAAGAAGAAAGACCTTGATAGAGACAATGCAGAGGCTTAATTTTCCCTTTTGTATTTCATAAATAAATGTGGTGTTTTACAGACCTTTGCGCTCTCTGCATTGTTCAGACTTTGAAGGCCAGACAGGTGTAGAGATAAAACGGGTAAACCGCGAGGTGTCCCTAAATAACCAGAGTGCCGACAAACAGCCACCTGGAGCTTCGATTCTCGTCGTCTGACGGCAAACTGTCATGACGACTTGCTGTCCTCAGATGACCCGGCAGACAGACAGTAGTAGTAGTGGTAGTTGTTGTAGTAGTTCTGGTCCCCAGATGACCCCGTAGACAGACAGCGGGGTCAGGCTGGACTGACTTACAGGTAGTCCACAGAAAGAGCTGTGTGTCAGGTTGGAAGAAATTGTTCATTATTTACAGGAACAATCCTACCTGGAAAGCCATTGAGGGTTTGTGCAGTGCAGTCGTTTTATATGAAATTTAATGTGACACAAATAATATAACATTTATACAATAATAGAATCAGATATAAAGTTCGTACTCTGGGACTCCTGAATAGAGCATATGATGTTTTAATTTCTCCACCAGAATAGAGTGATCCAGATTTAATACACACTATACAATAATGTCGTTATCAGCTACTGGAAATATGCACACGTTGTAAAAATACCCACTTTTTAATTTCTGCTACTTGCTTCTGAACAGCTGCGCCTTAGTTGCTCCGACTCTGACAAGAATAAGTTAATAGAAAATGCTCTGCCGAGAGATTATAAAGAGACAAATCAATTCTGGGACTTTTGCCCTTTTTCTTGTTAAGTTTCATGAATCAATAGTTTACTCTTGTCAGCTGCTCCAGTTGTGTGGCAGCTGGTCCGTAGGTATGTAATCATGGACCGTTTATGAGAAGTGGACGTAGAGTCACCGTGGCGTCAGCCGTTGGTTTGCGGACCAAGGTTTTGAAGCCTTCAGTTCGGCATTTGGGCGTTGCCATATTGGTTTTTGGCTGTCTCCATCTTGCAACCAGAAGTGCCACGTGAGGTCACACCTCGAAAGAGTTCCTAGTGGTTTCTAGATTGGTCCTGGGGGGGCAGCAGGGGTCCTTGATAAGGAGTTCAAATGTTTTTTATATATTTCACTGCTCACTGCAAGGTAGTGAGAATGATGGCTGCTTTAATTGATTTGAGTCTATATCATGCAGTGCAGCAGCGATCCCTTTAAGTCCTCTGATTGCATTGAAC
Organism: Pholis gunnellus; assembly: GCF_910591455.1. Classification (NCBI taxonomy): domain Eukaryota; kingdom Metazoa; phylum Chordata; class Actinopteri; order Perciformes; family Pholidae; genus Pholis; species Pholis gunnellus. The sequence goes on from NC_136534.1 coordinate 4,345,963, forward strand.
TTTAGTGGGCACTGTTACAGTGAGCAGGACTGCGCTAACACTGGATTTTGATCTTTGCATCAATGTGATGACATGTGTACCTGCCTGGTTATTATCCTGCACTAACATGTACTAACGTCACTCTATGTATTGATATGCCAATATTAACATACATATATTTTAGGATTTATTTTATATCTCCCACCCCTAAAAACCTGAATGTATTGCTTTCCCCAAACGTGTATCTCCATATTTGATGACTTACACGGTTTTAGCTAACGTTAGCTAATGTTATTCTATGTGTTGGGAAAAAGCATCGTTCTCATACCCGTTTATGTAAGTCATGCATTATCACAGAGCGTAAAACAGTTATAACAATCTAAACAAAGCCCTGCTTGGTTCATGTTCTCTCTGAATGTCCCAGACTCCATTGAAGAAACTGTCAATTTATTCCAAAAATGTATCAAATCAAACAGACCTGACTAGAAAAGAAAGGAAGGAGAGTTCACGCCAAAATTAAAAATACATATTTCAGTCTAGATTGTTTTGGCGTGAGTTGCCTATTTTTGGAGAAATCGACTCAGGAGATGTCTGCTTTCTCTACAATATGATGGGATTATGATGGCATCCAGTTTGTGGTGCTCAAAGCGCCTAAAGAAAAGCTCCACATGAACCAGAAATCATGACCCAGTTCCTCAAAATAATCCACAGACCTTGTTGTGAGCAGTTTTATATATACACTATGGTTGAAAGAAAATGGTTCCTACTTCTGCTCACAACAAGGTCTGTGTGTCGCAAGTCATTTTTGATTTGGGGATGAGATGTCCTTTTAAAGCAACGTTTGAAGAATGTCGTCATCGGACAATAATGTTGGGGACCCTTGACGGGGAAGTCCATTGTCGTTTTCATTTCCCACATTGCAACTGTACAGTACCACTGATATCAACACTAACAGAACCCTGAGGTTCACAAGCACCAAATGCAGAGTTTCTTCAGATATAGCTCAGCATCCAAACTCAGTTTACGGAAGTGAAGTCACTCGTAGAACAGACTCGGTTCATGACGTGACTCTTTGAAGATAGACGGCCCTGATAGCACCAAAAAACTGCTGCATCGTCAAACTTATCTCTGCGCGGATTCCTCTCAATATCAAACACAGACTTTAATCTGTGACAATTCTGCTCGAACGCTGAAATCAATTAGTCCAAGTGTGGCAGCCTCCTCTCCTCTTGTTCCCTTTCCTCTCCTGGACTTCCTTTTCTTTCATCTCATGTCCTTTCCTTAAATTTCCTCTCCTCTCCTTGCCCCCCCCCTAAAAAAAAGAAAATAATTTCAATCCATTTCATACACCACGGACTTTAAACAGACTACTCTGGATTGGTCAGGAGCAGACAACATGATGACTCATGGGTAGGGCACATAATGAGGTAAACAGTGTGTCACGGCAGCCCAGGCTCTCGCCTTTGCTTTTCCATTCGTCAGGGCACAAGCTGCCGTGTGTCCTCGCTGCGATAAGACTCGATAAGAACGGGCGAATGCGGCAGAGATAAGAGTAGCTGACTGAGATCTGTCGAGCCGTTCCAAAACCTCAGACAGGGCGTGTGTTTGTTTACCGTCTGTCTGCTCTTTTTACACCAAAAAATTCCTCCCTCCCTCCCTACCTTCCTCCCTCCCTCCCTTCCTCCCTCCCTTCCTTCCTCCCTTCCTCCCTTCCTCCCTCCCTCCCTTCCTCCCTACCTTCCTCCCTTCCTCCCTACCTCCCTCCCTTCCTCCCTTCTCCCGTCCCACGTTGTTTCTGTCTCTGCCTCCCTTTTCTTCTCTTTTTTGTTGCTTTTGGTTGTTTTTTCTCTTCCTACAGGATGTTTGTCTTGTTCACTCTGTTTCTTCCCCTCACATCTGCCTCTCTCTCCCCACCACATTCCATCCTTCTATGTGATCTACGTCTCCTACACCCTCGTTTCATCTCATATGTTCTCTACGACATCAAAAAGAGTCCCCTTTTACCAAAAACCTGTTTTCCTCCGATCCCCCCATCCCCCTCCTCTCTTTTCGATTCTACTCCTACAACAAAACAAAAGAAGAAAAAATAAAAAAGCGTCACTTGGCACTTTTTAACTGTAAATAAAGTTGTTGTTGTTTCCTCAGCCGCAGCCTCCTCCAGCCCTGTTTATCAGGCAGACTTCAAAAGTGGCATGCTGACATGTGGCTCTGTGAAATAGGGTCACAGGCAACACTTGGCTTTGAGGAAAAAAATAAAAAAATATTCCCTTTCATGTATGAACCTAGTGGGTGAGAGAGGAAGTAAAGGGGGCTATGCCAGCCAGCCAGCCAGCCACCTGCTACCCAAACTGAGACACACTGCGGTCCTCTGCTTTGTGTGCGGTTGTGGATGAGCGTTGTGTTTCTGTGCACCTTTCTCAGCAGGTCGTTACAGGCCAGCCACCAGCCCTGTCCCGTGCTTTTGCTCGGGCGTATCTATCCATATATCCGTCTCGCCTGTTGTTTTTTTGGTATCTCATGATTTTATTCATTGAGTTTCTCCCTCTTGTCTGTGTTTTTTTTTCTCTCTCTCCAGCTGTGGTGCCAGTGTGAGGGAGCCTCGTGCTGAGCCTGGACTGTAGCAGCAACGGGGCAAAAGACATAAGAGGAGAACGAGAGGAAAACCCACCACCACCAGCAAAAGAGCTCGGAGAGTCGGAGGAGCCGGCATGTTGATTAGAGCAGAGTTTAGGAGACAAACCTGACTGTGAAGGAGACAGAGGCAGACTGAGAGGTATACAGATTATTAGCCTGCAGCCAGACACGTTGGAAAAAGTGAGAGAATTCATGTTACAGGCCGTGGCTGCAGGACTGCTGCTGGGAGGATAGGGATCAACCACACCCACGCTGCAACTTCCTACACCTTCATCCGTCCTCTCCTAACCCGAATCGGTGTCTCGAAACCTACACAAACCCCTCCATCCCCTCTTTTAGTGCTCCTCCTTCTTTTTGGCCATCACCACATTGCTCTGCAGTAACGACAGTTCAACCATCACACAGACTAGTTAACCGGTCCGCTCTCGGAGTGACTGAAGCGACGATCGCCCTTTGCAGAGCTCGACAGACAGCGGCCTCCCATTCCCTCGCACATGGACTGTTGATGAAGAAAGATGGCAGTGAGACCGGCAGGCGCCGCCCCTTCCTCTCGGCCACCCTCCCTCCCCCCAGCAGCCGTGGCTCGGACCGGTTGAGGTTTGTCCGTTGGCATCCATCGCAGCATCGGCAGCAGCTTGGCAGAGCGCGGGAAGGAGCAGTATGCAGGAAACTGACTTACCGGCCACAAACGCCTTTAAAGGTAAACTTAGATAATGTCGTGTGTGTGTTGTGTTTATGTCCTTATGTGTGTCCTGGTTGCCACTACATTTTATCATCAACCTCAAAGGTACGTTTTAATAATGACATTAATCGACCACGGGGGTCATCAACCACATCATTCCAAGGGGCAGGATTTTTTTCGAAGCAGACACTGTGGGGGTCGGACTTTCAAATATCAAACAATCATTTTATTGAGCCTAATTAACAATTTGCTTAGTACCACCCCTCAAACTCAGACTGGACAATCATACCCAAGCTCATAGCCGAGCCACTGACCAGGATCCGACAACTATACGGTCTTAAATCCTTATATCTTCATTTCTGCACCCTGCAGTATTAGTAGACTTGTTTGATAAAATATCCACATCGTGTCCACAGGCCGTCCACGCCACATCCCAACTCAATGCGAGCCACCTCAGCATGTGGTCTGGCCGATCGGATCCCAATGAGAGCTAGATCCGATCCCAGAGGGTTCAGTGTAACCACTGTTGAATTATTACATTTTCTCTCTTCTTACAGCCTGTCTTATCCTCACCTCCCTGCTCTGTGTAAACAGCCTGCATTTCAGTTGGAGTTTTGAATTAGTGAATTTAGTGTTTTTGATAAAAGTACCACAATTTTAAACTTCGATTTGGTCGCTTTTTCTTGACGGAAGCGTTCTTTACACATGATGTGTTCAAGGGGCTTCGGAAAACTGAAAATCAAACGATAATGTCCATTTTTTAAATCGATGTGTTCTTTTTTACACGTAAACAACCTTTCACTATTGCTGACTCACCTGTATACGCTTCTATGTGCAGGCATGGATATCTGCAATTTCTGTGTGTATGGACATCTACCAGGGATCAGACAGGTCATTTTGTGGTTTAAAGTTTACAGCACTGCAGAGAGGAAAGAGGAACTGAAAGTATTGGCCTCTGTAAACTTGAGCTTAACGGTTTTGCTCATTAAAACATAATCACTCACGGCAATTATGATTGTTGTAACTGAGGTCGTACGCAAGCGTACAGAGGAACAAATACAGCTCTTCTTCTGGGGAGTAACTTCCCTTCTATCGGCCGAACCACTACTCAAAGCACATCTCCAACAGCACGAGCTAATGGAGGGCACAATATATTTACTTATGGAATGTGTTATAGGTTTACTGGATGTTTACTTATAGAAGATATTATATGTTTGCAATAAGTTTACTTGAAGGAGTCTTAAACATAATCATTGGAAGTATTGAACCAAGGTACAGTCACATGTAGATGGGGGTTCTGAGCCATGAGGCAGAGAGAGCAGGGGAGACGGGGTCAGTAAGGAATGCAGAGGACAGGCTCTTCACGACCATATAAGGGAATAGGTCGAGGACCAGAGACATCACCATGGACACAGAGGAGCTGGACAGATGACCAACAGAGCAGGACGAGTCCGGACGACTTCAACCAAACACTGAGCTGATAACTGCCCAAAGCCAGGAGGGGGCTATTGAATTTCGGCCAATCACAGAGGCTAATACTGAACATTTGAACTTTCGGACAGAGACTTTTAAATATAGGATAGTTCCAGAGGGATTTTGGGTTCAGTTCCCGCTGTTACCACTCTGTAGTTGACCAGCTGAGCTGGCCGATTAGGTGGGGCAAGTGAGGACTCTGCCCCGTGGGACAGATTGATACCGATAGAGTAATTCTGTTTGCAACTGTTCTAGCTTCTCTTGTTTATTAAATACTATTTGATTGTAAGCCTGATCCAGTTCATTTTTGGTGTGACTTTGCTGCAGAAAGTTAGCAGCAGCAGAAGTCCAGCGGCCTGTCTCTCCCTTGAAAAGGTCCACCCCGACACTAACCAGCGGTTCGAGGCTACGTTAGGCGCTACAAGCCTAACAAGCCCGAAAAGTTCCATTGTGGGCGATGTAGGCGTCCGTTTTTTTTTTTTTACTGTCCCTAATAAGTCTGACAGTGTTAAAGGAGTGTGATGCTAAATAAGTTGAATAATTCAAAAGAAAAATCTATTACTATTAGCAGTTTTTCATTGGAACTACTTTCTATCAAATAAATAGTCTTTATGTTATGTATTCTTTATCCACTACTCTGTGTTAACTATTTAAATGAATTAAAATTGACCAAAGGAGGAGTTAGGAATCAGACACACATATCTTGAAACATGAAGACATCACTAAGTCTAGTCGCATGGATGAGTACCATTGAAAGTTTAAAACAATAGAGCATCAAAGCACAGAAAGCCGATCTCAGTACAGTTTGGGGAGTTGCTTCCTCCAGATGGAAGCTGTCCTCTTCCTGTTTTCCATCATACGAACAAACAGCCTCTTCAGACAGACTCATGCAGAAAATACAACCCTTGAAGGTGACTGATGACAACAGTCACCAGCCTTCTCTTATGTCACCTGATCTGCCTCTGTACCTTGCTGTGATGCTTTCCATTGGCAATGTTAACCAGAGCACGCGTAGGAGCACACCTCCTCCACTCGCCGCTGATCCGTCAAAGCGATTTGACTGAAGCGCGCTCAATCGCGTGGACGACCACGGGCAGACAGAACCTTCAATCTGAGGAAGACGCCGTCTCCGAGACAGACATCTCACTCTGTGAGCTTATGGAGAAACCGTGCTGAGTCACTGACAGATTCACATTTGAGTGGTTGCTCTCTGTTGTTTGCTATAGGGTGATTAAACTGAGCATAGGGCCGCGTGGGGCTGGCATGCAGTGTGTGTGTGTGTGTGTGTGTGTGCTGCATGGCGTAGCTAAGAATTTGATTAATGCAATCCTCACACACACACACACACACACACACACACATTTGCTTATCTGTTGCTGTAACCTGCTGTTATTATTAGTGTGGTCAACGACTGCAGATATGGAGAAATCACTCCAGAGCGGAGCCTCCTCTCTGTTTTCAAAGCACACGTGTTACGTAATTCATCAGCTGTGTGTGTGTGTGTGTGTGTGTGTGTGTGTGTGTGTGTGTGTGTGTGTGTGTGTGTGTGTGTGTGTGTGTGTGTGTGTTTTACCTGACATGAACCCCGCGCAGTAAACAAAACCTACGTTAACAGCTATCGACCACCGGCGTCTGCATGTTGGCACGTTTGTTTGCTACCACTCGATGACCTCATTCTCCTCTTCAGCCCCACAGAGACCAGAGCTCACCCACACACACACACACACACACACACACACACACACACACACACACACACACGTCTGGCCTTCCTCTCAGTCCTGACGGGCCTGTTTGTCTGTCTGCACCTGTGTTCAGTGCATTTTAACACTGATTTCCATGACGAGCTTGTTATCGTATTTTGTTCTCAGAGTGTCCAACTGCTCAGACAGACACAGACCAAGGTCGTGTTGGCAACACTGGAAAACAACTTTTCCCTCCCATCACATCTCTTTGCCCTTAAAGTTGGAATGCGCAAGGCTCAGCTGCTTGGCGACTTCATAGACTGTATATAAGAAGTGGACGTTGTCATCAGGACGTCACCCATTGGTTTGTGGACTGCCAAACTTTTTTGCAATCGATGAACAGAAGTTACCATATTTGTCAATCACAGTAAGCCCGCCCTAAAGCATCTCCTGCTTTATGGTCTGTTTGACTCTAAATGGACCATCATTTACTAAATGAACATCATGCTGTATTGAAGAAGACTTGAAACTAGAGATTGAGACCATAAACTCATGTTTACAATGTTTACTGAGGTAATAAATGAAGTTGTTGATTTATATCCGCTCTTATTGTATTCGTCTAAGTAATGAGACACAAAGTTAGGGATGTTAAGTAGTTTCAAAACAACTTTTAACGTTATTTACGTATTTCTGTGCTACAAAACGTTGAGTGGAGCTTGGGCAGAATTCAAAAATAACTTTCTTGGAACTCTCGATCCTCTGCGACCTAAAGTGGTTCACAGCCAGTAAAATAATGTCGTCGTAACCCACAGTCGTGTAGCTCTTTTAGCTTAACTCAAGATTTACTTAGAGCAGCGGCACCTCTACCAGCTGCCTCCCTCCGTCTTGCTTGACAGAACATACAACTATAATATGTCAAACTCACTGTCTACAAATGAGATGAGATCTTTTATAGACTCGAGCAGCGTCTGCTCTGGGTTAGATTTTGCAGGAAATCTGCTGGATCGCAGTGTGTCACTAAGCAAAGAAGTTACAGTCATGAATACAAGTTTATACTGCATGAAAGCCCAATGCAAAAATAATCATGTCCAGCCATCTGTTTTCTTCAGAAAAGACGAGAAGCTATGTCCTTTCAACAGGAACAAAAAAAATCTAACCGATGTCATCTTTTCTTCACCTACATTTTCTAACACCCCCCTTGAGGCAGTCGATAAACAGAGAGACTATACTGCAGAGTCAGTCTCAATCCCAGTCTACCTCTCTCTTTCTCATCCTCTTGTCTCTTTCCTTTCTGCATTTGACACATTTTCTCACTCTGCTTCTCCCTAGGTGGTCAGCTTTTTCTGTCCATCTCCATTTATCTCACTCTGTCTGTCAGCCCGTCCTCCTCCCTCCTCTGCTCCGTCTCGCACTGTGGTCTCTCACCACAGTCAATCCTTATTGAGCTGCACTAATGTGGAGCCCTCGCCCATCCATAAAGTGACTGACAGCTCGGGGTTATTAGATGAGGACCTCCTGCCCCTCTGCCTGCCTGCTGCCTGGGGCGGAGGCCTCAGACACACTGGATATCTGTCCATCTACCTCTTTACTTCTCTGCATTTGTGAAATTATACGCATTTCATTCTTTACGAGCCTAAAATCTCACTATGTCGAGTTTCCACCACCACGTATTTCTTTAGACATTTTTTTGCTGTGCCGCCGTCTGGTCTGACCGGGCCAGACTGGAATGAACATTTGGAATTCACAGGAACATTTTATTGCTTGGAAGATTCAGAGCATGGGCTCGTTTGCTGTCTTGTCAGGGGTTGGTTGCGATTGTTTATATCACAATTGTCTTCATTGGACAGACTGATCCGGACATGTAAGCTTGATATAGGGGCTTGAGGTTTTAGGTCGTCAACTTGCCTCTGCCAAAAGAGGAGGAATACATGTTGTGTCTCGCTAGCTGGACAGCCCACATTCATCAATCACCTGGTTCTCATGTGCTTGATAAACCATGGCAGCTCTGGAGTTGTTGCAAGGCACTTTATTTTGACTGATGCTCAGTCTCAAGTATTATAAAGCAGTTTACATTTTTGTGACAGTCTATTGTCAGCCAGAGAACAGCCTACAGCTCAAAGTCAGAAAAACCATGCAGCTAATTGTTGATTTCAGAAAAAAGGAGGCGAAGACACACGCCTGTCTACATAAATGTAACTGGACAGATTTTAAGTTCCTGGGAATCAGCATCACCAACAACCACACGTGGTCATCACACGTCTCCTTCCTGGTTAAGAAAGCTCATAAACACCTGTATATCTTAAAGAAACTTAAGAAGGCAAAACTTCTGTTCCAAGCTCTTGTTCACTTTTACAGAGGAGCAATAGAAGGCATCCTGACTGGAAAATGACTAAATTGGCATGATATTTGCAAGGCCCAGGACAGAAGGGCTCTACAGCAGGTGATTATAAACCTCCCAGAACATCATTGGTACCCATCAACCGAGCATCAGTGATATTGGTGACAAGAGGTGCCTGTGAAGAGCCCAAAGGATATTTAAAGACAATACCCAGCCACAGCCTGCGAGATATACAGAAGTCTCAACTGATGTATCAGCAGACTTCAGAGCAGCCTCTTTCATCAGGCCGTGAGTCTCCTAAATTCATCCACACACCGCCCTAAGTGGTGCTTGGTCCGGTTGGTCTGGCTGGGTGGTTTGAATATGCCTTGGGCGGTGATCCTCTCATTGTCAGCTGCACTTTATCCAATCCCCTCGCTTCTTTCTTCGACGTTGATGAGTGCATCTCCGTCAAAGGCCGTGCATGCTCCAGAAACAAAGGCGAAAAGATAACAAATTCAAACAAAAATGTAGCAAAGTTCATGGGAGCTGCTGGCAGCCACAGATACACCAATACCATTGTTCATGTCCTCCACACTTGCACTTGGTGAATGATTCATTTGAGTTTGTTCGCAGCAAATCTAACACAGTAGCATCAACCCCAAGCAAAACATAAGCAGTTGTCTCCTGCACTTTCATTTCATGCTGGTAAATCACAGTCAAAATGCAACACTCACCAGGTGGTGTAGTTGTTGCTGAATTACTACATTATTACATTAATGAAAGAATGTAAAGACACTTGTATTGTTAATTTATAGTTTTTTATAGACTGGCTGCATTGGTATATACATATTTGCAGTCAGTTTTCAGATGACTTTGTGTTGCATTTGTCATACAACTCTTTAGTTTTTTAGTTTTTTTCGTGAGTCCTCTGTGTTAGCACTGGTGTAAATGAAATGGATGTGGGGCTATGTGTTTTGGTGCACAGTGATATTGACGATTTACATCAAATCAGTGGAAAAGAAAATTCACATTTCTGCTGTCTAATGGTTTGGAATGTGACGGTCAAGATGCATTTGTAGCAGATTTGTAGCAGATACCAGCTAGTGGTCATATGACCTCTGTGTGTGTGTGTGTGTGTGTGTGTGTGTGTGTGTGTGTGTGTGTGTGTGTGTGAAGATAGTGTATCCACATTTGTCTGATATAATTGCAAGATGTATGACAAGATAATTACACATGTGAGCGGGTGTCTTTGAATGTGGACGTGGGCGTGTGCGTGCGTGTGTGTGTGTACATGCGTGTAGGCTGATGCATGTGTGTATTTATGTCCGGCCAATATAATAACAGGAATTACAACACAATAATTGCATGCATGTCTGTAAATGTGTGCTCATATGTGCATTCATATTTATTCATTATAATTGCAAGCTTCCAGACGTGTGTGTGTGTGTGTGTGTGTGTGTGTGTTGTTGTCTATGGCAGACGCACACTAAATTAGACAGACAATGAGTCATCCTACCCGCCTAATTTCTCATTCAGTGTGTGCGTGTGTGTGTGTATGTGTGTGTGTGGTTTAGTATGCAAATGTTTATGCCGTAATGTTTCAGGTTCATGAAGCAAAAGGGTGTGTTATGCACTCTTGCCTGAGCAGTGTGTGTGTGTGTGTGTGTGTGTGTGTGTGTGTGTGTGTGTGTGTGTGTGTGTGTGTGTGTGTGTGTGTGTGTGTGTGTGTGTTACCTTGTCTCTCTGTGCATGGCTGCCTGCTGTCTGATTTTGTCTCCTTTATTTACTTCCCATCCAGCTTATTTACTAGTCAGTCAGACATCCACCCAGCCCACGTTTACACTGACCTAAATAGGCACATCATCTGTGTGTGTGTGCGTGTGTGTGTGTGTGTGTGTGTGTGTGTGTGTGTGGTTGTCTGTGACCACGTCTGTTTGCATCTGCGAAGTGTGTGCGCACGTGTGGGTTGCGGCGTGCTTGTGTTCGTGTCGCCGATTGTTTGCCGGCGTGTGTGTTGCAGCTCGGTGTAGTATTAAAGTTGCTGTCAATTTGCAGCAGCCTTCAAGTTAATGCTTCAATCTCTCCTTCCTAAATTCCTCTGATAGCAGCCAACCTCCATCCAGCCACCTCATTCACACTCCATCTTCTTTTGCTGCAGTTCAGTTTTGTTCAGGGCGCTTCTCAAATACATACATATATATACGTATATATATATACGTATATATACGTATATATATATGTATGAACTATCAATTTATATCGACTTATTGGCAGGAGTCATCACTTTTTACACATAGAACCCACAGTATCAGTTTATTCATATACTCAGGTAACACATTTCTTTTTTTTACTAATGTTACTCATAGACTGTATAGAAGAAGTAGACGTAGTCATCGTGGCTTTCTGGACTGCTGTTTTGAACCCTTGAGTTCGGCGATTTCTCCGTCGCCATCTTGGCTGTTTTGCAACCGATGAACAGAAGTGACCATATTTGGAATATGGGGGAGTGACGTAGAGATGCCGGATACGTCTCTGGTAGCAGCAGCAACCTGTCAATCACAGTAGCCTCGCCCTAAAACATATTCTGCTTTATGGTCTGTTTGACTCTAAATGGACCATCATTTACTAAATGAACATCATGCTGTATTGAAGAAGACTTGAAACTAGAGATTGAGACCATAAACTCATGTTTACAATGTTTACTGAGGTAATAAATCAAGAGAGAAGTAGAGTCATTTTCTCATAGACTTCTATACAACCAGAGGAGTCGCCCCCTGGTGGACACTAGAGAGAATGCAGCTTTAAGACACTTCTGCATCGGCAGAACTTGGCAGAACTGGAGGTTGGCGCCTGGGTGCACTTTTGTAAAGGTAGTTCTAAACTATGGGGACATTTTAAAGGGACCTTTAATGAACAAACAGGATGTTGGCGCACAACAGAAAGTGATTTACAACCATTTCTTAACACAAACCTTCTGTCTCCTCTGCGCTGCAAGGACACATCTTCTTTTTATTTGTATTTGCGTGCTCATTTAACCAGCCCTCGATTTTGTTTAACTGAACAACCAGCCGGGGGCCAGACAGCCTATCTGCTCTGATTCAGTTGTTGATCCGATGGCTGAAGTTACTGAGTTTAAGGCGGTATTTTGGCTCAGCTGGGGCTGCCCGCCTGCTGAGATCCTCCGCTAGGTTGGCTAGGTAGCATGTGGGCATGCGTGTGCGAGCATGTGTGCGCACGGGCATTTCTCCGTGTGCGAGTGTGTGTCGTGTGTTTGGTCCAGGCGTGTGTGTGTGTGTGTCTGTACCTTACTGGTGTGTGTGTGGGAGTATGCGTGGGCAGAGCGTTAAAGCTGACAGTGAGCAGGCAACCTGAGGACATGTTTATGAGGTTTCTCGCCATCGACGCTAACCAGTGAATATTAACCCTGATGCTCTCGCAGCACCTTAAGCTGCAAAAAAAAACACAGATGACATTTTTCAAAGTTTCTTTTTCTCATCACGAGCGGGCGCGTTGATAAGTCTGTTATGGGGGAGAATGCACGGAGAGAAAATGGGGGGAGGGCGAGGGCAGTTATTGCTGTCAGGTGATTTCATCACGATAAAGATATCATCCATCTTGAATCTAAATGGATGCAGAGCCATGTAAGCCCTATTATGCATTAGCTCAAGGCTTCACAATGTGCAGAGTGAGGCCATAAACTCAGCAGAGCCGTGGGTTTAACTCTCCCCGTCAAGGATGTCCAACTTGTTCTCACCTAATCACATCTGCTGTGTGTTAGAATGATGAATTAATGACTGAATGAATATATCTCAAAAGGTGGTGTTTTGGGATGATAAATGTCCTTCACATGTGAGACGGAAAGAACAAAAACAAACGTGGGTTCAGCCTTGGAGGAAAAGAGCAGACGAGGAATTTCATTTGGTCCGACAAGACAGATTTGAGAAACCTGAAAGCAATCCTCGTCATCCTTTTAAAGTCTGAAATATAATCATTGCCTGATGTTGAATTAAATAATTGGGTTGTTAAAATGTATTTCTGAGCAGAGGCAGAAAGGGGAAACGACAGATTTCACCCGCATGCTGGTTAGGCACCAGTGAAAGCTGGCTGAGAAAAAGATTATGTTAAAAGTTTGGCCATAGTAACATTTGACCTGCATTCGGCTGAAATGATCCTGCTCTTATGCTCCGATGACCTTGATCCAACTTTTTCAGTCCCACTTCATCAGTAGTGATTCCAGGGCTTTGCGTAAAATACGATACGAAGTACATATCCGATACCAGTGTTTATTTAATAAGCTGGATGCCCAGGAGTGAAGCCGACATGGAAATGTCTTAAAACTTGAATAAATTATTGAAAATGAACATGATTCAAGTGTAACCCTTATTAATACAGCAGCAAATGGGTCAAAACTTCAACAGGAATTTAAATTCCATTATATGATGTATATAGTATATAAACACAGAAATGAATTGAATAGATCGGCCGTTATCCGACTCAGCTATTTGAGTCACTATCGTCCCGATATCAGATATCAGCATCGGTGCATCTCTACCAGAGACGAAGGATGCAGTGACTCTTTCAGTCCCGATACCGATGGCAATACCTGGGCTTTGGGTGAGAAATAAATACATAGATATTAATGTACTGAATTGTTATTTATTGAAATAACGATATCCTGTCACCGATACTCGATCCAGCTATTTGAAGTATTGGCCTGATATCAGTGTATCTCGACCAAAGGCCCCTATATTTAACTCTAAAACTGCCCAGAAAGTCTCTTTGATTACTTTAACATCATCTTTAAATCACACAAAAATCTCAATGTGCTGATTTCTACATTCATCTTTATAACGACAGATGATTCAAATATATAACTACGGAAACATTTCACATTGTTCCACATTGTTTGAATCTCTGATGTTTGTCTCTGCTCCTCCTAAAAGTCTGACTCTACATCTCAACGGGTCTACTGAGAGGACCTTTGTCATGGTACACACACATTCAGCGTCTCTCACCTATCGCAGTGTGTCCTTCCCCAAAGATGCTTTCACATATAGGTCTGGGATGCTGCTGCAGACTGCACAGTCTCCAGCATAGACGTGATGACAGGAATACAGTACTGCTGAGGGAGGTGTCTGCCAGCTTTTATGGACGGAGGCAGCTCTCTGTGTTAACTCTTTCAGCTTGTCACGTGACCATGGCAACTGCAGAATCCAAACGAGCTAATTTTACTGGTATCCGAGTGAACTAACGTATCAATTCTAAAATGGTCTTCCACTGAAGCCTGCAGTCTCCTGGGTGCACCATGCTGCCTCCCTGATCTCTCTCCAAGAACTCTTTTTGTTTGTGTGTGAATAACCGTAGAGCTGTGGATAACAGGGCAGCGATTCCACAGTCTCATCTCAAAGGCATTCACAGTGTGCAAGTTTACTGGAACTCAGCCTCGGTAAAAGAGTAACACCTGCACACTGACTTCAAAGCAAACACATTTTGAACATAGTTGTATATATATATATACATATATATATATATATATATCACCAGGCTCTGATGAACCATCCAACACAGCCATGGTGAGAAACACCTCTAAACAATTAACAATTCAATATGTACACAATGAAAAACACGATCAAACCAGACCTCCGCCAAGGCCGCTTCCATCAGTGGGAAATGATGGTACACCTTTCCACCAAGTTTTATGGAAATTGGGGCCAGTAGTTTGTTTCCATAATTCTGCTGACAAACAGAAAAACAGACAAACAAACAGAAACCTACGCACAGTGCCACTTTTTGGAACTGTGCTCGGTTGTACATGTAAAAATGAGCAGAGGGAGTTGTGTGAAGAAACCACAACTAAATCCGGACAACTGACCCCCCATCCATTGCCATGGATTCACTGAGTTAAGTTATGGGCTAAGACCCCGTCTTTAGCTTTACCTTTGGTGACCTGGCCAACTGGCACCATTGAAATGATGCCAATTAGCTGTCAGCAGCTCCTGTTGGCATGCACCTGTCCATTTCACCTACAATGTCTTTGGTTTGAGTCTGAGAACTGTAGTGTGTGCTGCCGGGCCAGCAGGACGCCCGGGGACAAAGTAGACGGAGAGGGTTAAAACACAGTGTAACTTTGCTGCCATATAGCGTGACTGCATCCCCGCAGGCATACACAAGTACATTTACTTTCTGCCCAGAACACACACACACACACACACACACACACACACGCACACACACTTAAACAGAGGAACAGCAGTGATGCACTGTCTGGACTGCAGAAAGGAGACACAGCCTGAAGGTCTCTCTCTACTTCTCTCCCTCTTTCTGTCACTGGTTCTCTCTCTCTCTCTCTCTCTCTCTCCTTCACTATGGGTGTCAATTGTGCCAAGTCAGCACAACTCTGACATGCTTAATTATCCTGGTAGAGCCAGAGGGGGGGGGGGGGAGCGGTGAGGGTAGACAGGGGGAAGGAGAAATTAGGAGACAAGAGAAAAGAAAAAGAGGGGAGGAGGAAAAAAGAAAGTGACGTAAAGGGAGAGGAGACAAATGACGGGAAGGAAGGTAGGAAAGAAAAGGGGAGGAGGCGAGGAAAGGTGAAAGAAAGAAAGAAAGAATGGTGAGGCCGAGAGAGACAGCAGGTTGGAGAGATGCCCCAATCCTTCATGGCTCACGGACTCATCCGCAACACATTTATTACCATGCCGCCCTGCAAAGCTGGCACTCGCCTCATATCAAGGATGCAGGCTGGAGGGCAGAGAGAGAGAGAGAGAGAGAGAGAGAGAGAGAGAGAGAGCAGGTGAAGGGAGACTGATGGAGACCGAGGGGACAACAGCTACCATGGAAAAATGCAGAACCCAGTACCATAGTATTCTTCAGCGCATAGCGGCATTTTAACGCTGAATACTCAACGTAATAAAAACAAACCTGGATTAAAAGTGGATGGGAGGCCAGCGTTATTCACACATGTAGCGGTTCATATGATATCTACGAAAGTAGTGAGTTCTATGAGTGGGCCTGCACACGCCCATGCAGCATTTAGGCAACAACCTGACTACTTGGGCCGTAGTAGTAAGGATGTAACATAAAAAATATGTTTAATTAAGTTGACTGCTGGTTTCACACAGGACACTGACAACAGTCCCCTGGTTGAAAGTCAGGTGATTTTAGACCCACAAATCCACCCCAATCTCCTCCCTACCTGGACGTTCTACTACGTCACCTGTCCTGGTCTAACAATCCACGCGGATTGCATACAATTTGATTACGTGGGTTATGTGTGATTTGGGGTTGGCTCTATGCTACCCTAGAGGGACGCCAATGGTCCTGACAAATGGTTAGTATGTGAGGAAGTGGTCGGGACTGAATTTGATTGCTCTAACTTTCATCGCGGTTAGCATTGTTTTCTTTACCAGGGGTTTGATCCCGGGGCACAAACTGTCTGTTGCTGCCATGACACAGGTTAGATCTTACGTTTCCACCAGCCCGCTGTGACTGCCAGCCATAGGGTTCGTGCTGTCTGGATGGAGCTGCTACAGCTAACCGCTAAAGGGTCTGAAGGTCTCCCAGAGCCGCCAACCGCCCTCCAGATGTAAACTATGGGCTGACGATTATAAGATAGCATACTGTCTCTGGTTAGCTGTTTTAGTCCCTTTTTAAAAATGCGTCTCTTATAAGCACCATAACAAACGACTGTGGCTCAGTGGTAGAGCAGGGCCGTCCTTCAGTCAGAGGATTGGCGGTTCGATCCCCGGCTCTGCTAGCCCATGTCGATGGTAGCCCCTGCCATCAGTGTATGAATGTGTGTGAATGGTTGAATGACATGTAGTGTTAAAGCGCTTTGAGTGGTCAAACTAGAAGAGGGCTATACAAGTACAACACCATGTACCATATAAGTGCAATACGCAGCCTTTAAAATGAATACTGTGCCCAAAATAACTCCTTATTTTCTAAATGTGAACTATACCTTTCTGCCATTCTAGTATAAATCTTCAAAAACATTGAGTAAGTGTTACAATGATGGTGGTCGGTATGTTGTTCGTCACGCCTACATGCTGATGCCGTTAGCTTTGCAGATCAAAACAAAGTATTTCGCAAACGGAAATGTTGACTTACGATTTCACAAAATGTTTCTCCTGCTTCTAGTATGTGGAGATATTTAAATGAACGCTTATGACCTGCTGGTGGCACTAGATGATGAGTCAGGGGATCAACCAAAGTCCTGAGGATCCATCCTCTGGGAACTATGAATGTCTGTTGCAATTTCTGTGCTCATGTATGTGTTATTTGTCAGGATGTTTCTGTCTGATCTAAAGCCATCCATAGAGCCGTGCTGCTAGCTAAGAATCCTTTTAAAATCAAGGTGAAATGACTCCAGGGTGTCTCATGTGATAAAAACAGATTGGACAAGTCTCTGTGAGAGGAGGATAATGTCAAGATGTTCATCCTCAACACCAACATTAATGTCAGCACTTCATTTGGAATGATGAAATGACTCGGTATAATCAGTTTTCTCCAAAATGGAAAATCAATACTGAAAGTCTAGCAGCCCGGCTGGTGAAAGAGACTGACAGAGAATTAACACTTAAACGTGGAGGGATCCAGGATCCTGCTGATGGCCCTCGCCTCCACACAGGCGGTACTGTATTACTGGGCCTCAGCATATTACACCATAGTCAGACTCTTTTCTTTTGTGACAATTAGAGATGCACTGATTCAAATTTTCTTGGCCGATTTCAGATGTTTTTTTTTTTGGGGGGGATCTGCTGATTTTCTTTCTTCCCAAGAAGATTTTGTTTTTTTTGATTGACAGCAAAAACATTTTTTTTCATGGAGAACACTGACTGTTAAATCAAAGCCACACCGAGTTACAGGACCTCTAACTCGAACAAATGTCAGAATAAAAAATGCTCCAGTTACTTGACAAATATAAGTATATAATGTGAGTTGCAGTAGATCCCACTTTTTTAAACATATTTTCCTTTGCCAGAAGAAAACCGGTGCAACGTATCTATATGACAACACATCGAATGTCACTGACCAGACAATTTGTGTTGTGTGGTTTTACACGGCTAGCTGCAGGGCGATCCCCAGTGTTGTGATGTCATTTCCGGTAAATAGCACAATATAAAATGTTTGTTCTCTAAATCCCCCATGTTTTAAATGGTTTTGTCTCCAGTCTGATCTTGAGCGCACAGCTGATCGGTTTACACGGCGTCATATTTAAAGAGTAACTGCACACCTAAACATGTTTAGGCTTTAAACTAAATGATACGACTGTCCTGTAAGGAAACACATCAGTGCTGGTGTTAATATTGGCATTTCTTTCTAAAACAAATATAAAAAATGTAATGGTTGAAAATGGCTCCGAACGCCATCTACTGTTCTAAATCAGCCCTATCGTCTGAGGCAGAGGGCACCATTTGGAACTAAACGCAGTAGTCGTGCACTCGCTTGCTGTTAGAACACGGTGTTACTGTCTGTAAATGTGAGGGCAGATGATCGGCCGGTCGGCTGACAACCGGCAGGTTCTAACCGGCGGGCCGATCATCTCTAGTTTTAACGCTGCTGGTCTGAGAGCTGTGACTGACTCTCATTTGCTCACACACGCATAGAAACACACTGATCCGATCGGACGCCCAAGGACACTTTGGCGTCCCCATAAACACACACACAGACACACACACACACACACACACACACACACACACACTGCTAGAAACGAGTATCCGGCCCCCATGTCTGTCACTGGCAAGCGACGAATACACTTTGTTATATCACAGGCACAAACACACACACACACACACACACACAGTGCAATTCACGTCACACATTTCTGTCTGAGTCTGCATGAGCGCTTTCCTCCCCACTGTGGGACTTAGTTTCTCCTTGTTAGAGAACAGTGCAGGAGTTGAAAGTAAGAGGAAATAGCAATAACAAAAAGAGCCCTCCCTCTGTCTCTCAGCAATCATTCCTTCCAACAGAGAAAGATTCCTCTTTCGAGACCTTTGATGTGAAATATTAGTTCTTCAGAGGCTGAAAGTCAATATCACACGTCCCGTAACGCTCCGCCGGTGTGGTAATGGAGAGGTCAGACCAGTTTGGTGCGAATGTGGCGATCGGGGAAGTTCCGCTCTTCCTCTCGTGCTCTACTGCTGGTAATCCTCCTCTTCCTCTTCCTATCTCCTAATACGTTTCCTTTCACTCACTCCTTATCATATCCTCATTATCACCTACATCCTCAGAGCTCTCATCACCCACAATCTTATCACCATCACCAACCATCCTCCTCCTCCTCCTCCTCCTCCTCCTCCTTTTCCTCACTGCCACTTCCTTCTTCCCTCTCTTCCTCTCGCTGCTGCCATCTGTCTTTTTCTGCTTTTTGTATACTTTCCTCCTCCTCCTCCTGGTTTTTGCTGCGGAGCAGACTGTTTTGTCGCACGCCCGTAGTGGCAGACAGGTTGACCGATCAGCTAACTGACGTCAGAGGAGATGACGGAGATGATGGAGTGTGAGAGGAGAAGGGACAAAAATGGGGAAGTAAATTGTAAAACAGTTTTCAGTTTCTGTGCCGAATCAATTCCGTGTCTAACTTGTTGTCCGGCCAGTAAGTGGTGAGTCTGCTATTAAATATTGACAGCATCAGCTGATGATAAAGAAAATGCACATTTCTGGTGATTTCTTTTCTTCTTTTTCTTCATCATTTCAGAAACACATTTAACTCGAATGTTCCTCTGGAAAGAAATGGGGCTTGCAGCTCTGCCCGGAGTTCAGGAATGTAACACCTCTGTCAAACTCTATCACGTCTATAGTTCACCCACACAGGTGTTTTCATTTATCCTGCCTGATTAGACCTCTCTTCGAGGTCAAAATGAAATTCGCTCCCCATTCTTGTCAATGAGGAACAAGGCGAGACGTGCTCGAGAAAGCACCGAGCGCCAAATCTAGCCACTTCTTCCTCTCAGTGTTCAGTGAGTGGAGGAGAATCTCTCTATCAGATAACGGGGCCTTAACATTTATTCTTGTATTTCCCCTGAAGTAACTTTATGGTCACACCACTCTGCCAGACAGGATATACATCAGCTAAGATCCAGCTCTATATTGAAGCTACATAGTGTTCAAACCATTGAATGTAGACAAGATGTGATGTCGTCACCGTGACGTCATCCATTTGTTTGTGGTAAACAATTTTGATGCCTCGAGTTCGGAATTTCATCTGTCTCCATCTTGGTTTTTGGTTGTCTCCATCTTGGTTTTTGGAACAAGAAGTGAAACGAGAGGTTGGAGCCAAGAACTGGATATTGACTAAGACATTTTAGGCGATTGAAAAAGCTTCATAAACTCATGTTCACAATGTTTATTGACGTAATAGATCGAATAAGAAGTAGAGTAATTTTCTCGTAGACTTCCATACAACCAGACTTCTTTTGGCACTTTTGGGGTCTCCACAGTTTTATTGGTTGGAACAAAGCTGGACTGTACATCATTAATTTTTTTATGGATTTGATTAGATTAAGAAATGAGTTTATTTTATAATAAAACATTTTGGATCTACATATTTTGATAGTATCCATTTAAAGTCTTGATACTCAGATGCACTGACAGCGTTAAGCCTCATTCGACGCCTCTCAATAACTGAACCACAGAACCAGTAGTATTTTGTGAAAATAATTTATACTTTTTGTTTTAAAAATGTCTTCTGTATCACATTCTGTAAAGTGCTCTACAGGTATTTTAAGAGTTGATTGTGATTTAATATACAAAATTAAAATGAATGAAATTAAAAGACTAAATACAAATGGCAGATTTCAAATTTCAGTTTTGTCTGCGAGGTTTTATACTTCCAAGGTTTTTATATTGTTGTGAAGAAAATCATGCTCAACAGCGGTAAAGGCATTTGTCTAACAAATAGTGGCATTTCTGTGTACTGTGACCTCTCATATATTTTAATTGGAGCTGTCATACACAGTAGCCCTGATCTTGTTTAACGGCGTTCTTATGAGCGCTCTTGTTTGCTTCCTGCTCATTTCTTCATCCCTCACATTTAAGTATCTGCTGATCAGATCTTGGCAGACCTTGGAGGGATCGTTCATCTCACCACTCTGTCTGGCATTTTCAAATCATGCTAATTAACCTGCGTTCGTAACACACACACACAAACACACAGCACGCATACTGTACTTGGGGGAAAGGTTTACTGTTGCCTCGCATTTTCTGACATTTCATAGCTCCGCTTCGAATGCATGTGAATGGGAGTGTTGCTGGAGAGGAAGGAAAGGGAATGACGTGCGGCGGAGGAGACAAGACGATGACCAGAAGATGGGAGACTAAAAAGCAAAGTGAGAGGATGGACAGAGGGGACGAAGACAAGATGGGAGAGTAATAGAAGAGAGGAGAGGAGAGGAAAGGCAGAAGAGTGGAAGAGACTGAAAGAGGAGGCAATCGGAGGAATAGATGAGATAAAATGAAGACAGGGTGAGGAGAGAGGAGAGGAGAGGAGAGGAGAGGAGAGGAGAGGCTGGGCAAGTCACTGAGGCTTCACTAATTGCCACTCAGAAGACTCGTTCCAAAGAACGGTCATGCTGGTCTGTTCTTTGAATCGGATCTCTGTTCCTGCATCCCTCCCCCCACAACCCTCCGCCACTGTCTAGACAAGAGCAGAACAAGCTGTTCTTGTTATGGGGAGGAAGAGGAGAAAATGTGCAGTGTCATTAGGTCGCTCAGTGCCAACCGAGCAAATCGGAAGCACTCGCTCTCCAGGAACGGGCCTTGAGAGGCGTTTGTGCAGGTACGAGTGTTTGTGTGTGTCGATGAACTGCAACAAAACACAGCGGTAACAACCTCCCCCCCATTCCACGCCTCCCTAATGAATTTCATTAAAGTGTTTATTTCTACCTTTCCCGTGAAGGAGTATTTTTTGCTTCCATCTTCCATCTATTACCTCGCCAAGGACAAGAAGAATCCTGGCCTGAATGGTGGGGACCACTTCAAGACCTGCGTAATGGCATTAAGTTATGGGTTTGGTGCGCAGACGTCAGTGCTGATTTGCTACTGTGGCAAACACACATCATTTGACTGAATAGTTTGTGTAAATTAACGTCATGTTCTGTATGAGGCAGGACTCATGTGTGGAACTGAGTGATTCTGTAAAGGCAATTTCAAAATAGCACTTTCTTGATCGTATTGTTTTCCTGTTGCAGCCGTTTGCTTCGTATCTCAAAGCTGAAAGTTGTGGTTGTGAAACGGACGTGGTAAACGTTGGAGAGCGTGGGTAACGTCTGTCAAATAATGGCTGAAAGTTTGGGCAATAAAACTACTTGGTTAGCGTTAGACAAAACATTGAGGTTTGGCTCATAATAATAAGCTTGTAGCATTGTGTTGCTACAGGTAAGCTGTGTGGTAATTTGGTTTAAACCCTCCATAAGTTTTTAGCCACTGGACCGATTGTATGTGTGGGTCCTCGTTTTGTTTGCTCTTGAGCACAGGCGCAGTGACACACAGTCATACAAAGTTTGACAGTATTTCACTGACCAACAGGTAATGTCGGAAAATGCTAAGAAATGTAGCAATACGAAAAGAAAGACAAGAAAAAAGAAAACTGCTTGCAAGCGAACATGGAAACAACGTAGCAATGTAAACTAAAAAGCGACGGAACCAGATTTTGAAACACGGACAGTCTTCGAGACAGGTCCTCTACAACAGTTCATGAAGCGGGTTGCATGGGGTTTGAACGATGTGGCCGTTTATTATGCAGTGAGGGTCGAACAAACGAAGTGTAGAATCCACTGCTTTTGATGCTCGAACCGTACACTAGCCGTGTTTCCATTCACATATTTCAATGCACATTTTCAAGTATTGCATCAGAGAGGCTGCATGGAAACATCAACATTTTATAAAACTTCCTCGATTGCAGGAAAAAGTTTACGCTGGCTTGAGGTTGTTTTTTTTGCCTTTGTCGAAAAAAAGAGTTGACATGCAAAAAAGATTAGGGAAAGGCCTTTGCTGAATAAATTCTGCAAACACTGAATCCATATGACTTATCAGCTGTTTCTACTCAGATATTCCAAAACCATGTTAATGCTTGTCTTTGTCTACGGACAACATGAAACATGACCAACACCAGCTGAAATGAAAGAATATTTTGGTCAAGAACAATTTGTATTTCATTTGACTTCATTTCAGCAGGTAAAAGCCTGCAGCGCAAAACCAACAGCATTTAAGTTGAATTTAATGTTTCATGCTACTTAACGTTAGGATATCTCTTCCTCGGCTGCGTCGATTTTGACCAGTGTGCTTTCAATCTGTGTCTTATGAATTGAACCGCTGGAGTAGTCCTCTGAGATCCTCCACAGCTGATGCTGCGCTTAGAGGGAGCAAACCCCAAACAAAGGTTTCATTTCAGTCAGAACAAACCAGTTGACACACTGAGCGCAGAGTTCTGGGGCCCCTGGGATTAGTAGTCCAGCCTCTGAGTTCTGGGTTGCTCCCCGGTGTCTTGCTTTTTCATGTCACATGGTGTTTTTGCTCCATGATTGATTTTCTGTCCTTCTCTCCGCATCTATAATCTAAGAAAAAACTATTTTTGCTCTCTCAGAAAGAAAAGTAAAAATACCCCCAAATCATATCCATGGAGACGGCACGCTACCTTTTTCAACAACGCTGTTATGAACCCACCTCCTCTGCTCAATTATAATTGGTTAAAAGTCTTTGTGAGTTTTAATTACAGTAACAATTGTGTTGGCAGGTAGTTTTATGTGACTGGTGTTGACTGGCTGTACGTGTGGAATGTGAACAAATCAAAAGACGTCTCCTTCCAGAAACAAAGATGTGATTGCTGCCAATAATCCACACACCTGTCGACAGTTTTCATTGGGAACTATTTATTAAAAGAAAGAAAAACACCCGGGTCTTTTGTTGCACTTGCTTCCAAAGCCACCAGACCACCGGGGGAAAACTGTTCAGGGACTAGATAGACCAGATGTGAGGCAATGTTACACTTTCAGTTTGATTTTCTCACTAAAATCTCTCTCAACAGAAGCTGCCGTAAGGAAAAGAGAAACTCTGAGTTGGTAAAAATGTAAATGTGCTCACTTGAATCGCTGTCAATTACCTCCTGCAATCACAGCAATAAGCCTAACGAGCCGCAGAGGGGTTGATGGGCTTTTTGCCCTGGGTTTAACCTGAGTGGAAGACTGCAGGCGCTACTCGGGGCTACAAAGGCCACATTCACCCTTGTTGCATGTTTTTTTAGTTATAAAAAAGCGTGTATATGTTTTTAGCGCATTTCAAAAGCTTGTGTATGTTTTTTATCAGACGCAAAAGTCTCCACAGATTTTATACATCAAAGACTGTCTACAGGTGTTGGGGAGTACTACTGCACATGTGAAAAGTTCTACATAAATTGCCTTTTGTGTGTCTCCATAAAAGTTTGTGTGATGTCCCATTGATCTCATAAATGTACATAAATGATGTCACTCTGGATTACGGACTAATCAGAAACTAATCAGGGGGTGTGGAGTAATACAGAGGTGAGCTCACCACACCTCTGTATTCCGTTCCTTATCTCTTGATGATGCTAGAGGCTAAATTACTACTAGCATAAGACACCGGAATCATCCGACTGAACTGTCTGCAGTCGAGATATAATTCTGAGCGATGTGGGCAGCAATAAAAAAGAAAATATCTCTCGAACCTGTTTATTCTAGATCGATTGTTATCCTTTTTAAAACAACGTCCATTGTGAGTCCCTCGATGTTGTTGCTTTTGTTACAGACTGCGATGCTAAATCAGTGGAGTACTCTTCTAAACTTACATATCTGATGTATCGCCACCTTTCTTTTTGTCTGCAAAAAGAAATGACTTTTGTGTTTTCAGTTGAACTATTGAAGAGGCAACATTAATACAGTATATTAAACACATCTGCTGTGCGTCGACCCAAACAATCGTACAGACTTCTCAGGAAGGCCTGGAGGGAATTTCATCAAATTTGGCACAAACATCCATTTGGACTCAAGGATGAACTGTCGCTGTGACCTAACAAAACACAATTTTTGACCATTGCTCAATAATTCATATGCTTATTGTCTAATAGGATAACAATTTGGACCGACGATGTGACGGATGTAAACTGCAATTTTATTTTACAACCACAACATCCCGGGTTTGATTCCAGCCCTGGGACGTCTGTCGCATGCAGGTGTCAACCTCCAGGAAGTCAGATTGTATAGAAGTCTATGAGAAAATGACTCTACTTCTCTCTTGATTTATTACCTCAGTAAACATTGTAAACATGAGTTTATGGTCTCAATCTCTAGTTTCAAGTCTTCATCAATACAGCATGATGTTCATTTAGTAAATGATGGTCCATTTAGAGTCAAACAGACCATAAAGCAGGGGATGCTTTAGGGCGGGGCTACTGTGATTGACAGGTCGCTGCTGTGACCAGAAACATATATGGTGTCTCTACGTCACTCCTCCACATTCCAAATATGGTAACGTCCATCATTAGTTACGAAAATAACAAAATGGTGACAGCCGTAATCCAAGATGGCAATATTGCCAAACTCAAGGCTTCAAAACGGCATTCCGCAAATCAATGGGTGATGTCATGATGACTACGTCCACTTCTTATATACAGTGTATGGTTGCATGTCAAATCCTCCCCCCACCCACTTCTACACTGTCCTCTGTGAAATAAAGGCAAAACATTTGCCAAAAAATAAGGAAAAAAAGGATATATAACTTTACGCGTGAGCTCCATGTACAGTATGTCCTCATCCGTGCAGAGAATGTCCATCTCTGCAGTCGTGGTGAGCTCAGTGTGAGTGCGGCTCTCAGAATGGAACGCTCCAAACCACACACATCAAACTCCAGAGCATTCTAACACGGCCTTGCTTTCCAGTGCATCAAACACTTTGTTGTTGTTATTTTCATTTCTTATGATTAAGCTTCAGCATGATTATTTATTACCCCCAGAATATGTATATATATCATTTTTTAATTTGCTTTCACATTTATAGGTTTGAGGTGGGTTTTTTTCACCAGATAGTGCTAATCAGGCATATTAATATTTCGGGGGAAAGAAGCATGCTGGTAATAACTGTGACAGCAGCACATCACGGTTTCGGGGGCTGAGGCACATCAAAGGCCTGCTTGAAAAGCTGTTTATTTATTTGTTGTTTTGAAGCAGAAACCACTTTCTGTGTGTGACCTTGTTTCTGCGTGAACTCAACACATTAACTGTGCTTTGTGTTTAAGCTCACAGGTAGAAAAAATACAAATAAAAAATATCATATGACCTTGCACATTCTGAGGCGCAGATAACAGACCTGCTCATAACGACCCTGCTTTTTGAGCATTTTGATGTCTGAACGGTTTATCGGTGCTATTACACATTTTGCAGTGTGCCTGCATGCACCACTGTTTCAGTGTGTGGGCGTTTTTTTATTTTTTTTTATGAACACCTCTTGTAAACATGTGTTTTTATCAAAATGGTGATTTTTAAAATTTTTTATTTTTAATCTTTCCATTTTTGGTTGACAGCTTTTCACAACACAATTCTACATCTTCGCCGTGTTTCAGCTACGGAGGAGCAGGTCGATCTCTCGCATTGTTCATTAAAAGCAACAAAGACTCACCTACCTTGAATAAGCTAAATGTTTTGGTTTGTTCAGACCGTGAATTCTATTCAGAAATGAAACGCTTGAAATACTTGTGCTAAGAAATGTCTCCTCTCCTTCTCCCTTGGCTCCGCAGAGTGCAAGTTCCACTGCACCAATGGGAATTGTTTGCGTCTGGGCTCGCTGATCTGCAACCAGCTGAATAACTGCGGGGACAACAGCGATGAGGAGAACTGCCCCGTGGTCACCCAGCACCCTCCACCGGGCATCTTCAACTGTGAGTGCCGCAGGATAACACACTTCCTTCCTGTCCTCTCTGCTGTCTTCAGCTCTGTCCTCTCCCTGGGGGTGTCTTTGTCGATACGATGTGGATGCCGACCTGAGGGTCTTTCTTTTCAAGGCGTGGAACTTGAAATACAACTTTCCGCGGAGTGCGATGAGTTTTCTAGGATCCAACTTTTGTGGCATATAGAGACAAAAACTCCTTCATCAGCAACACATTGATTAAAGAAGCTACTTATTTCTTCATAAAACCTTCATTGTATATTCAAGAAACAATAACCATTAGTTTGAAAACAGAGCCACGGGCCATAGAGTCACTAAAGGAGTCGCATCACAGGAACATCGGAGAAGTAGTTAAAAAAAAAAACATGTACGTCTGTGATGAGGGAAAAAAGAGTAGCACGAAATGATTAAAACTGATAAGGAACATAAAAAAGGAGCCAATCAAGTGCTCGTTAGGTTTCATTGTCCTACGCACCTGTTTGTCTGCCAGAGACTCAGTCTTGCCCAGATGAAGGGCAGCAGTGGTCACACAGCAGATGCGCCTCAGTGTGGCCCGCATCCTGCTGCGCTGGGTGAAGGAAATCAATCTATTCATTATTAAAATACCTTTTCTTTTTTATACGCTTCTCATGAATCCCTACAACTACAAATTTCTTTTGTCCATTTCATTTCAAAAATTACTCCCCAACGTCAAATCTCTATAAATAGATTTACATGCGCGTGAGTACAGAATCTCTATGGCAACAGGACAAGGTGTTGGTATCAGACGCGTTGTCTGTTTGTAGTCTCGTGTAGTATTGACCAATCACGTATGAGCAGGCTTTGGTTAAATGCAAGTTAACAGTCCGTGCGGAACCCACCTACTATTGTCTGACAACGATTTAGTTTTTTGTCGGTATAAAAAACATTCTGCTAACAGTCACATCGGTTCCTATAAGCTGAACCAAAGCTCAGCTCAAGAAGGACTGGTAGTGGAGCCACTGAGACGGACCTGTTGAGCAGTAGATTATGTACTATTTGTGGCTTGTCAATTCAAAGCCAACATGGTGCCATATACTTCTACATATACAGTAGCTGGAGGTAATGACACTATATATATATATATATATATATATATATATATATAAACCATAGGATTGGTCTTCCATAGAAGTGGTACAGGATTTGTTTAAGACATACGTTTTTTTCCCACCTTTCCATTTCTGTGCAGTTTTTGTTTGAGTCTCTTTGCTGCTTTCATAAGAACCCCCCCCCACACACACACACCCCTCCACCCCCCCCCCCCCCCCCCCCCCCCCCCCCCCCCCACCACATCACCACCAACCACCTCCCCCTGCACCCCGTCGAGCAGCACTGTCCAGGGACCAAGATGAGAGTGTTCCCTCGACTCGTCACGATCAATGGAAACACAGAGAGAGAGAGAGAGAGAGAGAGAGAGAGAGAGAGGGAGACGGAAAGATGGGGAGACAGAAAGAGAGGGAGACGGAGGGAAAGAGAGCGAGAGGGTGAAGGACACCAATGGGCTCCGATGGCTGTCTGCCAGGCCACTTTGATGTGCTGCAGCATTCTCTTTCAACAACTTTTAGGAGGAGAGGGAAAACTTTTTTACAGCAGCACTTTCATCCTCGGCTCTCTCTGTGTGTGTGTGTGTCTAGCGGGTTACCTACCTTCCCCCTCCATCCCTCCCTCCCTCCCTCATTCACTCCCTCACCGCGAATGCGTTTCACCTCTCAAACCCGCCAACCTTGTTGTTTTGTAAATTTATCTCACTTTCTTCTCTTTTTCGCCTGCCCTTCTTTTCTCTCCATGAGGCACTAGGAATGACCTTTTTTTAATTATCATTATTATTTTGGGAGGGACAGGTCGGGAGGAGGGGGGGAGATAGAATCCTGAGCCGGGTACTTAAAATATTTAGCTGTCTAGAGCGAATGTTAATGTAAGTGTCTGCGGCCGGCGTTGTGGGAAAAGCTGTACGATGATTGTAATTTTCTGAGCCGGCGCACATTTTCTGGTGATGCCTGAGAGACGGCGAGGGAGGTATGGAGAGAGAGAGAGAGAGAGAGAGAGAGAGAGAGGGGGGGGGGGGGGGGGGGGGGGGGGGAGAGGGACGGCTGGAGGTAGAGAAAGAGAGAGAAAAAAGGAAAGGTAGAGATTGCCAGACAGAGTGACAGGGGATTGAAGAGGGTGCAGACAGACTAAGAGGGAGAGGAGAGAGAAAAGGGGGAGCTGGAAATGAGACAGAGGGCCAGACAGAGACATGGTGGACAGAGAGAGAGAGAGAGAGAGAGAGAGAGAGAGAGAGAGAGAGAGAGAGAGAGAGAGAGAGGCACATAGAAAATGTTTCTGTAGTAATGGGGTTTGCCATCTTGTTGTAGCCGCTGGCTGTTGCCGTGGCAGTGGCAGACAGATGGATCATGAATACTGTCTAGACACACTGCAGCCTGAAAAACTGCCCCCCCCCCCCCCCCCCCCAACACACACACACACACACACACCTTCTCTCTAGGGCCGCAGAACTGGCTTCCCTAAATGCAATGCAGTC
Source organism: Pholis gunnellus (assembly GCF_910591455.1). Lineage (NCBI taxonomy): Eukaryota > Metazoa > Chordata > Actinopteri > Perciformes > Pholidae > Pholis > Pholis gunnellus. Next base: position 4,375,175 of record NC_136534.1, read on the forward strand.
GTTATTAATGCTGTTAATTACACCTGTGTTTTTCCTGCAGACACGGGGGAAATGTTGAATCCAATGGAAGGCAAAAGTTAGCGAGATGTTTGTTGACCATAAAAGCTTGTTTTAATGTGCTATTTAACTTTTGAACAACGAAAATACACCTTCTTCCTCTTTCAAATGAAAAGATAAAACACACCTTTCCTCAATGCAACACTCGGGGGTTTCCTGCTAGCCTCGCTCATGGTGGCTAACGGTACCAGAGTTGCAGGTGCTAAAATCAACATTCAGAGCATTGATACAGCAGCAAACAACTATTTTCAATGTAAAGATATAGTGTCGTAATATCTGAGTTCCCCCTCAGGTTAACACTGCTAGCTCCGTCAGCACTGTTGCAGCTGTTTGCACCGTGAGCACCGTTAGGATGTTGAGAGCAGTGTGGAGGCAATCCCTCAATCGTAGATGAGCTCTGAATTTCCTATTTAGCACCTTCAAAGTTAATATGTTTGTATCATGAACATCTCTAAACGGTTTACTGAATCACACTATTTTTTTCGGTGGAAATGCTGCACTGTGGCTCGGAACTGTTGTGAAATACACATTATTGGATGTTATTTATGCAATGTACCTTTACCCATATCAATGTTGTTACTGCGCTCATTTTCCCTTTAATTTGTCACCAGTGTGTGCATGGAATCTGCAGCTTCCTCTTCAGAAGACCACCAAACGGATGCATACAAGGTTCTGTTCATACCACACTGCGTGTTTGCGTAGGTAGACGTGTTTATGCGTGTAGTGTGCACAGTCATCGATATACATTCACGGATATTTTGGACAAGGCTTTTAAAGCCCCATTGGGACTGGATTAACATTACAGGGGGAGATGGCTAATAGAAATATTTACTGTGCCGCTCTGTGGTCTGTAATAGACATTCAGCAGGACAAGGCCAAAAGCCATCCGGGTGGGGCGCAGGAGACTTGAAGGGCTTGATGCTCTAGGTACGCCTCTAGCGTCTAGTGCATAGTGTCTTCTGTGTTTGTAGGAAACGTACAGTTTTCTGCTATCGATACAGTCTCTTTTATCTTTTACTTTCTTTTAACTTGTCTTGTTTCGTGTTGTCTGTCTGTAACTATGTGTCTCTGATGCTGCTGCCGGTCTTGGCCAGGTCTCCCTTGAAAAAGAGATTTTTAATCTCAATGGGACTCTCCTGGTTAAATAAAGGTTAAAAAAAAAAAAAATTCCAACGTAGGTTTAATTTGTTTTTAGGTTTACTTGGTTGGGTTTACGCAACAAAAGTACTTGGTTAGGTACAGGAAAAGATCGTGGTTAGGGTATATGTACGTTAGTCTTTGCGAGTGTCCATGTGTCTCTTTGCAGCTGTTTTGCATGTCTTTGTGGTCGTTTTGGTCTCTGTGTAGTCCAGGGGTGGCCAACCAGTCAGAGACCAAGAGCCACATTTTTTACTGTGTTACCGCAAAGAGCCACATCATACACATGGGCACACATGAACATCACCCTATCCCTTCCTCACACACACACATACCTTTGCTCAGCCAGATTTATTGTAAATGTCACACACCAACATGATAATGACAGAAATTGACTCCTAAGACCACAGGCCAGTCATTTTCAACAATGAACATTGTGTACACTGTCTCACACAGACAAACTCTCAGTTCAACCAAGTCCACAAACAAAAATATAATAATTTACAATAGTGTTTTTCTTTTACTATGCATGTTACTTAGTGGGACTTCTGGCATTCCTTGCCTTGAACAATCCTCTTCAAATCTGGCTTGTATTCCGTTGTTGCCACTCGAAGCAATTCTTTCACATGGGTGTCAGTCAGAACAGATCGATGCTTTGATTTCACGTGTTTCAGGGTAGAAAACACAGACTCGCAGACGTATGTTGACCCAAACATTAACAGTATCTTAAGCGCAGCCCGTTTGACATTGGGGTATTTTTTCATTGGCACACTTTTCCAGAACTCAATGGTCCCGTCCCTTAAAGCAGGTTTGAGTTGGTCCTCCTCACAAAGATCGATCATCTCTAACTCAGCCGCATCCTCATCTGTGACTAGCGGGGCTTTCAAACAGTCCGTCTCGGCGTTAAATGGGTCGACGAGGAGCGTAATCTGTGGCCGCACATGCGCGTTTGACGAAAATACCGTATTGAACTCAAGCGAAGCGAACACGAACATTAAAAAACACAAATACAAACTTCGATATGAACGTAAGAGCCGCATGAAACCGGTCAAAGAGCCGCATGCGGCTCGGGAGCCGCGGGTTGGCCACCCCTGGTGTAGTCATTTGTGTCTCTTTGTGGTCGTTTTATGTTTCTTTGTGGTCGTTCAGAGTCTCTTCCTAGTGGGTACATGTCTCTTTGAGTGACATTTCGTAGGTGAAGGCCCCTGACACTTTGGGCCCCTTCGCTCCGTGCCAGGTAGTCCCTTTCAGAAAGAATCTCCTACCTGCTTCTATCCAGCTTTTATGTTCTTGTCCATCAGGTGGTGAAGCACCACAGTAGCACTACTCCAATATGAGTCACTCTCCAGGTAGCAGGCAAGACCCATGAGGAGGTCTAAGTGATCTATGAAGGAGTAGTGGCTGTCTAAAGCACCATTTAGCCGACGCACAACATTTGAGGAAGACAGCATGTTTTTTCAGAGGGTGTACATTTATAGATCAAGGGGCAAAGGCTACATGCCGATTCACTTTTGCCAGACTTGTCTTGGCTTTCTTTCCTTGTTAGGCTCCGCTGACTTGTGAGGAGGGGACAGGGAAGGAGACCAGAGGACGGTCTGGATCGATGTACAACTCTAGCTTAGCCATTGATTCCAGTCCGGTGTGAACAACACTTCAATAGCATCTAGCGGGGCCTCCAGGCTCGCTGATTGATTCTGTTTGTGTTGGAGATTCCTAAGTCTGTGAAGGCTTATTATTGACTACTCCATTCCAGACTGTCTGAGTGCCTTAGACACTTTTATATGAAGCAATACAGTCTCACCATTCCTGAGGAAGAATCTAAGAAGAATTTAAGGTCACTGCTGTGTTGGCAGTAAAGCTCCGACCTTTGTTGTAGGATGTCGTCCCTGCCTCCTTTTTCCCTTCTGGGTTTTAGTTGACTTTATAATTTTTTCTTTTTTGTTCATCAATATATGATTTCAGTCCATCATATGTATCCTGTCATCAGTGTCATATCTGTTTTACAAAGATTGAAAAGCAGTACTTGGTCCGCTATGATGAATATCAAGTACACGTTGTATAACCTGTACGTCCTGACAAACAAATACAAATATAACAATTAGCATTTACAAAACCACAGACCCACGGTCCTGACTTCATATGGGGGGCCAGTGCTGCTCTCTTGGATGTTGATGAGCATAACTCTGATTTTGTGGTGTCTGAAGAGTATCTTTTATTCTGAAGTCCAAATCAAACTGTGATGAGGAGAACCCGATTCCATCCAAAATGGTTTTGTTATTGCATCGTCATTGAAGTTTCTGTTAAGTGCTTCTCATTGTCTGGCTTCGTGATATGACCACCAGATTAGATTAGTTTGTTTTATGTTTTTCAAGTGCGGGAGTGATGTTATCCTCTACACAGCCAACGTGTCCAGACATCCACGGTAATTTGATGCTTCGACCTCGAGTGGGTTCGGTTGTACGCCGTGATTGAAGCTGAAACTATTTATCAACCCCGTTATTAGATCCAGCCCAGTGGTCGTTCCTGCCCCAGTGTTGGCTATGGACATCACAGAACGACATTATCTTGATTTCTGCTGTTACCCAGCGTTAAAAGCATTGGAGAAGCATTCTTCATCCGTCTTCTGTGCTTTCTTTCTCCTCACCCGGGGCTCTCCGACTGTCTCTGTCTCTATTTCCTCCCTGCTTTTCATCACTTAAGTCTAATCTCATGGTTGAACAAGCCTCCGGTCAGCTGTCTTCTCATCCCTTCCCTCCTCTTTTTTTCCCCTCATGTATTTCTTATTCTCTCATCCCGTCTGGCTTCCTCCTTATCTTCCTTTTCACTTTGTTTCGACCCCAAAGCCCATGTTGGGTGACTTGCTGCGTAATTATGGTGTCAACATGGTGGAGTCTCACTCCGTGCAGCTGTTGTCATTACCAGGACTTGATCTCCACTGTGACTCAGAGGTCAATTAGGCAGCAAATGAATAGAGCTGCAGGATGCTGCTAATTGAATGGTAGGGTTCAGGCATTGACGGGTGAAGGGATGGAGTTGGACCGTAGTGACCTCGAGACCACAGGCATGCCGGGGAAGTATTTGCCTGAGTGGATTTCTATGTCCTTTTATTTTTAATGATGTCAAATTCAGTCAAATTCTACATTTCATTTAAATTGCTGTACAGCACTCCAGATACAAAACATTTGCTAAATATGCATAGTCCTGAACTGTCTGCAATGTGAAGATTTTGTAAGGATGACAAAGAAACATTATGTTGCATATTTTGCTACTGCCTCCAGCTCTGTATTGGACCAAAGTTTAAATAAGTTTGAAGGAATGTTGTGTGAAAGAATGTACAGTATGGACAATCTCAAATATGTAAAACCAATGGTGGTGAGCATAATACACCAAAAAGATATTTGTTGGAATGCTGTTCAGCATTCCAACAAATATTGTTATCCTGTTTCTCTTTATTCCACGTACGTATTTTGGCACTTATCTCCTTCCACATTTTTTAAGCTACAGAAACCGTTCGAATATCAAAATGTTCAGCTCTTTCAGCTCATGTCTGCTATGTCTCTTCATATTTCTAATCTTTAAACTTTTTGAATTATTAAGCTTTTTGCAACTTTTTTTTTGAATGGGTTTCTATGGAGAATATTTTCAAATACTTCAACTTCCTCATACTTTCAGCTACAGACACCATTTTAACTTTAAACTTTTGAGAAAATCCTGATCTATTGCCGCATAATTCAGCTTTTTGATATCTTTCATAATTTTTTGGAACTGTCCCATTTTAACTTTTATGAGTTTTTCAGTCCTTTTCTGCCTTTATAATGGGTGTGTATTGCGCAGCAGAACAGGCTGCTGGCACACAGGTGTTCGTGATTAAGGTAATCAGCAATGTTGATAAACACACAGACTCACAGACACACGCGCACATACACTTCTCTCTCTCTGTCTCTCTGTGTCTCTCTCATTCAGTCATTCAGGTCTTGGATACTTTTAGAGGACCCCCCACACACACACACTTATTCTAATGCTACTAATACTTCTACTACTTATAATACTTCTACTACAACTACAACTTCTACTACTACTACAACAAATATTGCTACTGCTGACATTTTTTAAGCCACAGAAACCATTCAAATATGAAAATGTTCAGCTCTTTCAGGAGAGGAGTGATATGACTTTTCATATTTGTAATCTTTAAACTTTGAATTATTAAGCTTTTTGCAATCTTTTTTGAATGGGATCTCTATGGAGAAAATCTTCAAATCCTGTTAAACTTCTTCAACTTTCAAAGCCTTCTTCTTCCTCATACTTTCAGCTACAGACACCATAGTTAAACATTTCAACTAGAAGGGTTTTCAGCAGTGCAGTTTAAATGCTGACTTTTCATATTTGTAATCTTTAAACTTTTTGAATTATTAAGCTTTTTGCAATTTTTTTTTAATTGGATTTCTATTTTCAGCAATGTTTTCGCAGTTCATTTCAGCTTTCAGCATTCCAACGCATTTTCAGCAGGAAATGCATTTTCTAGTTGTTTTTGATACAAACTACAAAATGGAGCAATCTGTAAAATATCATTGTATTGTGATTGATGGTTGACGTTTAGATTGACAGAGGGGTGGTGATAAACTGATGGAGTCAGCTGCTCTTCTTTTCTTCATTATTACTATTCCTAATGAATTCATTATATTATATATGTATTTAAAGGAGTGCTCAAACGCTGACAGAACCAAGTACTCATTTTTCAGAAAAGGTCCAGACTATATTGGAAACAATGTCAATTCCACGATTGGAACATATCGAACAAAGAAATCAACCTACACATCAACCTATACAAATGGCTTTATAAGAGATACATAGACACTGATTTACCAATTAGAACCTGGCTCTGAATATTCAAAGCAATCATCGATCCCATTTTATTAAATGGCAGCGAGGTGTGTGTGAAACACACTCAACACTCTAGCAGAGCTGAATTAGGCCAATATCCTCTACTGTTAAATATTGAAAAACGAGCCCTACATTTCTGGAATCATATTAAAGCAAGTGACCCACTCTCCTTTTCATATATAGCCCTATGCTGCCGGGAGTCAAACCCACAAAGGAGTCCCTTCTACTTGTCTTGAGGCTGGGCGGATGGTCAACCACTCAGATCATTACACCTCAGCTGTAAGACAGACTCAGACAATTATACCCAATGAAATTATGATGAAGGAAAAAGAGAAAGATAGATCATTGGTCTGAAATAACAAAATCCTTGAACAAAATGGAAACCTATATAGCTCCAAACAGGCAGTACACTGTAGCAACCGACTTGACCTCAGTGTCTGATAGACTGATGAGAACACTGACTTAGTGCACACTGAGGGAAGCAGGAAGACACACTGACTGTAGAAAGGATAGGTTGTGTTCTCACGACCTGAGAACACTGGAACTCATTCACTGCAGACAATATGAAAGTCTAAGAGAGCAATATTTGATCAATTTAATGCAAATATTCTCACAGTTTCTTATCAGAGTGATCTTATCTTAACCTGCCATGAGATCTGCAACTCTGTGGGTCTCACCTCTCACATCCCCCTGTCTCACCTCTCACAACCCCGTCTCACAACTCACATCCCCCTGTCTCACCTCTCACATCCCCCTGTCTTACCTCTCACATCCCCCTGTCTCACCTCTCACATCCCCCTGTCACAAGTTGCTGTCACAACACTTTGCAGGTGTGTAGTTGAGATCAAAATGAAGGCTGAGTTCATAGATGGTGTGCTAGGAATTAGGAGCTAGGAGGGACGTAAGTGGGGTAGGTGCCATAGAGCCCTCACTCTACGCCCCTGACAGGATTTGGCGTCACGGCTGGTGAGACCGGCTGGTGAGACCATCACAAGATGGTCTCCAGTTATAGTTTATTATAATTATACAGTTTGTTTTAACATGCTTTGGCAACGTTGAATTGTATGTAGTCTTGCCAATAAAGTCACTTAGGGAGAGAGCGAGAGAGAGAGAGAGAGAGCTCATTAAGATTCAGATGGGTGAAGTGGTCCAGTCGTGGTCTTCGGGCTCTCTGTGAAGCAGCCTGGGTTCTGTGTGGTTTGAGGATTTACTCTGAGCAGAAACAACATGAGAAACAGCAGGTGAAGCTCCGGATAAACACGTTGATCAGCACCACCCTCTCCCTTTCACTTCCCTTCCTCATCCTTTCTCTCTGTAGTTGTTTCTTTCATCTGCATTCTTTGCCGTCTTTGAGTATCTTTCTTTGTCTCTCACCCTCTCCCACTGAACCCGGCGGTAGTCTTTGAAGCCTGTTAAATGTTTGGTTTTTTTTTTGTTTTCCCTGGCAGTGCCCGGGTCAGAGATGAGTGGTGCCTGGCTGTAAGTCTGCCAGGCCAATTAAAGCTGACAGCAGCTGCAGATGCTTAAGACCGCGGCTGCCATTGCCCTCATCACACCGCTGCTTAACGGCGACAACTTGAACTCCCGTTCTTCCATATGGTCAACTCCAAAGGACAGCCCGCCTGTTGAGTCAGAAAGGGGCGATCTGGCAGAGGAGGCTGAAGTGATTGTTCAATCGCTCTTTGGATATTCATGAGGGCTTAATATTCAAGATGTTGTTTGGTTTATTTGATTTCGTTCGACACTGGTCAACCTTTGAGGGTGTTGGAGTGTCTAGCAGATTGAGTGCACTCCAAAAACTTCTCCAAAATGATGCACATCTCCAAACAACCAACTAAGAAAAATAAAATAGGCGTATGTGGCTTGAATGTCATTCATTGTTGAGGTCTTTGGGGGGATTTGAGAGCATTTCAGAAGTGTCATAGAATGCTTCTCAATGGATGGCCATGTGTTCAATAGGCTCAAGGTAAAACAAAGAAAAACACAAAGTAGGATTGTTTTGCATAGAAACAGCTTTAAATGGGGCACTCCACCAATTGTACACATGAAGATGAGTTTACTTGTCACGAGGAGTACTATGCGGCCTGTGAAAACAGCTATGTACTGTCTTCTGTGGCTCTAAAAGGAGCTTGCTCTTGATATGTTGAACAGAAAGTCTTGACCACAACTTTGGGACATGGGATTTGGAAAATGTGGGCATTTACCTGGCAAATAAAGATGCCACTGGTAATTAGTAATTATAGGCTGCCTTCGTTTCCAAATAAACTACGCAACGGAGGCGGTGACAACATATTCTCTGTCCGTTGATTTTCATGAGAACAATGAGATCAATCTACCTGTTCATGTTTGTTAGCAACACGGCTACCTCTAGCAGCGTGGCTACCGTCTAAGGCAAGAAACAACATTGAGAATCCCAAATTAAACTAGAAAACCCAATCTCAGTGCTCTGATGAATCCAGAGATTCCAGAGTCGTTAATTAGTTTAATTGTTACTTACTGATCTAGCTTAGGAGAAAGCACAGTTTTTATCTCTCCCGCTTGGCCTCCTTTGCCCCTTCGTCCTCCATCGAAGTGGTTCTTTTGTCATAGTTTCCACAGTTATAACATTAGCATTACTCCAGTTGTTGCAAAGCTCACCATTTTTGCTACCTGGCGGTAGCTACTGTTGTCTGTTTTGTTGAGTTGAAAGCTTTTATGTTGAGTTGCCTCGTAGCAAATTGATTTCTGGTTAGCAGTGATGCATCGCATAAGTCTAGGGCTTTTATTGTGAAAGGTAAGAACAGAATCTGTAATGCGCTGTGGTTGACCATGTGGAAGGCAATAAAGAGTTTTATTGTCTTGGTTTAGACTCAAGGGCCTCCGTGCTATTATTTTATTACCTTCAGACTGGCTATCCTCTTCCTTTTTGCCGTACATGGAGCCCTCATTTTGGCCAATAGGTCGCGACTCGGTGGCAAAACGAGGCTTATAGGGAACCAATGTCAACGCAGACGGCGTCATTATTCTACAGCCATTACATTGTGCAATCAACATTAACTTCGCAGTGATGACTTCAAAACACTTATCTATTGCCACTTCAATAAAAAGTGCAATGCTAAAACACTGAACTGCCCCTTTCATTTGTTGCATTTGATCATAAAGACTTTGATCACAGAACTTTTATGTCGGTAAATAAAATAAATCTAATCAAACACTGCTAGCCTGACCTTTGACATCAAAATGCAACTTTTTTGCTGCCCCTCTTCATAATTGACGTGTGTATAATGTGTTGTCCCTCATATTGTCAGACCGCTTTTGAAAGCCCTGAATGCAAACATGAATAATGGGCAGCAAACAATGAACTCTGTGATTTTTCATGTCTTGTCACCCCAGAAGTCTTCAACAGATTGGCGCCGGGTGGTTGGGGGTTCTGTTTTTTGTTTTTTTGTTTTCTTCATGCTCTTACATGTGAAGCACCATGCGGTGATGCGTGCTGATTGGGTGACATCTTCTGCAGCTGTAGCCTCACTGGAGCCATGGTTCCTTTTTACTTTTTTTCATGCACATTTTTAGCTTGTTTCTTTTTTTTTTTACATGGATGTGTGGGTGTTAGGGAAGGTGAAAATAAAAGTTAGAAAGAAAACATAGGCGTCGCAGGTGAAGCTGAAATCGTTACCCGGTGGAACAAATGAAGGATCAAGTCACTCTTGTGGGAGAACTCTGCCTCATAACCTCTCAGTCCTCTTTCCACTGCAGGCTTGCTATACTGCTGATAGTGTGTTTTTTCTTTTCTTTTCTCTTTGGCTTCGAGGGTTGGGAATTCAAATATTGTTTTCACATATTGGAAGACAGAACAGTCTCCGGCGGCGGCGGCTGCAGTCTGTATCTGGTATGCGGGTCTACTTCAGTGAGAAAACACTCCTCTCCGGTGTTTTCCTTTCAGCATAGTTTACATTCCGCCGCAGATTGAGGATGGAGGATTTGTCTCCGGCTACCACTGTAAGAAAACAAAATGTGTTGCGATGTTACTGTCCCCCCCGGCCCCTCCTGTGTCGTTAGTATGCATAACAGGCACACTCCGGTGAACAGGTCGAGGTTGGAGGTCAAGGGTGAGTGGAGCTAATGCTTTCATGCTCTTGATTCAGCTCCTCTCGGGTGTAATACCCGCCTGTCAATTTGTTTGAGCTGCGGATTTACATAATGAATTTATATTAGCCAGTGTTCTCCACACACTCCATCCTTCACTCCCCTCTCTCTCTCCCTCTCTTAGTGTTGCAATTACTCCCCTTGCTCCCCCCTCTCTCTCTCAGCTTCCCCGCGTTCTCTTCTCCACCTCCCCCTTCCCCGCTCCCCTCATCCTCCTCTCATCAAGTTTACCAAGTGCCCAGAGAGCAGAGTGTTTAAATGCAAACGAGCCTCATTTCCAAACTGACGCCACAGCCCAAGTATGCCTCGTACACAACAGCCCGAGCCCCGCTGAGAGGCTCCGACAAGAGATGGATGGATGGAGATGATGGAAAGAGAGAGAAAGAGAGAGAGTGACTGATGGAAAATGGAGAGAGGAGTGGGGATTCTTGGAAGTAAAGTGCAAGCATCAAATAGGATGCAGAGCAGCAGGGCGGCGGAGCCCGTAGGTGTCGGGCGCTATTCACATTCCTGCCAGAGAGGAGGTGATGAACAAGCCACTGTCTTGTTAGTCATAACATTCCTTTCACCACACAACGATGCATTTTTAATGTATGCAAGATCATCACGATGGAGTATTGTCTGGTTTTGGACTTGCAGCCGTGTTATGAATGAATAAAGCAGCATTGAAACATTTACATGGCTCATATTATCTCTGTGTAGAGTTGTGATCGTATCCTTCTTGACCTCAGAAACGCCAGTTGAGAAAACCATCTCATGACTACGCGATATGATTGAACACTATATATATATAACAACAATATGAATTTTAATCAAAAGAGGGATGTGTTGAGCTTCACCCTAGATTGATTTAGAAATTAGCAAGGGTTAACAAATGGAACAGATCTGCGAAGAGTATTCTGTGTTTTGAACCGTGAGGAACAATGTGTTTAGGTATCAAATGTAAAATAAAGATTTCACTTGTTTACCCATGGGTTTGCGTTTGAGAAGTCGGTTGTAATGATGTATATTTCATATCTGTAGACATTTTCTACGGATCCTTTTGTAACCTATTAAGATTAAATATAGTTTTCTTTTGTAAAATGTGAATTTCATTAGCACGGCAAGCGAGTTGAAAACATCTAGGGACTATTGCATGGTTTAGTGTTATGTGTTTAATTTTGAAAGACTACCAGGAAAAGGAAAGATTTTACCCTTTGAAATGCTGCAAGGCTTGTGAGAAACTGCGGCAAACAACAAGAAAACTGCCTCTGTGAGGCTAAACGCTAACGCCAATATGCTAACATGCTCGCAATGACGATGTCAACATGCTGATGTCCAGGTATATGGTCACAAATGAAAGTATTGGGCAAATCAGAATTTAGACCCGATGATGGCACAAGGTTAGATGCCAGATCACCAAAGTTAATGCAATCCATTCTGAGGAGAACACGATTGTTTGTACCTGATGGCATTCCATCCAATGGTTGCTGATACGTTCCACTAAAACCCACAAATTTCAACCTGCTGGCGGCACTGGAGGAGAAGACAGGGGATCAACAAAGTCAGTAGGGTTCATCCTCTGGGGACCATACCTTCATGGCAATCCATCCAATAGTTGTTGTAATATTTCAGTCCGGACCAAAGTGGTGGTCCTATTGACAGACCACTGACAGACCAGCATTACCATCCCTAGAACCAGGCTGCTGGCTAGAAACATAATAAAATATACTTAAAAATAAAGGTCTGGTATTGTCTGCATCCCAGTTATTTGAGAATTATACAAGTGTGTGTGTGTCACCACGTTTCTCCCACACACGTTGTGGTCCTGGCACACCTTCTGATGACTACTCTGCTGGGGAGATGTGTGACCATTCACCTCCTGCCATCCAAACACACACACACACACACACCTGACAGCGACAGAGGCCTTACATCACTGTTCATGACAGAGAGCTGCTGTAAAACTTCCCTGGGGGCCTTGTGTGTGTGTGTGTGTGTGTGTGTGTGTGCGTGTAGTTCACTAACACTCCTTGTCCTGTAGTTAGCTGCTTGTCTGTCCCCTCTCGCCCCCCTTTTTACCTTCTTTTTCTTTCAGGTCCTTCGACTCCGGGAGTGTATGCTAGGTAATGATGAGTGCCCCCCTCCTCTCCTCATACTTAGTTTGATAGACTTCTCCATCCTCCTCCTCCTCCTCCCTCAGTCTATTTGGGCCCAGTGTGTGTGCTAGGTAATGGTGCAGCTGGGCCATTAAAAGCGGGGGGCTATTTGACAGCGCCCCACGCCTTTCATTCCCTCAAACCCCATGGATGAGGAGAGAGAGAGAGAGAGCTGAATGTAGGTCTCTCTTTCTCTCTCTCTGTCTCTCTGGTAAACCACCGACTGTCTTTCTCTTCTCTCTCAGCCGCCCTCCCACTCCGTCTTTCGGAGGTTGTGTATACGTGTTTGAAGTCTGTCCATTTGTCTTAGGGGATTGTGCGGAGCTTGTATTGACTATTGAGTGTGTGTGTGTGTGTGTGTGTGTGGGTGTGTGGTGTCGAGGGGGAACTGAAGGTGTTAAAGGCTTGATGTGAATAGCCTTCATCTGTCAGCCACGGAGGTCGGCAGGGGCAACACTGAAAGTCCTGGGTGGTCCGGCGTTTTCCATTTAAAACCCCGGCCATTGATACATACATTTGTCTACTGTAAGAGATAGGTGGGTGGTTGGTTGTGTGCATGCACACACGCACAAACACGCAGCTAAATCAGCGTATGTGTGGTTCAGGTTTAACTCGTCATCCAAGGTTACCGGTACAGAGATACTTTTTCTGGTCCTGTGAAGAAGAAACGTATATAAAATGAGGATATTGGGATATTGCGGCATCTGGGAATGTAATATACTCTACTATAGATTAGAATAAGATAAAGGTAAAGCGTAGGAGGCCTGAAGATATTGAAAATAATGTTGCGAACATATAGAGTACAAAGATACTCTCCTAGTTTTCCAATATCCACGTTGAAGGGGATGTGAAAGTGTTCATCGTTAGCCACTGAAATGATTAGAGCCCGTTTGGAGTAGATTGCTCCGCTCCCCGGTATCGCTGCTGGCAGCGCTCCCAAGAAGTGATGAGTTTGGTTGTAACGTTAGCATGCAGCAGTCAACTTGAACCGCAGTCAATGAACCGCAGCGTGTAAAGGCCCGCTGCAGACGACGCGCTCGACTCTGTCCGCAGAGCCCTGAAGCCCCGCCCTCGCTGCTGCGCAGAGCACTAGCACTTGTTTTTGGTTATTTATTAGTTTATCAAAACTGAACGTGTCGCGTGTGCAAATTGCACCAACGTCGACCGCTGCACGTTCCTGGGTTGCCAGCCATACACCCCTCGAGTGTGATATGCGAAGGACACGCAGACAGACAGATTCATAGTGGTTATGTACTCTACACTATGGGGCTGAGGACACAATTTGAAATAAGGGACAGGTTAAGGTTAGTGCTTAGTAATGGCAACGAGTGCATGAGTTGCATGCATCATTCCTCCTCTCCACACTGGCTGGGAAACGATTCCTTCTCAGCGTGACTGCACGCTAAGGAATGGGGTACAAAAGCCACAGACCCATTCGGTGCAAAACGTTCAGCTGACGTTTTTGTAGCATGAGTGTGAAATCGACATACAGCATCAGAGAACCTTTACCACCAGAAACTAGAAATAACCAACCAGAACACACAGACACACGTACTGTTATTGTTCTGGTGATGGTGGCAGGTAAAGCATCCATAATCCACCGCCTTCCTCACATTAAGACTTTATCATGGTGACTAGTGTGTGCTCATCACGGTCACGGTGCAACCAGGGCAACATATCTATGTCTAACGAAAAGTCTTTCTCTTATTTTCAGTGCGTTTTTCTACAAAAGCCAGCAACACATGTCAATTTCTGCTCATTACATGCAGACTTCCCTTCCCACAGGAAGCTCAGTTAGGTTTAGGAAAGGATTGTGAAATACTTATTTATAAATCAATGTTGACTTCTCGTTTCACGTGGGGAACGAGCAGCCACCTCCTGTCTGGTTGTTGGACCCATCCAGTCTCACTCTCCGCCCGCCCGCTGTCTGCTTTTTCTGGGTCTTAATACTTCCTCGATCACAATTACGTGGATAATATATGTAATGATTTCGATGTATATCTACGAATTACACCATATTATTTTCCATAGGTATAGCTACGAATGCTGGATGAGACCAGTCTGAGCAGGAACTGTTCAAACGTTCTCGGTGAGCCCCTCCAGACGCAGTAAATAACACACAGTGAATTACTCCGTACATACATCTACATGCATTACTGTTTGTTTGCGTGGCCCGTAGTATGAGGGGAAAGTGTTGCTCGATTCCTCCGGAGACGTGAACGTCTCTCTGCCTCCAGCCGGTCTGCCGGTTGCCGTGGTGCCGGTAGGCTGGCACTAAGGCCTCATTGTGCATCGGGAGCTTTTATTACTTTAATGACACGTCTTCAAACTCTCTGGCGCAACATGCTGCTGTTTTTTTTTTTTACACTTTTTACATCTTTTCAGCTGATGAAGTGGAGGATAAAGGCTTTTGCGCCGCAGACTAAAGAAATGTCACGAGTGTCTCCATGATGATCACAATAGCAGTCATTTAACATGATTGATTCAAAGTGCAGCTGAAGGACACCGGTTTCCTTTCAAATGATTTATTATTATCATTTGCTCCATGCTCAGATGCACACGCAGCATTATCATTAGCAGAAAACATCTCTTCATATCGCTACCTTTTGTACTCAAAGTGAGAAAAAATGTCATTATATACATTCTGAGCAATTCAAAACTAATGAGGCTATTCACTTAGATACTTTGATAATTCGTTAAATGGATGCTCTTTGAAGAATGTCTTTCATATTGCATGTATATAAAATATGGATAAATGTCTTACACTTTCAGTAAATTATGGTTAGACTGTCATTCACTTGCCACATGAATGTCTTCTTTCGATGAATGTGCTAAATTATTATTCCTGGTTCACTCTCCGCAGTGCTGGAACAGTGGATTTCTTTTATGGATGGAGTATAAAACTAAAAGCCTCATACTGGAACATTACGTATGAATTATTTATGGCCCCAAAAATGTGATAACAGAAGTTGAAAATTAGGAAAGCTGGAAAGCTGGAAACTGACATCCTTTTACGCCAACGAGGGAAAACAAGCCTTTCTGCAGGGTGCTTCTCTTCTTCTTCTTTTATTTTTTACTTCAGACTGGTGCACAGGCCTACATTCTAACTGGATGCCATTCAACCCTGGAACTGTGTGTGTGTGAGCGTGGAAGCAGAGTGATAATTATAACTGTCTGACACCTCTGGGTTTCCAGACTGGGAGGCCTCGCAGAACAGCCAGCAGTCAGCCAGCCAGCCAGCCAGCCGTGTGTGTGTGTGTGCGTGTGTTTGTGTGGCACATTTCCATCTGCATCCTCCACTGTCACATTGCCATAGAGAGAGAGAGAGAGAGAGAGAGAGAGAGAGAGTCCCCACAGACACCACTCAACCACACAATGTCACTTTCTCTCTCCTCCTCACCACCTAGGACGGCCCGACAGACACTTGCGATGCTAAAAATGTGCACGTGGTATGCAAATCAAAAGCTACTTTCGTTGGACCCAGGGGGGTCTGCAATGACATTGTGTGTGTGTGTGTGTGTGTGTGTGTGATGGGAAGACAGAGAGATATAACCCTGTATTGCCGTGTTTTTGTATCACATGGTGAACCCCTAGTGCTAAAACTCATTTGTCATACATGCCATGGCCGTTTCTACACTCTGCTGTGTGTGTGTGTGTGTGTGTGTGTGTGTGTGTGTGTGTCTGTCTATCAGATCAGTAGGTGACGGCGTGTGATATTTGATTGGCTTCTGAAAAGGCGTTCAGTCTTGATCAGGTCCAGGTGCATCTCCTGCCGCAGACAGTCGTTTCCTGACGTTGTAAAAACCGACTGAGCAGCACAATCCTGCTTTACATTCCTCTTCTGCTGACTTCGAACAAAAGTTGTCTTGTGTTTGCCACGGAGCAGCTCCACAGCAGCAGTGAAGAGAATAACAAAGAGGATTCCAGTTTTATTACAACTGGGGTCTTATTTGATTTGGCACAAAGGCAAAGGGCCATGGTATCATTTGTGTTTATTCGCGTCACTCATTGTGGAATCGTTGTAGAGGGTTGGTTGGAGGTGGAGGCTTACCTCCATGTAAATACTATCAATGTTTCATCAACTGTGCCTGAAATACCCACTATAGCTGCTTTGTACATGTTGTGGGTGTTCCAGATACATGGAAAAAGCGCATTTACTACAGCAGTGTGAACCCAAAATAAACACATTTTGCTGTGATTTGATTGCAATAAACGGATCAAAAGGAGGCCGTGATAACTACATAACGATGCCGATTTGTAAACAATTCTGAATTTATTCTTTGTCAGGTTGGTCCTCAAGACGACAGGCAAACAACTTCTAAAATGCTTTTTTTCTGAAAGGAGTTGGGATCGATCAGTGCTCGGCTGTGCTAATATTCTAGATGCTCCATCAACACACAGAATAACGTCATGTAGGCATAAATACTTCAGCAATGTTCTTTTTTTTTTTCGCGACAATAGGTCCTATCTATGAATCGTGACAAGAGTGAATTTGTGCCTGTGACGTTCCTGACCATTTTTACTGGCATTTCCACATCACCTTATATTATCTTGAACATGTAAACCGTCCATTTAACAGAGATATACATTTGATAAATCATAACTTTGTTTTATGCGTGTGTGCATATACACATGTTAAATACTTTATAAGTTAAACCAAATAAAAGCATTTAAGTGGAGTTAACAGGCTGACACTTTATTTACATTTCCTCTCATCAAACAGAATAAACTCTCCTATTAGATTCAATGTTATAATTAGGCTACAGTTATCAGAACAATACAAACATTCAGACTCCCTCATGTGGCTTAAAAGTGTACTGCACATATAAAGGTTAAATAAAAAACTATGTGAGAAATTCTGCAAATTTATTTGGCGACCCAAATGAGATGTCCTGCAATCAACCTGTGGGTCCCGACGCAGTGTTTGGGAATGGTTCATATATACATTCTTACACAGAGTTTCCTCTGGTCTCTCAACCACACTACCTCTACCACAAAGGCGGTCGGTGGATTTTTGTAAAATGATGTGTTTAGGGAAGAGCGGTGAACAGCATGTCATTTTCTGCTCAGCTTTTTCCCCAACTAATTTCAAAACTAGCATCCCTACAGTCACATGGCAGCTTCCTCAGCCTCTAGGCTGCTGATCCAGAAGCAGATCTGCTGCATTGCAGCACAAAATCTGTGCCTCAACGTGCAGGTTGCCAGATGATTCCTCGTGAAATGTTCCGTCTATTAACCAGATTAGTTCCTCGAGCTTTTTTAAGATGTGCATTTGTGAGACGGTGCGATGGGTTGTAATAGATAGAAGAGGAGAAGCAGGACGTCACTCTGGGTCTTCATATTGGACTGCAGCAGTCAGCACAAAATGCAGTTCAAAACATGGCAATAAGATCAACACAAAAATGAAAAAAGGGCAAAAAGCAGCAGTTTTCAACCTCAAGAAATGACTTTTTTTTTGTTAAGTGCTTATGACAAGCTGAAGAGTTAAGACAGCAGAGAGCTCATATTTATAAAACTACCCAACAACTACATTACGACTGGCTGACACATTTTTTTTTCAGGTAACTATATCAGCTAGCTAGCTCACTATCCATGTGTTCAGTTAAGCTAGTTAGCAAGCCTGCTCGTCTGCTTCAGTGGAGAAAGTGGAACTAACCAGTAAAGTCAATGGTGACTTTGGTATTTTTCAACCTGGACGTTATCTTCCCACATTTTTGTGTCTATGTGACTAACGGGGACAACATTTCCTTAAACTGGTCCAGTATTGAGGGAAACGGGCTCTATTGTAATGTATGTCTACTAAAAGTGCTTGATTTTGCAGCTGACGAGGCTCAGATTGTTACTATAAGTGTCTGACAACATAATGGAAAGGACCCTGTTGAGAAATAAAAAGGTTTTCTTTACCTTTTTGCTTGATCCAGTCCATCTATCCACTCAGAAAAAGTCTTGTTCTGAAATCTCGTGCAGGACCCATAATGTCGACATCACCTACAAATTCAGCCTTGGCATTGAAGATCTTTCTTTTAACACTCAGCTATGCTTTCACCGGCACTTCTTTCTCCAACTAATAACAATGAGCCTGTCAGCGGCAAAAATAAAAGCACTTTTAGTGCTTTTAGTACATCGACGGGGGAGGAGTTCCCCCAATAGATTACATTGCAGCCCGTTTAGGGCTTTCCGTCAACACTGGACCAATTTCCAAAATTGTTATCCCCATTAGACACTTAGCCAAAAAAAACATAGCAAATAAAGTCCAGGTTTAAAAAAAAACAAGTTACCCTTTAACACGCGACAGATGATGTCTGGAGATGAATGGCATTGAACTACAAGCAGTCCACTTGTAAAATGTTGTACTTATGTATCACTCTTTGCATGGACTCAGCGGCCCGTCTAGTTTCCTGAAGTTGTTGACATAATTGAAGATTCATTGTGTACAGTAAAGTTTCTGTTACGACGACAAGATCCTGTACAAGATTGTCGGCAATCTTGGCGTTGAACAATATCTTTGCCGCACCAAAGTGCAGTTATTTTTACTTCACGACTCTTAAAAAATGGAGGTCCGGACCAAACAGGAGACAGAAAGTAACAGCTGTAGCAGCTAAAGAGCCAGATGTTTCCCTCAGGAGATGGTGGAGACCAAAACAGAGCTAAAAGGAGAGGGAATATTGAGCTAACCAAGAACACTACTCCAAATGAATGACGTCCTTGTCTATGTCTGCTTTGTCTGAACAGGTAACTTGAAGTTGAATTTTTCGATAATAAATCTTTTAAGTGAAATTGTTGAGGTTGGAAGTCTGTTTGTTTTTCGTTTACACCACAGACTGTCGGGAGCTCTGGGTGTGGCTGAGAAACGGTTTGTTTGCATGAACAGATGGAGAGAGACAAAAAATAAACAGAGGAAGAAAGTAAAGAGAGGGGTGTGTCTGGAAGAAAGAACCGGATGAAGAAGCCGCATTGAAGTGGATGTTGTTGCACTGTAAACTGGTGTGGTTGGATTCTAATTATAGGCTGTTTTTAAAGAGCATGCATGCTATCATCAACTACTGCTGCTGCCACCGGGCTGGGCTCAACCACACACAAGTATAGGATGCCGCATTCACACACACATTCCAGCCGTTGGCGTATGAATGACGCAACAATTAAGTAAGTCATTTAGAGTGCAATAAGGATGCTCAGGGTAAGTGAGTAAGTGTAACAAGTGAGAAAGACTACTTATGGCGGGTTGGAGGGCAGGTGGATGGTTCAAACAATGTCCCAAAGTGTTGTTGAGTTACCGTGAAGTTGCGTCAGGGATGTTTGCGATGCGTTTTTTGTTCACACTTAAGTCACATTGTTTACATTTGACTTAGTTTATGTACTTATTTTAAGCCCAACCATGATATTATTCCCAAATCTCTGTTTTTGCCACCTAAACCTAATCGCATCCTAACTGCACCGCTGCGTAAAATGACACGCAAAAAGCCTGAAATGCGTTATCACGACGTGCATAATGTCCTTTTGAATTATTGTGCTGTTTATACGCCTTCCCAGGATCAGGTTGCACATTCACACAACGCCGTATACACACATATGCATGAGAACACGAAGGCTTAACCTCATGGAAATTGCGTTAAGTCCGATTCCACACGCACACACACAAACACAATAAACACACACTCGCACACGCACACTTCCTGACAAATACCATTCATCATCGTTAATTAAAAAGAACAGGATGTCCAAGTACGAAATGAGACAAACTCTCCTCTAATCTCATTGTGGGGAGGGTAGGGACTTCCACCAGACAAGCCCGTAATAATGTCACCTCCCTTTTGTGTCGCGCACACACACACACACACACATCTCCCTCACTCCAGTCCTCTCGTTTTTCAGTCTCTCTCCCCTCCCTCTACGAGTTGTTCTTTTTTGGACAGAGTTGCACTGCCCTTTTCAAAGTTATTTCGAACGCCTCGGGCTCCCATTAGTATTCAGCTTAACACTGGCTCTCTTTGTTTCAAGGAGAAATTGCCAACTCTTATCCTAAATTTTGCAATAAGACACTGGCAAATGGTATACAGCCCAGACAAAAACGATATGATTCACCTGGGTACCTCTCTCTTTTCTCCCCCCCCCCCCCCCTTCCTCGGCGGGTGCTGTTATGAATTGGTTTGGTGGAGGTTATTGCCATCATGAGCTGCTTTTCAAATTAGTTTTTTTTTTTCTTATGAAATTGGATTTCGGCCTACAGTACATTTTTTTACACTCAGGCAATATGCTGCTCCGCATCTACCTGCAATTAGTACGGGCTAATCCTTGGGCTGTTGCATCATGTGTAATACGTCTCACACACATACGCTCAGGAATGTGTGTGTGTGTGTGTGTGTGTGAGACAGACAGACAGATAGAATCTAGATCAAGCCAGCTCTTGTTCTCAGAAAGCCATCTCATCAACGCGCCCTTATGCCCATCCATCACAGAGCACACACACACATACACTTATTCACACACACATGCGCCAAACACGATTATCTACCCATCCATCACACCCAATCAGTCAGTAAACCTGCTGAATTTTTCATGTCCCGATTCCTTCACCTGTTGAGAACCGCCTGTCTGCAGTCAGGAAAACATCCAATATTTACTCAGTTTAGTGGTCCGTGCGCGCGTGTGCGTGTGTGTGTGTAACCTTTCTGCCGACTCTAGCAGACATTCTACATGAGGTCTTCTGTGTTCAAAGGCAGCAGGGAGTTCAGCACACACACACGCTCCCTCTATCCCACCTGATTTTGAACCGGAGAATCGATGTGAGGGCAGGTCCGGCCTGTGATGCTCTCAGATATTCACCGAGAATGTGTGGGTGCCCGAGGTGGTATCCGTATCTGTGAATGTTTTGATGGATTCGCGGCACCTTGTAACTGCTGTTGGAGTTCTGTGAGCGTGCCGACGGTACAGACAGAAGCACGGGCGGTTCAGTGTTGACGACGACTCAGACAACCGGAGGTTGAAAACAAGGGTCCTTAGAAATGTCTGGAAATATTCCTAATACAAAATATAAATCAACTAATTAAATGTATATATAAGAGTATATGAAGTAGTTCAAATGAGCTCCCCCATTAAACTGATTCAATCCAATAATATAGGCCAACCATACATATATTATTTGAAATGGGCCATTCAGCATTATGAGTATACTTTTACTGGAAGTAGTTTTTGATGGCAGTACTTTTGTACTTTTACTCACGTAACATTTTGAATGCAGGACTTTTACTTGTAACGGAGTAGTTTTACACTGTGCTCTAGTAAATAATTATATCAGTAACATGTTGATTGTATGAATATGAATGGTAAGTTAAAAATATTAAAGGGACAAGTCACCTCAAAATCAAAAATACCTCTTATCCGTAGTACTATTTATCTAGATATCAATGTTGTTTTGGTGTGCATTTCCTAGTTTTGGAGATATGGGCTGTAGAGACATTTGCCTGTTTGTGTCTTGTTGAGTTCAACGTGAAAGAACCTTGGTCATGATCCATTTAACTGCATGAAGACTTTTCTAGCTCAGACTGAATCCATGTTGAGTACAACTGAGAGCTGAATTAGACATTTTTAGGCGACCAAAAATGTTTTAATTAACTTCCATGAAGTGAAAACACACTGTGAAAATGTTAAAGTTCTAAGACGACAACACGGACAACTCTCAGAGAGTAGCCCCGCCCTAAAGCAAACTCTGTCTATTGACTCTAAATGGACCATCATTTACTAAATGAACATCATGCTGTATCGATGAAGACTTGAAACTAGAGATTGAGACCATAAACTCATGTTTACAATGTTTACTGAGGTAATAAATCAAGAGAGAAGTAGAGTCATTTTCTCATAGACTTGTATACCAGAGGAGACTAGAGAGAATGCAGGTTTAAGGTACTTCAGCATTGGCTCCACTTTTCAGAACTCTATGTTGCCGCCTGTTATAAACAGATGTAATGGACATGATGTGTTTCACACCATCTTTCACACAAGAGAATCAGCAGCATCAGGCCAGTAGTGTCGGACTTCACAAACAGGTTTGACTCATTTAAATTAGCAGGATTCCGGCGTCTTCGGGGTTCAACATCATTACATTTATAACGTCCAGAAAGTTGTAATAGTTGTGCTTCTTTGATATGCCACAGTAAATTAAACACACACAGTAGTCATCCAGATAGACTTTGTTCTTTCACTCGTGATGTCTTCACAGAATTGTAATTTAATGTGTTATTAGCGTCACCATAGAGACTGACTGCTTCTAATTGACTGAAAGATAATGAACGCAGTTTTATATGATTTTTTTCCTCCTCTTTTAAATGACTGAACAAACATAAACAACCTGAAACCGATGCCAAAGGAGCAATAGTCTAAACATGTTGGTAGTTTGTTTATCGGCACGCCGTGTTCTCAATCTCCCCGAGTATCACACCTTGGTGACAGAGGCGTGGGCGGCGACAGCGCGTGGTTTCCACGGTGACAGACTGATCATTATGGGCTGTGGGATGCCATCATCTCCTTTTTACGGTCCAGATGTTTGTCAGAAGAACTGACTGAGATGGGAAGGACATGACGCTGTGTGTGTGTCTCTGCGGGAAAGTCATCGCTTGTTTGACTTTGTATGTGTTTTATGTCCGTATGACTGCTTGTTTGTGTGTGGACCTTCCATTTTTCTCTGTGTGTGTGTGTGTGTGTGTGTGTGTGAGGGTGTGTGTGCAAGCAGCTGCATAGGGGACTCCAAATAGAGTGCTGATGAGCAGGGAAAGAGTTGCTGACTGAGATGCAGAGCTGAGCTTCATGGTTGGAGGACAAAACGTAGTTTTATACACACACACACACACAGGAACAGGAAACTTTTGAGACACTACCAGTTCAACTTACAACAGGGTACATATATAATGAAAATATATGTATGAATGTACATATATATATATATATAACACAGAGACTTTGGAGTGGAAGGGTCGTCACACCTTGTTGCACTCTGTTGCTAGAACTGTGCAGCGTATCACACCAATACCGCTGGAAAAACTGCATCAAATGCAATTTACTGCTTGCTTTTACTTTTGTTGCAGTTCATGTTCGCAAACAGTAAAAAATGGTAATCTGCAATTCACAATTGTGTACGTTAAAAAAGAGAGGATGTCAGATATGATTGGTGATGATGTTCCACCCCATACCGAGTCACGATTCATTTATTTGAACGTTGGCCTCTGTCTGCCTCTCCCTCTCACCACCTGTTATTCCATTGTGCTCTTCATGAGCGATTTGCCAATCCTCATAGAAACAGAATGAAAGGCTCTGCCCAGGTGGCTGCATTTGTTCCGACTGTTCGACAGCTATCATGCATTCTGCAGTAAACTGACGTGAAGTTCAAAATATCCAGACAGAATCTAGGGCTGCTATTATCTATTAGCCTGTTGATTATTTGACTGATATTCATAAGGGTATAACTTGTTTTGTCTGACCAACAGTCCAAGAGCCAAATATATTTAATTGAAAATGATTTAAAGTAGTGAAGAACTGCACATTCTCACATTTGAGAAGCTGGAAGCAGTAAATGTTTTGTGTTTTTAGCCTTGCTGGTAGCATGGCACTAGGGGTGAACATGTCAGTCGGTCCACCACTTTGGTCTACATTAATAATTGGTTCACACATTCATGTTCCCCGCAGTATGAGTAGTGATAAATCATCTAACTTTTCATTTAGTGCCCTCATCAGTCATAATCGTTTTACTTGTCAAAAATACATTTGTATCAGCCTTCCCATCAGCCTCTTCTTTGTTTTGTGCTAAGATTAAATCATTCCTCGATCGGAATCCCCCCCCCCCCCCCCCCCTCAAAGTACACATGCCCAAGTGAAGCTGCCGGCTCAATGAGCAGCTAGAGGGCTGTGGACTTTGATTCTTGTTGCTTCATGAACTTCTTTTACAGCTAATCAATGATCAAAATTACTGACTAATCAAGACTATTGATTATTTGAAACCACAATGATATGAGACTTCAGGTAAATAAGGTAAAAAATGTTGATGATATATATCACTTTTAGTTTTCTCAAACTGAATGTTCAAATATGCAAATGAGGCATCTTGTAAAATATGTGGTAATTTGCACAAATCTCCAGAACAGAAGTTAGAATCAAATGTTTTTACTGAAGGAATATTGGATCATTTTGCGTCTTCAGAATATAGAGAGGAATGATAGTGGAAGCTTTGGTGTATGGAAGAGCTGAAGTGGAGATTTCTGGTTCAGTCAGAGAAAACGGCCTTTAAAGATATTAATTGCAAAACTACTTACAGTACATTTTGCAAGATGAGTAGTTATACTAAGATCATTGCTTTTTGTGTCACAAGCTTTATGAAATGATATGTTTAAATATGAAAATGAGTCATTATCTAATGGTAGCTTTTGGTAACGCAAATAGACAAAGTGGATGTTTTCTTTCCACCAGTCTAAAGGAACGCATGTTATAGAAGCTAAATGACCAGTGCATGAGAAACAATGTTTCTGCCTCGAGTGTCGCATAGAAAAACCTATTTTGGTCCTAATGCAATCCGTCTTTGTGCCATAAATCATTCCTGCAGATCAGCTTGTCACACAAAGAGCTCAAAACACCCAGTAGATTTCCAGCGTTATGGCCATTTTAGAACAAACTCACCCACAGCGTGTCAGTGTGGGTTTTGATTGGGTGGAAGTTTATCCGCTATCATCCTCAATCTTGTTTTTGTGCTTTGTATTGAGATTGTGTTCCATTTCACACTCAATTTTGGAACTCCTTGTTACCCGTGAATGTTCCTTTTAGTTTTTAATGTCAAGACATTTGAGTGGCTTCCTGTGAAGAAATGAATCCGACACAGAAACATCTTTATCTGCACTCACCAGCCCTCCCTTACTTATTCTTCTGTAACGCATAAGAAAGACGCTCCAAATGATACCGTGCTCACTGCTGTTTGCTGGCTCGACTTTGATCGGGATAACAACTCACACAAGGGAAATGTCATTTATCAGAGCATAGTCACTGCTGTAATGAGCATAAAATATCACCCCTCAACTCTCAGTCTTGTTCCAATTGAGTTATACCGCTAACAAATCCGCTGTAATTGCAGTACATTGGATTATCGGAGCTGCACCTCTGATTTAGAAGAAGGGTTTGTGCTGTATGCTGGCTAGAAACCCAAACAGATAATCAAAGCACAACGTATAGTGGACGGCATGTTCATGGGAAACTAACTTTAGTTTCAAGTTTTAACCACCTGATTGCTTGTCTTCCAATCTTCAAAGTGCCTATTATTCAGCCCAACAAATGCATATTAGGAAAATTGCAGCCTGGCCGGCTGATTTGCCTCAAGTGCCCGCTGCCGAGATTCAACGCAAAGCAAAATGAAAGAAAATAGCCGTGCTCATGGTTTGAAATAATACAGGAAAAGGGGGAGGTAGAAAAAATAGATCTCGCAATCCCCTCACTCTGAATGCAGTTTTGCGTTATTGTGAATCAAACTGAAGTGGAACACAAGAGGAGGAAGAGTTTGAAATGCAGAGAGCAGAGGAAGGGCAGGGAGAAAGGGGGAGATAAGGGCTGAGAGGCTTAGAGGCAGGAAGAGAGCAGAATGAAGAGGAAGCATGGAGGCAGAGAAAGTAGCGGGGGATGCTGAATCAGAGAGGAGCGAGAGATGCTGCGATAAGTACTGCAGAGAGGAAGTGGGGCTGTCAAAGATAAAGACAAACTCAGACAGAGGGAGAGGAGATTAGAGGCAGGCTCGACATTTTCGAAGAGCGATGGAGGGGAGAAGGAGAACAAATGGAACGACGGAGAAAGAGCGACGGAAGAGAACGGAAGACAGACAGAGTGGAGAGGCCAAGGAAGTGTCTTCAGGGTGCCAGCCAGGAGGAAGTGCCAGTGGCCGTAACCACGGCAGAGGCACTGGTCGCTATGGGAACCAGTAGGGCCGAAAAAAACAGTCTGGTCAACAAGGCCAAACCGACTCTGTGCTTCATTTTTCTCTTCATGAGGAGAAATTATCCGTAGCAACATATTCGTGACCTTTTGGTATTTTACCCGGAGTCACATAATCGTTATTTGTTTTCCACTTTGAATCCCAGACAGAGATGCATTAGTGGTGTGAGAAAAAAAAAGAAAAAGCATGTAGGACATACAACCTGCAGCACATGTCCACACTTACGGGATGATTGCTTTGACATTTTAAGGACAGATGGCAGAAGTCGCGGCTGTAGCTGCAGGTCAACGACTAGAGAGTTCAGCTCAGCTCCACTACTTACTAAAACTGTCGCACTTAGGCTGCATGGGGATCCATTGTAAAAATCCTCCCTTCCTAAATGCATCCTACAACACCGCTGCTTGTCCGAGAGTGGAGTGAAATGGCGAAACTTTAGCCCCATTCCCATATGCACTGCAAGTCTGAACTTATCTAGACATTACCTGAAGTAATGTCTAGATAAGTGTGTGAGAATGCAAAGAATCAGTTGTACCGGTCATCAAAAACACTGCCAGCTCCCGAGTAAAAAGTCCATGCAACGTCTGATTGAGCCCACATGTGGGTAGAGACGCTCAATGTCCAAAGAATTCACAGTGAGTGAGTGGCTGCGTTGGTGACGTTTCCAATGCGACTGGCTCGAACCTGGAAGAATAGTGACATCGGAGGGTGAAGACGAAAGGTCATTTACACGAAGACGGCAACGTAAATGTCTATGTGGAGAGACGACGAGATTCAAGTGCTGACGTCGATGAAGTCTGACGCCGAAATCGTTTGACAAATTCAAGATATGGCAAGAGTCCCAATTGTTAATGACCAACTTACAAACCTACTCCGTGACCGCGGTGTAATCATCGCATTCTCTCTACTGAACAGCAGGGGGCGACTCCTCTGGTTGTATAGACGTCTATGAGAAAATGACTACTTCTCTCTTGATTTATTACCTCAGTAAACATTGTAAACATGAGTTTATGGTCTCAATCTCTAGTTTCAAGTCTTCTTCAATACAGCATGATGTTCATTTAGTAAATGATGGTCCAGTTAGAGTCAAACAGACCATAAAGCAGGGGATGCTTTAGGGCGGGGCTATCTTGTTAGTAACAGGTCGCTGCCACTACCAGAGCCGTATACGGTGTCCTACGTCACTCCTCTGCATTCAAATATGGTAACTTCTGTTCTCCAGTTGAAAAAAGTCAAGATGGTGATGACGAAATCGCCGAACTCGAGGCTTCAAAACGGCAGTCCACAAACCAAATGATGACGTCACGATGACTACGTCCACTTCTTATGTACATTCTACGGTCTGACGCGGGTGGGTTTACGTTGGAGTTGCTTGAAAGCGTGGCAGTATCAGACACCGACGGACTCCCGGCGAGTTGGAAGTGAGATCCGTGGTCACTGGAGACGTGCGTGCGGAGACTCATTCTGATGCCAGGTTTGATCTGACGTACTCCGATCGCACAAGGACGCATGTTAATGCCAGGTCTGAACAGGACCAGAGAGAACCAGGGGGTGCTGGCATGCTGTGATGTGTCCTGTTCAGATTCAGACAGCAGTCAGGGACCCTGTGGCCTCCCAGCAGTGCTGTGTGACACAGCTACTAACTCGCTGCACACACACACACGCACACACACACACACACACACACACACACACACACACACACACACACACACACACACACACACACACACACACACACACTTGTCCCCATCCAGCCCAGCGCCATCTAGCCGGAACTAGGACAGATGAAAGAGAAAGACAGCAAGAAAGAGAGGAAAGTGAAGAACAGGGAGGCGAAAGCAAGAGATGACGGATGAGAGAATTATTTTAAAAAAGTAGAGGAAACAGAAAATGCAGATAAACAGAAAGAGACACAGCCAGATTTGATAAAGGCAGTACATTGCGTGATCTGTTCTCCAGCGCGCTTGTGGTGCCGGTGGAGTTTGCAGAGTGTTTTTTGGAAACTAGGTCATTGTTCCTCCCACTCAGCCTGTCTGATCCGGCACATAGCCCGGCTTTTTTATTTATTTATTTATTTTTGCTTTTTTTTTTTCAGCTAAGCACCTCTCTTGTCTCGTCTTTTTCGGGTGGGGGGGGGGGGGGGGGGAGCAGAGAAGTGGGATTGTTAAAAGTCAAGCACTTTTTAAAATGTGGCCGCACACACGTGAACATGCACGCACACAAATCTCTTAAACAAATGCTGACTGAAATGACACACACACACACACACACACACACACACACACACACACACACACACACACAGATGGCCAAAGCCGCTGAATACATTGGGGAGAGAGACTCCTGAGGTATGTCCAATATGTCCAGCAGTGCTCTCCTCTCCTCCTCCTCCTCCTCCTCTGCTAATGGCTGCGCACTGACACCGACGCCATAGAGGCTCTTGAATATTCAGTACTGCGTATTGACCGGGCTCCGATTGAATTATACAGTCATTTATTCATCACTCAATTCACGCGAGAAGATGTGACGCGCTGCCCCCTCGTACCAATCTGTGAGACGTGCATATGCGCACACACACACACACACACACACGCACACACACGCACACTGCGGGTAGAGCAGACAGGAAGGGCAGCAAGGCTGAGGCTCTGCTATCCAGGATGAGTAATCATTGCTAACTGTGCCAGCAGTGAAGCAGCGCGATGGGAGGGATGGGAGGGATGGGGGGGGGAGAAGTGAGGAAGAGAGGATGTCAAGTGTGGTAGAGGAGAGGAGAGAGAGAGAAAAAAGAAGCCCGGAAAAGGAGCGGAAGACATGAGGGGAAGGGAGTGTAAAGATGAGGACGCGAGTTGAACGAGGAGACGAAGTCGCGTGACTCAGCGTTAGTCACATTAAAGAGTTGAGTTCAGGCTGACGGAGGAGGGGGGACCAGTCTGCACTCGGCATGAAAAGGTTGAGTCAACTTACATAGAACTGTTTTTCTCCATAAAACAGAGGCGTCCAGCTCTGTCTCACTACAACAGCAGTCTCGGCCTGAATGCTTCAAAGGGGAACTAGGCCCCATTTTACAAATTCAAACAAGTCAATCCTTGGCGCCGTAGCGCGAGCCTCCGCAGACGGCTCTGAGCATGAACGGAGGCGTTTATACTCCATGCGCTGTGAGCTGCATTACACCAGAGAAAAGTGTAACCCACAGATATGCCCATAGACTGTGGGTGTAACCAGCAAACGCCATAAACCATCCTCACACGTTCATTCAAAATAAAAAAGACGAGGAGGGATCGTAGTTATCTGTAAACTCATATCTCATGTTCATGGACTACTTTATTGTCCTTATACAAGCCAAGTAAAGAAAAAAGTTAAGTATTACATGCATTATAAACAAACAAAGGTTAAATATCCTGTAAACAATTTCATTTGGCGGCAAATTATTAATTATCAAGAGGCGGGCTTTACTACTTTACCACTGACTTCCTGTTTGTGCTCCGGTAGATGTGGTTCGAATGGACATTGATATTAGCGATGGTTAATTGCGATGAACTATATCATTGTATCCCTCCTCCTCATTCAACAGCAGCGCTCCATGTCTGTATATGGGTACGAAATAAGAGAACCGTTTCACAACTCTCGTCCATTATCAAAGGAACAGCGCCAACAAACTGACCGCCCCGTGTCAAACCTTAGTGTTGAGATGTAACTTACACACTTAACTAGCATGTTTATTTTAACAAACCACAATCTTTGTCCATGCCTAGCCGCTCCAAATCAGTTGATGCCTAATTGATGTTTCTAATGAGCATTTCTGTTTTTTGCATCATTTAAAAAAATGAGTTTAAAACACGCTTGACAACTGAATGACGACTGCTATCTAACATTTGATTAATACATTGAAGTAAGTTTGTTTTTTTAACAACAACCGTTAAGCAAATGAGACTAAGCAATCATCTTTTCAACGGTGACTTGAGATTGTAGCCAAAATACAGGATCATGTATTGCTCTAAATAAAAAATGTGTCTCGTGGATTTATTCTGTAAATGAGGTGGATTTTGTTCAATGTCGGTTTTTGTACTACCCACACACACCTTAGCTTTAGAATCAAATGAAAATGTGGAATTTTAACCCTGAATTTTAGCATTGACTTTAATTCAATTTGAAATGTAATAACTTCATGCTCATATGTCTTACCCTCTTGTATTATTGTTATCTATTTTTTAACCAAAGGCGGAACATAAAACATCTGTAGAAAAAAAGAAAGAAAGGAGGGCAATGTTTTGGAGCCATGACATTACAAACCTATAAAAAAACGATTAAATTCAACTTTAAAATTAACCAAATTTGATCTTTTACCCAAATGAAATTACCTTCCACCATTCAGACGGGTCATCACAGAGACTTCGATGTGACTGAAGTGTGACCTTGAATTACTGAAGTCCAGCATGAAGAAAGCTCAGTAGTTGTGTCTGTGACGTTCCCTGCTTATCACGGTTTAAATGTGCCATTGAAGCGAGATAAAGGCTTGCCGTCGGTATGGAAATCAGAACTGTGATATTGTATCAAAAGCAGAGGAATTTAATTTGGAGTTCTCATTCAGGCCATAAGCCTTCAATACGGCCTTCAGGCCTGAAACTATATATACAGTATATATATTTATTTAAATTTATTTTTTAAATATCTAAATGTATTTAAGTGTCTAGTTAATCAGGGAATGGGACACATTTTAAAACGTATCAGTGAGCAAACATTTTGTGTTCAGAGTTCTCTCGTGTGGAACCAGACGACCAGTGTAGCGCGTAGAGGCCGAGCTCTTTGACCCGGCCCCACAGCGCTGCAGTCTGCTGTGTGCCAGCCCACCCTACAGGCTGATGAAGGGCCTGTACGGTGGTCTCTCCACACCGACCTGCACCGGCCCATCTCCAATCCCACTCTGTCCTGCCCCCGCTGAGCTGGGTGATAAAAGAGCTCCGTGTCACCGGGCTCCAGAGTGTGGTGGTGGTGGGGGGATTCATTAGCTGACCTGTGCTGCTGACCGGGACACCATTGACTCTGTGACGGCTCCGTAATGCTCCGACACAGAGAACTAGATAGATGACAGAGTGGAGAAAGAGGGGGATACTGGATAAAATAGAGGAGAAGAAAGGGGGTTTAAGAGAGGGATAGAAAAGGTGAAGATAGATGAGAGTGAGAGAGAGAATGTGGGGGGGACACATGAGAGGAGGGAAAAGTGAAAAACGAGGGGGGGGGGGGGGGGGGGGGGGGGGGGGGGAGCAAAGGAGTATAACCAAAGATATGTTTTCATCGAACTGTCAAGCTGATTTTACGCAAACCTTTGAAATGACACCAAAAAAAAAAGTGAGTTCGGCGCACTTCCATCAGCCAGTTTGAAGTGGATCAATAGTGCTTCTGAATGTGAGACCGAACACATTCACCAGACTCTTTCACTGGCTGTTCGCCGGGCAAGTTGCTGTTGTCCTGTAGCTTGTGCTAATGCTGGCAATATGTCATGCTTTCATCTGAACATGAAAAGAAAGACATGCACCTGCCGCTTTTTTCGACCAACTAATAGACATTAAACCGCAGCAGCAGCCTCGAATGAGTCAAAAGGGCTTTTTGAAATTTCTGGGAAGATGTGATTAGCAGATATTTTCAGAAAGACCTTTAAACTTTTGAACTATATGCGGCACCGGGTTACATCATTTCTTTGCCGCACAAATGTGTTTTTATCCATACTTAATATATTCATTTATGTGTTCATTCAAATGCGGCTTAACTAATCGAGGCTAACACAATGTTAGCCACATCAAATGGTCCTATTAATTCTCATACCGCTAACTTGGTTTTTCAAACTTAGCTCTTCTATGATTGGCTGAGCGCTGATTCTATGATTTTGCTCGTGATTAGCTGATATGACACTGTGGCTACAGATGGTCCTTTTTGACTGCATCTACACATTGTTATACATTTTAGAGTTTAATCAAAATACCTCCATTTTTGATATATATTATTATCTCATTGTGTCCATAATAAAAAAGAGTCTTTTAAATGTGAAAGTGACTTTATGTATAGAATTTCTATGAGCAGAAATGTTTTTATAAGTGTATAATCCCATGAAACTAAGAATCGTTGTGTTTTTTGTTAGCTTTCATTAGAGCGGGTCTTAACAGAGTCCGCCATGTTTCTACAGTAGCCCGGAATGGAAAACCCTTACACATATAACGTCTTTATGTTACCTGAAGGCCACCAAAGTTCTCCAACACGCTTGTGAAACTGTGGTAACATGAGCCGCACACTTCCGTTGCTCCTATGGTGGTGTTATTGTGGTATGGATGGCCTCTGGTTTCAGAAAGGGAGGAGTGAGCAGAGGGGTATTCAGTTGGTTGCAATCTGCAACCACACCGTTAGATGCCACCAATTCCTACACACTGATCCTCTAAAGGTCTTCGTCACGATCCAGCTGACTGTGATTAAATCTGCACCTTTCACAGGTTTGGAAGGAAAGGAACGTTATAGTGTTTTTCAACCCGGACTTAATTCTCACAGTCCATTCTGAATGCGGCTAACTTTGCACTTGCCCCCTCTATTGCAGAGATTTAGGTAGTGTGGAAAAACAAATATTGAGGCAAGCGAGCGACACAAGCTCCCTAAAGCTATACAAGGTTTTTCCAGACTCCATGTTTCCCAAATCTCTCCAACAAACAAGTGCAAAGTCGGCATGGCCCCGTCAAAAGGAACGTACTTGTTGCCATGTATGAAGTTCAGGGGAGCGACAGGTAGTGTGTCATATATGGATACGAACAGATAAAGATGTGCAAGATGTTTCTCCTCACTCTGAGGGAAAAACGAGGTGAAAAAATGGAGAAAAGCCGGGCTCACCTACACAAACACACACACGCACGTGCACGCGCACACACATGCTAATCTGTCAAGGCAACAAAGGGAAGTAAGCCAGGGCCGCATTTGCATGACAAACTGGCCCCGCTAGGTTGATTGAAGAGAAAACAATTTTAGGAGACAGACTGACTGTGTGGTATGGTGCCTGCCACCTCTGGGTGGGCCTCAGGACCCATAATCGGAGTGTGTGTGTGCGTGTAGGTGGCTGGTTGATTTGTTTGTGAGTGTGTGTGTGTGTGTGTATGGCTGTGTGAGACATGGTAGTTAGGGGATATGGGATTTAGCTGGATGGCAGGAAAACAGAGAAACAGAATTCATCAGGTCATTGTGTCTTTCTGCAGCTGCGTGCACGTGAAAGAGCATTCGTGTGTGTTCCTTTAGAAAGACGGGGGGGTTTGTGTGTGCATGTCCATGCCTGTTTGTAATATGAGGGTACGTAGGAGTGTGTGTGGTTGTGAAAGACACTGTGTGTATATAGTCTACTGTGTCTTGTCTGTATATACAATTGAGTTATAAAGCAAGTGTGTGTGTGCATGTGTGAATCTCTGTACCTTAATCCCCAGATTGCCAGAGCTGAGGGTTCAGACATACGCCGGCCTTGTTGCTACTGTCAGCCTAATCTAATCCTATCATCACTCTAAAGCCTTGTCTGGCGGAAAACACACACACACACACACACACACACACACACACACACACACACACACACACACACACACACACACACACACACACAGAGTCATGTTTCCATCACTTAAGAGGACATTACATTGACTTACATTCATTTCCTGGAGATTTACCCTAACCATATTCATAACTGGTACAAGTCTAACCTTAACCTAACCTTATCCTCACCTTAACCGAACCCTAACCTAACCTTAACCTAACCTTATCCTCACCTTAACCTGAACTTAACCTTACCCTAGCTGTAAACTTAACCTTACCCTAACCTAAACTTTACCGTAACTGTAACAGTAACCGTAAGCATAACCTAAATCTAAACCTAAAACTAACCTAACCCTAAACCAAGTCTTCACCCTAAAATGTAGTGATTTACATTATGGGGACTTACATTCTGTCCCCAAAAGGAAGGCGAGTCCCCACAACGTGACAGGGTAAACATTTCTATGTCTCGACAACATGAGTGCACACATACACTTTCACTCTTTCTCTTGCTTTTGCGGTCACATACAGCAGGAGCCGTACACTCACCCGTGGACTAATACCCACTCACACACACTTCCTCCCTTGTGTTCTCTTGCTCAGATGAGCAAATGACCGACATGGCTTGCAGTAGCTCTCTGTACACACAGGGCTTTGGAGATGTAGGTTCTTTGTGATTTCTTTTACATTTGCAGCCGTGGCACATTGCAGAACACTAGTCAAAGCATCAGGTGTCATTGGTTCCCATTTGAAATTCCAAAGCTGAGAAAACCAACCAAAACCACATGTGAACTCATTTTCAGGAGGAAGAAACCAAACCCCGCCCTAAAGCATCCCCTGCTTTATGGTCTGTTTGACTCTAAATGGACCATCATTTACTAAACGAACATCATGCTGTATTGAAGAAGACTTGAAACTAGAGATTGAGACCATAAACTCATGTTTACAATGTTTACTGAGGTAATAAATCAAGAGAGAAGTAGAGTCATTTTCTCATAGACTTCTATACAACTAGACTTCTTTTTGCAACTGGAGGAGTCGCCCCCTGTTGGTCACTGGAGAGAATGCAGTTTTAAGACACTTCAAGGCCGAACCCGAACATAATTTGTAAATGATACGTCCGAACTTGGCCCGACCTGCCGGGTAACGACAGGCTCTGGTCCGGTATTCAGATATTGCTGTACAACAAAGGTTTGCGCAGTGAAATGCTGTTTATACCTCACAAGAATACAAAACAAAAGAAGCAATGCATTCCTGTAGTGCATCTTTCAGTTTACATCAGGAAGAATGTAAACAGCAGCAACAAAAACACTGGTGAATGGAATGGCAGATGATATGGGCGACATCTTAACATTAAAAACATTGACATCAGAGAAACATTGTCCATTGACTCTTGACTGCATTTGAGCACCAAGCATCATGGATGCAAACATTGTTTATTTCTCTGCATTTTATTTCTGTGATTGTCAGCTTGTCACCCTGCCTTGTCATTAAGAGTTAAACTGTTGCCAGAGTAGCGTAGTTGTCAAACCCCGTTTCAATCTTACAATCCCTCAGTTACATTATTTAGCAGTTGTTGATATTTTCTTACATTTTTCAGATGTGTTTTGGGCTCCAGATTCAGCCTTAGTACCAGATAAGAGACACAAGTAGTCAGAACACATTAAAATCATAATAAATATATTGTGTTTTCAAGGCGAAATTATGATGATTCTGCCCCAAATGTGAAACGTAACACTGTTGCCTGGGCAGTGCTCATTCATTGAGCATTTAGCATACAACGGGATAGCCAAGTGTTTAGTGAATGACTTCACCTCAAGTGACTTGCTGTGAGTGAAACAGAATAATGAGCAAAACATTCGTGCCCTTACAACCTTGTAGTGATGACAGAACCACCGTGTAAGAGCAGCAGAGTCCTGGACAAATGAGTCAATGCTATTTTTCAGTTTTGAACTTGCCATTTTATAATGGGCCTTATTAAATAGTCTTCTGTGTGAGCGGGTGAAACTGCAGACACCTGGTTTGGCTGACCAGAGGGAGGATTAGGACTGTTAGGATGGACTGAGGCTGTGGCATCACACCAGCTTCCAGTGACCTGACTTCCACTGTGTGTGTGTGTGTGTGTGTGTGTGTGTGTGTGTGTGTGTGTGTGTGTGTGTGTGTGTGTGTGTGTGTGTGTGTGTGTAGGTGTGTGTGTGTGTGTCTCATTAGCTCTAGGTGAAGGCAGGGAGTCTTGGCGGTGACAGGTTTATTAAATATCTCAGGGCCCACAGTGGACATGGCAGGGAGGGAAACCCCTACTGCTCATTTAATTAATGTGGCCACTCAATGATCATGTTTGGAGCCTCTGTGTGTGTATGAAAATGTGTGTGTGTCTCAGCCTGTATGCTTTTCACTTTCCCAGCATGAGTCGATTTGTTAATGAGTGTGTGTGTGTGTGTGTGTGTGTGTGTGTGTGGATGGTTGTTTTCGCTGCACTGTGGAGGGACAAGAAGCGGTTCTGGGACTGTGACTGGGGAGAGCCGTCCTGCTGAGAGAGAGAGAGAGAAATTGGAGGTGAAGATGATGATGGAGAGCAAGGAGGAGAAGGAGGAGGAGGAGGCTTGGAAGACTCAAAAACAATCCTGTCATGATTGATTACTGAAATTGCTTTGCATGTTTGACATTAAATCAAACGTGAAACTGAGACTTCAGTCTGCCGAGCAAAACAAACTGGTCAACAACTACAAGAGAAACCAGAAAACCTCAAGAAGAATCTCACAGGAGGAACCTTTTTAGGATCCTCACTTCCACTGGAGGAATCAGGGTCTAAATGTAGTTCCTTTGCCGTGGTTCCTGCTTCCCCAAAAATGTTCTGCTTTTAGGGGAAGTCCTTTCTCATGGCCAAGAACTACTAGGGAGCATGACCCAGTGGTCAAACACAAAACTCTACAACTTGTGCACAGCTTCATTTACACAGTCAGCAGTCATCAGGATGAGGGGGGGGCGGACATTTCTTGTAAAGTTTCTTCCTCACCATTGTAGTCAAGTTTGTTGACATTGAAAACAAGTTAAAACATGTTCCTGACTAGTCTAAATAAGATGGGATAAAGAAAGATCTTCTGATTGAGAGAGAGATCGAGACTTATCTTCACGGTCAGATGCAGAAAGGAAAACATAATGAGGACTTAAGTTCCTGTGCCTCCTTAGTATCTGGCATTATAGTCAAAAAGGGCCGAAAAATAAAGCCTTAATCAAGATATATTATACAATATTTAGTTCCAAACAGGCATTGTGATTGGGGAAGAGACATTCCATGCTTGCTAAGATACTGCAGTATCACGCTTACTGACTGGTATCGCTCCAATTTGTTTACGTATAACTGGAATTCGAGATGTGCTCCGATTGAATTTTGTTTTCAAAATGTGCACGTTGGACCACTGCTGTTTTTGCGCCTGCTTGTTTGTTACAAACAGCTCATGAATGTGACAAATGATACACAGGAGCTGCCAGGAGTTGGCGATCAAGATAACAAAACCAAACTGAAAGCTTATTTCTTCGGGGTTACCTTCGAGAGTAAAAACAGCAGTACTCAAAACTCTGCAACATTCAGCCATTGGCACTGACAAACACTGAGGTCCTGCAAATATGAAGTAAGTTAAAGATACAAAAACTCTAAAAATAGCTTTAGTTTGCACCATCTAGAATGAATGTTGACTCCAAAATGTAAGTTCAGACAGAGCACTGAAGTCGTGCTTGTATTGGCTGATAGGTATCAGCTCTTAAAAAGATGCTTTACAATGATTCAGAGCTGTGCTGCTGTAAGGTCCTAACACATTCACGATGGTGTGCAGTGTGGACATTATAGCCCGCTAACCGTCACTGTCACTGTATATAGAGAGTGGACGTATACGCACCGTGACGTCACCCATTGGTTTGTGAAATGCCGTTTTGAAGCCTTCAGTTTGGCATTTTGGCCGTCGCCAGCTTGGTTTTTGGCCATTGCCATCTTGTTCTTTTGGAACCAGAAGTAACATGAGAGAGTGGAGCTAAGTACAACTGAACACTGAATAAGATATTTTTAGGAGATCAAAATGTAACAATTAACTTTAATGAACGGAAAACACGCTGTGAAAATGTAAAAGTTCTCAGACGAAGACACAAACCGCTCACTCACTCACATATTT
The DNA here is from genome assembly GCF_910591455.1 of Pholis gunnellus. Classification (NCBI taxonomy): domain Eukaryota; kingdom Metazoa; phylum Chordata; class Actinopteri; order Perciformes; family Pholidae; genus Pholis; species Pholis gunnellus. The sequence goes on from NC_136534.1 coordinate 4,413,190, forward strand.
TAGATTGCTACTACAAACCAAGACTGTTTCAGGTTACTGGCAGCTGACAAAAAGGATTAACAAGTGCATTTCCATTTGTTGGCTCCTTGCAACAACTGACGGCTGGATACCGAGTCCAACACATGAGTAGGGACCAAAAGCAGAAGAGGATTAGCTCTTTATTGCTACAGAGTGGAGCAGAAATGAGTCCTGAAACCTGGAATTGAGTGAGTTTTTTTGCACTTCCATTCAAAATCAATAGGTTTTTGGTTAGTTGCCTCAAATAAGGTCTGTGGTTAACACAAGCTTCGGACAGTTTCACATTCTGTCCTACGACTTATATAATACGTCATTTTGAAGCTTTACGCGTCTTAAAAAGGGCTAACAAGTGGCTAAATGAGACGATAAACGTCATCACTGGAACACTGGTCCCCCTTTAGCTTGGTGGTGACGTGAAGTCATGTGACCGTGCTGTAGTTCGTTTATAAGCTAACGTTAGCTTTTCTTTTTTACTTCGGTTGCATTCACGCTTCAAAAAGCGCTTCATCTCGCTGAACAGAGCATGGAAGTATCTTGAACAAACTTATTTTCTGCAAATGTGATGCTCACTTTGGAGGTTCTCCAATACAAAATACGTCATCCCTGCAGCATTTTACACTTAGAAGTTATTTTGGAAACACGGTGCCATCAGAGCTAAAATCGTTTAAGCTAGAAAACTGATTTCACTAAGTCAGAATGAACTGTCAGACAACGCTGGACAGTCGGGGGCCAGAGGTCATTGCAGCAGTGCCAGTATCTCTCAGTTTAACACTCCCGCTTGTTGTTGCTTCATTAAAACAGGATTTGTGTTTTTTTCACCAGCCACATGTCCACTTTAGTACACGATCAGATTAAGAGTACAGTATGCAAATGTGTGCACTCTATGCCCTGACAGATTTTACGTTACTATTTCTCATAGTTTAAGAACTTTTATTATTTGAGTTCAGTGTTTATTTTCTATACTTTGGTCATACATTTGTAATCAGTTTGGATTTTCGTTTCACACATCTTCAAATGTAAAAAAATAAAAAAAGGCCTGTCGAAAGATCTGTGAAAACAAGTGAAACATAACACGAGACACATGAAACATGCAAGTGACAGAGAGGAGAGCCTGATTAGCTGTGAATGACAGGGATTGGACGCTAGCGAAAGCAGACAGAAAATGAAATAATGACACGGGCAGCTCTCCCACCTGCACAGACAGACTGTCTCGCCAGCAAACCAATCACTCTCTGAGGAAGCAGCCTCTCACTGGGTGTCACTGGGCAGACAACAAGCACACACACACTCACACACAAAATCAGAGAAGTTTTTCCAAATCGGCAGTCAAATCATTTTCCGAATCTGTGCTCAGAGATCAAATAGATACAGATACATGTTCTATATCTAAGGCAGAAACACAGCAGTCAGACGTGATTCAAGCATGCAGCGCCAACAAGAACTTGGACTGAAAATGACTTTGACAACATTATGAACTCTTGATGATTTGGATCGTGAAGCAGGAATTCAGACTGAAAACAGCACTGCGATAATAAAAATACAAATGTTGGTGTGGTTGTGTTGTTACAGGTAACACTGAGACAACGTGATCTCACCCCTACTTGTCATATTGTGCCACTTGGACTAAGCGTGGGCAGCCTTTTGCGTAGTATCTCGACGCTGAAGGTTTGCGTGTGGTTAACGTTGCAACCTGTGGTTATGGGCAAAAACATTGTTTTGTCATGCGCTGGACCCATGGTGGAAAATAACAGGTCATCGTGTGTTTTAAAATGGATAACGACATGTTTATTGGACTTCCTTATCAAAAATTATGTTTACATGCCAATGTATTGTGTTGTTGTGCTGATCGACAATAAAGGAAGTAGCTCACTGCGCGTACATTTGGTACATTGCATCACGTCCATGAAACATGACCAAGGAAAACAATACAACCTTAATATTTTATAACTCTAACTTATAACGTTAAGCAGCAAATAACTTTACTAACCATATGATTTTGCTTGCTAACATTAGCTAGCTATGCTAATGTCGTTAGCACAAGAACAGAAAAAAAATATGCTAAAAGCTTAATTTAATCATTTCAGCTAACATCAGCAAACTCATACACGTTGCGTTACCTAACTTTATAAGTTACAGTTATATGAAGATATCAAGGTTGTGTTGTTTACCTCTGTGTTTCAAACTAATAAACGCATGCTACCGTATCCGGATGATCGTCTCTGGCGGACACAACTTCAGAGGTCACTTCCTTCTCCAAGCTCAAATATTTAGGTGTTGCTTTTCTCTCTTTCCTTCCCAGTCATCACCAAAGGGTTTAGGCATGGAAATAAGACATGGGAAACCCAACCAACATTCAGGATATGTGCATTAGGACACATTTCTGCTGTGAATCAGATGTTACTCAGTCCTCAGGTTATGTCCCATGGAATGGCAGCATCTGTCACGTATGGAGATATGGATAAAAAATAATCAGCTTCTGCTGCTAATTCCACCCCGTCAGACATTTGTATCCGCCATGAATAAAACACTTCTGCTGACTGGATGCAGCGTTCATGTTGTCGTGCCGCCTTGCCTTTGGTTTTAGCACCTCAGCGGTGAACGCTGCGGTTACAAGCTGTTGTGGGGTGAACTGTTGACTCCCTATAGTCCTGCTTACTACTGCTGTAAAAGGAAGTTGCTGTGGGGTAAGCTGGGAGGAGGGGGACTCTCGCTGGCCTGGTGCAAGCTGTTACCTCCCTGGTCCAGCTACAGAGCTATAGGACGGCAGCGAGGCAGACTGTGGGGAACGCTGGCTGGGCTGGTGCAAGCTGTTTACGGGCCGCGCTGTTTACGAGCCGCGTGGTGGGAGTGAGTCAACCTTTGGGGCTAACAAAGCTATGTGGTGGTACAATAACACAACATATATGCATGCAAAAATCGGTGCAGGCAGGGGTCCAGCGGAAGCAGCTGTGTTAGTGTAGGCAGCGTTAGCTCGCCCGGTCGCGCTAACCTGCGCGTCGCTGAGTTCTGCCAGGGTGGTAGCAGGTCTGGGGCGCTGCAACATGTTCCCGCCGCCGTCCATCTGTCGGCACTTGCTCCGAAGCACAGCATCTCTCACCTAATGTTATGTTTTCATTGTATCTCCCTCAATATGGGAGCTATAGCATTTTGTGTGGCGTGGCCAGGCGGGCAGAGAGGAGGAGTGTTTGGATTGCTGCAACTTGTTCATATGAGCGTCCATCTGTTCCGAACCTGCTGCCCTCACAGTCGGTAGCTTATGCTGCGACAGTCTCAGATGTATGGAAGAGATGATATGTGAGACTGACTACACCTCAGCCGAGATGGCTGCTCGAGTTGTTTTTTGAAAATTAAACTCCCGGGGCCTAAATTATATGTAGTAATTATTTGACGGATTATAAATTCTCCAGGAATTTGGCTACAATCCATTCCACCTGACGAAAAGCAAAAGCAGAAACGGGACCAACGATCCTAATTAGTCCCTGCAATCAAAGTTAAATTAGTCATTATAATACATCCAAATAACTTTGGATCAGGCAGTGTTTCGACAGATTTAATGGCATGAAATCTAATAGCAGAACCCAGCTAATTATTTTGTTTTTCGGGGTGTCATCGCAGCGTTCGGTTCGCTGGAAAAACAAACGCCAACGTATCACCCACAAAGCGATTGTGTTGAAGAGAGAAGCTGAACATAATCATCCCTTTTTAATTAGAGAAAGGTGATAAGTAACAAGTGAAACTGGTCAGCATGACTCTACACTGTGTGTAGGACAGGTAATGGGAGATTTAGAGGCACAGGGTAATGGGGAAGGGGAAGAGGATGGCAGACTGACTTATAAACATGTGACTGATGTTGACCATGTAGACAGACAACAAATTATTAATGTGACTGTTGATTGTGTAAGCAGAAAACAGTGTGACAGTCAGGTGACATGGCTGTTGGGTAACAATGTACATTTCGGTATGGTTTGATCATTCCCAGTGTTTGAAGTAGTTAAAGATGCAGTGTGTGGGAATTGGCGCCATCTAGCGGTGAGGTTGCAGATTGCAACCAACCGTATCTTCTCCTGTGTGGGCTACGGACTGGAAAAGGCAAAAACACAAATGGACCCTCTCTAGAGCCCCAGTGTTTGGTTTGTCCGCTACTGTAGAAACATGGCGGTGCAACATGGTGGAATCCGTGAAGAGGACACCGCTCCGTATTTAGACATAAATGTTTCATTCTAAGGGAACAAAAAAGTTTCAGGTGACTTTATACAATAAATAAAACACACTTATTAAATTCTAACTTCACCTCCAGGTCTTAGTCGAAGTAAACCCATTGCATAATATATATTTAAAAAAAAGCAAAACCACATTCATTTCTGTATGACCAAAGTCATGACGTAGTGTAGACAAATATTACTGCTACAGTAGCTTTGGACAATAGCGACATGGGGCAGTGAATTTGATGAATTTGCTGCTCGTCAGACCACAAATGGGACAAAAATTAGCTAGCTTCAGACCCAGCTGGCCACCAATTCAAATCATTTTCTGTAACCAGTGTAGCATGAAAGCGTGGTGGAATTATCAAGTTAACGTTAGCTAGTTAACTAGCCAGCTGCTAAACGAGTACACATTTCACAACTTCCGCCGCCGTTCTAGCCACAATGTTGTATTTAGAAATCCCCAGAAATTCTGCCGGACCAGTGTGAGGCTGATGGGAGTGTTGTTACCTTTCCAGTATATTTGATAAACCGGTAAAGTATTGGACAGCGAAAGTAAAACTTTAAACTGATCATCGTGCTAAATTTAAAGTTCTGGAGATTGTTACAATTCATCCTCAGGGGAACATGAGTGTCTGACCCAATTATTATAGCAATCCAACCAACAGGTGTCAACGAATGAAACTCGAAAAATACAAATGTCAACCTCATGGTGCCACTAATGGAAAAAGTCAAGGGATTACCAAAGTGAGCAGGATTCATTGCTTGGGCATCATAAATGTCACATTTTCAACCAAAAGCTATTTCAGTCCAGATTAAAGTGGTGGACCGACTGACATTACTATCTCTAGAGATAGCGGGGCTAAAAATACAAGCATTTTCAAAATGTATGTATTGAAATCAGTAAAACATGAAGTTGTATTAAATAAAGCCGGCCCTATTTTTAACATATTCCATCACTTCAAAACAGTGCCAACAGGGGATACAGATTTCTTTCCTTCCTCCGTGTTGTCCTCGCGTCTTCGTTTCAGATGCAGATTGAATTCAACACGGTTGTGTTGTGAGGCCACGGTTTACACAACGTGTCGAGATCACTGTCTAAGCAGCAGACCTGGGGATAGGAGAGCGCCGTGTCGAGGCTGCTGGGAAACGCCCGCAGTGAGAATAACCGCCACATTGAGTGAACGCAAACGCATGTACTGTAATAACAACAACGTGCTTTGCAAAGCAGTGCTGAATATTCTGAGCAGGTTGACCGTCTGTTCATTTTCATATTAACATGTATATATATGTTGATATCACATTAGCATACGACACAAACGGAGAGAATGCATGTATGCATATGTATTCTAGTCCATATGTAGACATCTTTTGATTTTATGTTTTAGCAATAGGTTTGTCTCAGTGTGTGTGTTTCAGTGTGTCTGTGTGTGTGTGTGTGTGGACTCCTAACAGCGGGAGGCTATAACCTGAACCATCCACCCTCTGTAATCACTGCTGTTTATGGCTGCATAAAACAACACACACACACACACTTGCTCTTTTGCTCTCCCTCATTTTATCTCTTCTTCGCTCACTTTTACACACACACACACACACACACACACACACACACATATACATTATAGCCGCTGTGTGTCTCCCTGGCTGTGTGATTATTGCCGTCTGGTCCGGGGCTCTTATCACTTTTGTGACGGAAGTGGCTGACACACACACACACACACACACACTCACACACAACCCCGACACACCTTCACCCTCCTCCCCCATCTCTCTCTCTCGCTCTCTCTCTCTCTCTCTCTCTTCTCTCCTGTGTCCTTCCTCTTTTTCTTTGCAGCGGCGGAGCGGCAGCGTGGCGTCTGCACTCGGCCCCGCCGAGCCGTGTGCCAGTTCTGGGAGATTGGCATTAAAGCCAGACATGAGCTCATCGGCCCAGCTGGGCAGACAGCCCATTACAATGCTCAGCAGGGCCCTACCGCAGGGGTGAAAAGAGCTCAATACCTGCTGATTATCTACTCTTTCTCCCTGTCTGTGTCTCTGGGTCCCTCTCTCCCTGACTCACTGGCTCTCTGCTCTCTCTCTCCTTCTTCCTCTCTCCCTTTTCTCTCCTCTTTTCTTGTCCTCCTCTCTCCTCTTCATTAATTCATTCACTCCGTCAAGTATCCTCCACCTCGGGCTCCACCTATCTCTTTCTTGATCTGTCTCATTCAATCTGTCTCCCTCTCGTTCAAACCCAAACTTGGACACTGTCTGTCTGTTGTCTTCCTTTCTCTTTTTCTCCCCCTCTTGTCTCTCACAACTTTTCCAGCGAGCGCCGTGGTGTCATTGCAGTGGTGCCTGCGGCAGTAAGAGAGGTAGGGAGGGGTGTTTCTTTTTTTTTTTTTTAAATGACAGGGGGTGGAAGCGAGGTGTGTGTGTGCGTGTGTGTGTGTGTATGCGTGCGTGTGTGTGTGTCTAGAAATGACAGGGGTGGGAAACTAGACAGCTGGTGCACCTGTGCGGACAGGATATGACACGGAGCCTCAGCCAGACAAGGGCAGGAAGCAGCAAATATGACGTGGCGTGCCAGACGTTTTTTTTTTTTAAATGTTATTGAACGCAACTCTCTACTCTGCAATCTCAGTCTGGAGTGGCCTTTCTGTTACTTAGCGCTCCGCTGAAGACGCCCGAGCTACAGTCTATGCCTAGGCAAACACTCCCCCCTCAACCACCCTCTCTCTCCCTCCTGCTCTGTCAGCTGGCGAGATGTATTGCGGTTAATTCATGAATCCCATTCAGCCTTGGTATTAAGGCTGAGTCATATCCATCTTTTGTTCTGACATTTAGAATGGGATTCAGCAATACAGAGTCCACACAGAAGTCACGGGGTGTGTTTTCTTTTCTTTTTTTCGAGTTATTAGTCCGACTGAAAATGTTATGTCAGAGTCAAAATGGATCACCGTCATGCGCGGGTACTTTCATCACAAAAGTCCCATGATAGAGGCTGCAGCCTGCAGGACGATTCTTTTTCCTTTTTGGATAAACAGGCATTAGGAGATGCAGGATAGAAACTGTTTTCCTGCTGTTTATATAATGGCTGTGTGTTGTGTGGATTTTAAAGTGGTGCGGGTTAATTCTTGTTGTGCTGCATGACACATTTGTGCATCTGAATGAAGGGATATGCTCAAGTTCAATGGAATATCCCAATGGCTGCCATGAGCAGTGGAGGTTCACCATCAGCCGTGATGTACAGCAAAGTAGTTGTAGCGCACTAGTGATAGATCATTATAGGAAAAGGAACAGATACGTTCTCTTTCCAAATATAAATCGTACTCCACTTTTCAGAAGATGGGTAGAATTTAGAAAATGTCCAGAAACTAAGCAGATGAACTGGAACACTGATTCAAACGGCGAGGAATGGATGAAACATGGTCAGCTTAGATAAATCATTTTGTGATGATGCCTTGCACCTACATGTGACCTGCGTTTAATGACAGGTAGGGGGGCCACCGATGAGGGGTGACAAGGCCCCGCTACGTCACTCCTCCGCATTCTAAATATGATAACTTCTGTTCATTGGTTGCGAAAACAAACAACATGGCGACGGCCGTAATCCAAGATGGCAACGACGAAATCGCCGAACTCAAGGTTTCAAAGCGGCAGTCCACAAACCAATGGTAACATCACGATGGCTCTGTCCACTTCTTACTCACTGTCTATAGTTTAACAACAGGTGTTTGCTGAACATGAACAATAACAATCGGGGAGGATGTATGGATTGGGTAGCGAGTGACAGGTGTTGTCGTTGTGATATTGGATTGGCGCACTCTCAAAGGACAGATTAATAAAAAAGATTATAAAAATCGAAGCAGCAGAAGCAGTGATATCATGACTTTTATTTCGTCAAGTCAACATTTCCCATAATGCAACTCTAACCCCTTCTAAATGCTACAGTTTGTAATGCAGGGTTTACGTCGCAGTTCCATAGTCTCAAGCCCAAGCCCGATGGTATCATCAGGGCTAATTCTTTACATTTAGGAAAGCTCCCTCAACAACAAGACATCATACAACTGTTTTCACAATCCGACTTGGACTCCTTTTGACGAATAATCTGAACTCCATGTGTAAAATCAGTGGAGTGGCCCTTTAAACTTTTACTACAAAGTTGGATCTTTTTTTTTGGGGTCCACTTTTAAAAAGAGACAAACCAACGCGACCCAATTCTATGGGGTCAGATCAGTCTCAATAATTGCAAATGCACACAGAAAAACTCACAAATGCAAACAGAAAGATTCACAAATGCGCACAGAACAATTCACAAATATATTCGATTTACAAATGCGCACAGAACAATTCACAAATACATTCCAATGCACAAATAAATAAATTACAATTTATATAAATGTAAAAAAAATCACAAATATATTTCTGCATTTGTATGTATTTGTTTGTGGATTTGTATGTATTTCTTTGTGGATCGCACTGCATTTATTTGTAAATCGCTTCACATTTGTTTGTGGGTATTATGAGACTCCCCTGACGCCGCTGGATTCACAAATGCGTTTTTTTCAACATAGACCTGTCTGTAGCCAATCAGATGTCAGCCTCATTTTCAACCAATCACATGAGCGCAGCTCCCCCCTCCCCTCCCCTCCCCACGAGACTGTCAGCTTTGTTGAATCAGGAAATAAATATTGTAGCCGTCTGTGTTCACCCAGAGCTCTACGATACCTCATATCAGTAGAGACCGGACCAAACTATATGTATAAATGTTATTTCGGAGTCCCTTTTTGTTGGTTTATTGCCGTTAAATCACTTTATGTTGTGTTCATACAGCTGTGGTAAACAGCCGACGTGTGGCTTGCTAGACACAGTGAATACAGCTCGATGAAATCCACGGAGCTCCTCCGGACTATGTTATGAACCAGACATGACGCCGTTTAGTTCCCCGTGATATCTGGGACTTCCACAACACATACTAAGCAGAAATAGAGGTTATTTTTTCCACAGTTGAACGGCTTTCAACTCCGGCGCATCCAGCGCGATTCACCGATTCACGCGATCGAACACAAATAGTCCCCCGGGGAGACAGGCGAATAACACGATTAACGCGGCGCGAATCGCGTTTAGTGTGAACGCAGCATTACGCTGGCAGCCTCGTGGCCTCATTGTTTGTACCATATGGTTTACACACACATAGTTTGGTCCGGTCTCTACTGATATGAGGTATTGTAGAGCTCTGGGTGAACACAGACGGCTACAATATTTATTTCCTGATTCAACAAAGCTGCCAGTCTCGTGGGGAGGGGAGGGGAGGGGGGAGCTGCACTCATGTGATTGGTTGAAAATGAGGCGGACATCTGATTGGCTACAGACAGGTCTATGTTGAAAAAAACGCATTTGTGAATCCAGCGGCGCCAGGACAGTCTCAAAAACCCACAAATAAATGTGAAGCGATTTACAAATAAATGCAGTGCGATCCACAAATAAATACATACAAATCCACAAACAAATACATACAAATGCAGAAATATATTTGTGATTTTTTTTTACATTTATATAAATCGTAATTTATTTATTTGTGCATTGGAATGTATTTGTGAATTGTTCTGCGTGCATTTGTAAATCGAATATATTTGTGAATTGTTCTGTGCGCATTGTGAATCTTTCTGTTTGCATTTGTGAGTCTTTCTGTGTGCATTTGCAATTATTGAGACTGATCTGACCCCATACAATTCATTATAGGTGTTGTCTATAAATCGTGAGTAGAGCAAATTTGTGCATAAATGAACGTTCCGGACCATTTTTATTTCCATTTCCGCATCACATTATAATGTCCAGCCATTTAGAAGAGATGAACGTTTGATAAAGCACAACTTTATTTTATGCTTTGTCCTAATGAAAACATACACACGTGTTATATAAACAAGCTCCCTCGTGTGGCTCAAAAGTGTTCTGCAGATATAAATGTGAAATAAAAGACTACGGAAGAAATTCAGTAATTTATTTGGCGACCCAAATAAAATCTCTCGCGACCCCGATGTGGGTCCCGACCCAGTGTTTGGGAATGACTAGTCTAAAATATGACTGTATGCGGTTGCATCAAGATTTCCAGACCAAAAGAAGGCCATTTAAAAAGAAGTGTCCTCTCTATAAAAGAAAACTGCTGCATGTAACATTCTTGTTCTCCTTTCCACACTGTGATTCACATGGACATTGTGCTCAGCATGAATGCAGAGTGCTCTCTCTCAGCCTCGCGGTCTCTGGGCAAGAACAAGAGCACATCTCTACACCAGCTGCAGGATGTGACTCTCTCTCTCTTTTCCCCGGCTCCATGTTCCCTCGTGGTTTTCTGATGAAGACGAGTCGTAATTGATTCGAAGCTTCAACCCGTGCCCGGGGAGACGGCTTTGGTTTCAGACGTAATAGAGTGACTGAGACACCAGAGAAGTGGAACACTTCTTTCCTGCCCATGTTTTTGGGGGGAGCGATGCACCGAGCGGAGCTCCTCCGAGCTGAGCCACGAGATGGCGCTGTGACGTAGCGCCTCTGTCAGCGAGTTCAGATGGGAGAAGTTACTTTGGAGATGAGGGAAGGGATGGACCTACACTGAGGCCTTTTACTGAGCTTTTTTACAATATCAGCCTGATCACGTCCCTGATGCGTTCATGGTCTCATCACAAATGAGACCATGAAACTTTCAAGCATCTGCTTGTCAGTCATCTACTGCATGTGTTGAAAATACAGGCAGGAAACCTCTTCTTTAATGTTGTCTTCAAATTTCCTAAACATCTGAACACACACACACACACACACACACACACACGCACACACACACACACACACACACACACACACACACACACACACACACACACACACACACACACACACACACACACTCTCTCTCTCATGGCTTTGAATGTGGAGTGGTAATGTCATCAGCATTGGGCCGAAACATGGTGGTGGTGTTTCCTTTCCTGCCTTTAAAGAAAAATGTAATACAATAAAAATAAAATAAAATAATTACTATATATATATATATATATTAAGATCTTTTGGGGCATAACATGAAGATGGCATGCGCTCACAAAACAACATGAAACCCATGTGTAAGCAGTAAAAGCCCAAATTTCCTAATATTACCCTATCAGCCTATCAACCTAAAGTTAGTATTCCTCAAATACAAGATGAGACAGACGTTTCCCGAGAGAGACGCAGTGAGGCTATGCGTGCCAGTGTGTGTGTGTGTGTGTGTGTGTGAGTGTGAGTGTGCGAGTGTGCAGACCGCATTCTGGGGGGGGGGCTGGTAGACAAGAGTGCATTTGGTATTCAGCCGTGCCTAGTATTTATCTGTCTGCTGGCTGTCTAGTCTGGCCTGTTAGCCGTGTCACCCTGCGTGCTCCCCGGGGGACTAAATTGACGCTCCAGACAGACCGCGCGCGCGTATGTGTGTGTGCGAGAGTGCTGTGCCTGTTTTTTTTGTGAGTGGATCGAGGTGGGCTGCAGGAGGCGAGAATCGATGTGTGCCCGCCTGTGTGTGTACGAGAGCTTGTCTGGAGGTGTGTGTCTGGAGTGTGTGTCGTACATGTGTGTGTGTGTGTGTCTGTGAGAGAGAGAGAACATGAGAATGACCTCACATCAAGGCGGAAAAACCTCTCCTCTGTGCCCCCCCCCCCCCCCCCCCCCCCCGGATTGATATTGCTGCTTTGGTGGCACCTCGATTTGTTGCTTCAATAAAAACGATGACAGCTGCCTGGCGTTTTATAAATTGCGTCAGGGTCACGCGCCTATTTATTCCCCCCCCCCCCCCCTTCCACCTTTCCAACAGTGTTGCTCGTGGAGGAGAGCGTGGAAGCCGTAGCAAAAAAATACCTTTGCATGATTGGATATAGAACTTGGCTAGTGATGCGGCACCTAACGCGCAACACCTGTTGGAGGTCTTTACTTTTCTCGTCGACATTTTATTGCCTTTGGTTACTGCTGTTTTCAGCATACAAATGGTACCCCCCCCCACCCCGTAACGTTACGAGATCGTCTCCCGTGGAGCGGGAACATTTCTCTTACTTTTATGATTTGCTGCAGAAGTGGGCCGCGAGAGAGAGCAGGTCTGTGATCTGAAGAGTCGTCTCTGCGTTATTGTCTCGGATTGCACGGATCAAAGTGAACCTGCTTGTATGGAGGGGCCACCTGAAAGCCCCCTTCAATGACTTCTTAGACCTCTTAGTTTGGGAACCTGCTGGTCAAGAGTGGTAGTCAGAGCCTCTCTCTCTGATTGGAACAGCCTAGTTTATTTATAGACTGCCGACAGTCCTGCGCTTTAGAGTGTGTGTGTGTGTGTGTGTGTGTGTGTGTGTGTGTGTGTGTGTGTGTGTGTGTGTGTGTGTGTGTGTGCGTGCGCGCGCGTGTGTGTGTGTGCGCGCGCGCGTTGGGCTCCATTGGTCAGATCCAGACGGGATGTGTTGGGCTGGGGGGGGGGGGGGTGATGCTTCTCTGCTGCACATGTGCCTCTGAACCACAAGACTGGCGCGGGGGTCACCTCAAGGTTAGCCCCCTTCAAAGAGCCGGGTCCGTTGGCTGCGGCCCGCCGTAACAAGGGAGTGAAACTCGAAACCCCCCCCCCACCCCCCCCCGAATAACACACCAGACCGACCCCCCCCCCCCTTCCCCCTGGTCTGTCTCCCTCCCTCTGCTCTGCTCTCTCACAGCCATTGTCAACCGCGACCCGGCCGTCTGCTAGCTTTCTGAGTCAGGTCAGCCGGTGAGGACCCCCCCCCTACAACCCAGACACACATACACGCACAGACATGTAACCCTGCCCCATCCCTACTATGTTGCTGCCTTCAAGTCCTCCTGGTACAGCTCTAAATCCTTGTTGTGTATATGTGTGTCAATGCACACTCAGGTCCTGATGGCAAGAAATAATGTTGCAATAACAGTAGTTTTATTCTGGTGAACTGCTAAACTGTAGAAATCAAATGCAATAGATCAAGTCAGTATTCATTTGTAGTACTTTTTGGTGCTTATTAAAGCAAATACTTCAGACTCAACCACAAAGAGGATAGTTTGCTAAACAGGTGCAGCACTCTCAGCTGTATAAACTGTAATATTTATGAATAGTCAGTCAGCACGATAGCCAATTAATGCATTCTGCAGCTAATATATGCAAGGGCCTTCATGAATATTAACTAGGCCCACCAGACAGCACCGCACCAAGCATGACTGCAACAGGGGCCCTTGAATAAACAAAAATAGTCTTTTCTCATTCAAAGACAGCTACTTGCTGAGATCAGAAAATATGTTTATTTGGCTTCGTCACATAAGCCACTGGCAAGAAGAAAATAATGTCAAATAACCTAAATTCACGGATATAAGGACAGGATTGGTCTAAATGTGTTTATGATCTTTTTCTGTGTTTGGTATGAAAAGTGTTTGAAATGTTGGATCTCTAATTTGTATAATACGACCTGTTTTTCTTTCTTCCTATTATCCACACAAAGCGTGGTAGAGTCAGATAATTTTCCCCTCGGAGAGCTTAAACAGTGAGTCCAGTCTTTCCCTGTCTGTATTTTACAATCAAGTCTGAGTGTATATTGCATTTTATCATATGTTGGGCTGGTTCAAGTTGAGAGTCGTGTTATTTCTGTCCGCTCCTGAAGGCAGCACGTCTCTTTCCCCCTGTCTGGCCCGCCTCTTGAGCCCTCCAATTGGCCGGAGCGGCAGTCTGTCAGTTTGTGGGCGAGGCGTGAGCGCCTTGTGTGTGTGCGCTCTGCTACAGTAGAGGAAGGACAGCTGCTCTCAGCGGCGGAGGAAGGAACGGAACACAAACTATACAATGCGTTAGCCACGGGCAATGGCTCGTCCCCAAAACCTCCTTCTAGTTCACTCTGCGAGCCGCTCCGAGACAAACATGGCGTGAGAAAAACCGTGGGGAAAATAAGTGCGAAACTGTCGGGAGTTACTCGTTGCGGCGGACTCTGCTGCCGCTGCCTGGAAGTTTTCTGTTGTTTTCCAGTCGTGGGGCCCCGACAGTGGCGGCGGCGGCGGCGGCTCTCACCCCGGAGCGGTGTCCCGGTCTGCCCAGCCCCATGCAAAACCTAACGGCCCCTGGCGGCCCCGGCAACTCCAATGTCACCTGCTCCTGCAACTGCACCGCTTCCCAGCCACAGGGAATGGAGATATGTGAGTAAAACAAAAAAAGAAGTGTTGCGTTGCTTCTGACCGTAAAAAAACCAGCCCGCTTAATCCGTTTTATGTGCACGCTCCAGTGTAGCGACAGAAGGGACAACAAATCAGAGCAAGTCGTCATGCAAGACGGGCGAGCAATTCTGCTGTTAGCTCGCTATCGGCCGGCCGGACATTCTCTCTTCTGTAGAGTTACAGTCTGTTTGCAGTCTAATACAAACTTTACTGTGATTTTAGGCTCGTTACTGGTGTTTGTAATGTCTTTTCTTGTATTTATTGGACTCCTAGTTTGTCCGTGCCACACCATATTAAGTTTACACTGGTTAACAAACGATATGTTACTGCTATAGTAGCCATTACCTTACATAGCCGTGCTGTAATACTCAACATGTGAAAACTTTCATATTCCTATAGCATTAGCATCGTACACATGTACAGTCAGACTAGCTATCGAAACGTAATACAGCTTTTCTGCAGTTTCTTTTAACGAGAACTCTTAGGCTGTGAGTTTTTCCATTTCTGTTTCTTCTTGCTTTACTTTTCCTCAACGTTTTTTTGCCGAACGGGATACTTTTTAAATATGAATACTTGGAGGCGAATAGGCCGTGCATAGACAGGGCCGTGCATATGCTCCGAGGGATCCCCACAGAGGGTTAAATAGTTTGCCTGTCAGCAGACAGGAAACGCTCGAATGGTATGTTATGTCTGTCTGCCTCCTGAGCGAGCCCAGAGAGAAACTATCATTATCAGCTCTGCCCCCCTAACACCAGATCCACTGCAGATGTTCCACTTTATGACTGAAGACACACAGACAGACGCACAGGGGCAGCAGCAGACAGACAGACAGACAGACAGACAGACAGACAGACATGTAGAAATGCAGAGGACAGACTGTGTGCGTACATGCTGCGTGCGTGCGTGCGTGCGTGCGTGCATGCATGCATGCAAGCATCCAGTCTAACAGATCTTCAGACGGACAGACAGACGGAAGACAAATAAACAAGAGACAGGCGCGTAGCAGACAGGCGGGTATGGATTCACAACCAGGGAAAGAGCCAGACAAGTAGGGACAGAGATGCGGACAGACACATCCGAAGCCAGACTGATGGACGGACACACAGACGAGCTGCAGACAGAGGGACAGGGTTACAGTGATGTGTAATTTCCATCGGGGCCGAGGCCAGGCCTGGGCAGAGTGAGGTGAACGCGGGATATTAGATGTAGATTTGGCAGCAGAGCGTGGTTTCTGCTGACGCCACATTGTAACCAAGAAGTGTGTCTCTGTCTGTCTGTGTGTGTGTGTGTGTGTGTGTGTGTGTGTGTGTGAGAGTGTGTGTGTGTGTGAGTGTGTGTGAGTGTGAGTGTGTGTGTGTGTGTGTGTGTGTGTGAGTGTGTCTGGCAGGCAGACGAAACTGGTGCTCTACCATTTGTTTTTTTGTTTTTTTCTGTGGCATCATCGTATTGCCAGCCAGGAAAAAAAGCACATAGTCAGGCATGAACGGGTGCACCCACAGACACACTGATACAGCAGAGAGCCTAATTAGATAATCCAGCAGAGAGCTGCATGAGACTTCAGAGCTGCAGAAAAAACAACCAAAGTCAAATGATTGTGTATTTAAGAATGTAATAAATGGCGTACTGTATTTAAGCTCATGCACGTGTCTGTTTGGTGCCAAATAAAAATGCCTGCTCGGTATGTTCAACGTATTCCTCGTCATCCGATTGGAGGGAGTTCAATTCACAAGTGGTTTGAAATAGCGTGTCCTACTGTAGCGGCCGTCTGGTTTTGAAAAGAGCTCTTGTTTGTGGGCCGTGTTGTCATGCAGACTCGGCAAAGGCTGAATAATGTAGCTCATGCTTTGATGATTTCAGTGGCTGAAGAAAAGAGCTACAGTCTGCCTTTTTTCCCTTTTTTTTTTTCTTCTTCCTCTTTTTGAAGCGGAGCGGGCGGTCTCGCTGGTGTGTTTCCTCTTCATTCAGACGAGGAGGGGAATTAAAAGGGACCACGAAAACACAGAGGGAATCACAGTGCAGACAGTGTGTCACGGCCAGGAATCGAACCTCTGCGCTCACACACACTGACTGGGATTCACGTGTAGAATTTGAGGAGGAGAGACCCGTAACAAGTGTTGGTCTCTAGCTGTTGCTTGCTCTCAGGTTCCTTGTGGTTATCTGGTATCACAGGTGTGGCGTTATGAAGTCCTGAGATATTGTCAAGTCCTGAGGTCAATTGGCGCCGCTTCATAAAGACTTTGTTGTATTTGTGCATATTTCTTTAGCTTAAACCTACAGTTAGCCCAGTATTTCTCAAACTGTGGGGCGCAGTGGTATTACAGGTGGGGCGCAGGGGAAATGCAGAATTTTTTTAATTTCAAGAACTTTATTGAGGACTTCACATATTACAAAAATACAAAGTACACAGACTTAAAACTAAGTCATTAATACATACATGGCGAAATGCCTGTACTTTTGTGTAAATGTTTACGTTACGCTGTTAACAGGTTATGCTTGCGCATGCGCGACGGCCAAGATCCTTGGCGACTCACATTTGTAGCTTAGTGTGCAGAATGAAGAGACATTATGGAGATGACGTCCGACTCTACCCGGAGACTGAGGTTTACGGCTCAACACTGAGTGAGTTCTGGCTTGTGTGGAGAGGGAGCCTCCGCTCATCGGACAGAGGGCTGAGGGCATTCTGCTTCCCTTCACCACATCCTACCTCTGTGAGATCGGCTTTTCTGCTGTTGCCTCTCAAAACAAGATGCAGATCTAAGCTCAACATTGAGCATTGACTGAGAGTGGCCGCATCAAGTCTGCAACCCCGTTTAAAAAAGATTTGTAGTGGAAAGCAGCTCATTGCAGCCACTGATACAACTTAATGGCTGACACATATCTGCACTCATTTGGTTTTGCACAGGTTGCACGTTATTGTTGTTTTGAAAAGATATGCAGTGCAAAACAGGTTAATTGTAGCCACAATAAGCTATTTTTTTGCCAAATATGAGGGTTTTTTTGCACATAGAACTTTATTTGCATTGTTCTAACAAAGTGATTGCACAATGTATTTGTTTTTTTGTTTTCAAAATGTTATTTCAATAAAAATTCAACATGGACCATGTTGTTACCATGTTGTTGGGGCGGTGGGGCATGAACATTTTTCTTCCTCCAAAGTGGGCCTGACAGAGAAAGTTTGAGAACCACTGAGTTAGCTGTTGACATTTTTAACCCACAGTGATGTTTGATTGCACATCCAGTGTTATAGGAAGTTGGGTTTCTCTGTGAAGGCATGGTCCCTGCAGGGTGACACCATAGGCAGGTCCTCTGCAAACACTCTTAAGTTATTTAATCTTGTATTGAGTCTTCCTCCTATCAGTCCCGTCTTTTCTTAAGCAAATGGGGAAATACTACGCCAACTGCGTGAGGTCATTTCGCTTGTTCTAATGCAAACACCCTTTGCCTTTTTTCAGTCAAGAGATGTTATCTTGGTTGCGGTGCAGTAAAGTTTTCATGTGGTCCTAAACACCTAATGTTTAGGAACATGGACATTTTGGACCAAATAAAAAAAAGGTTCTGTATCAAATAGGGATGTTGTGATACTAGAAATGTAGTAGTCGCGCCTGTACCTGTGAATTCGACCAATTTTCCACACCCAGTTCAATACCACAGTAAGAAAGAAGACACAACAATATATTCCATGTATCTCCTCCCTTATTACAGTTTGCAGGCTAATATTTGCCAAATTATTATTAATCCCGGATGTTCCGCATCAAATTTGTCATTATTACGTTATCATTTACCTTCACCTAATACTCATTTTTACTGAACAGAGCTTGAACGCATCATAATGTACTTCGATGCAACCTCCCTATGTTAGCTATTAGCTAAGTTCGAGCTGGACTGTGCCAGCTGCTAACGGTAACTAGCTCTCCTCTTGCCCATTTCAGCATTGTTGTTCACAAAGTAGCATTATCGGCGATATTTTCTATCGTCCGCGGGACGATGGGACTCCTCGAGCCCTGATCCCCGGTACGTACGGTACAGTCACGTTTTCCAATTTTTGGCATCAACTTGGTACTGAAGTATCGCTTCATGTGACATCCCTATCGAGTATCGAAACTTTTATATTTCTCATAGTAAGACATCCGAAAATTGTCTTGATATCGGGACCAAAACTCAGGTATCATTTTGGCGTATCAACACATTTCAAGTCAGACCTGGGCCATTATTGAGAAGAAAAAGTTGTTAAATGTGTTTCCCCAGAAAGGACAATAAAACCCTGTTGTGTGGAATAATCTTACAACGTGTGCTTCTCATCCTCCTGGTGCACACACAGTGGTACGCATGCACTGGCCTCTTGGGACAGGCCTCGGTGCATGTGTCAGAGACTTGAGCGGCTGTCTGCGTCTCTGTGTATGTAACAGTTAGCCTGCAGCAGGGGCCAGCCAGCCAGACGGATGTAAACGGCCTGATCTGTAATCCTGTGTGTGAGCGGTGTTAGTGTGTAGGTGGCGGCGGGGGTCATCTGCCAACTTCCCTTAGGCCAAACACGCACACCGGCTACTTGTTGACTCTCCCTCGAAAAACGCACGCGCAAGAAAAATGTACACATAGGCGCACACGCGTTTACAGCCAGATATATGCACACAGACGTACGCAGACAGCCACTCTCCGGCTCAGCCAATATTTACCCTGCAGTCTCCCGCCAGACAGCCAATCCAATCTCTCACTAAGCTCTTTGTTGTTTGTTTGGGTTCTGTTTTTTTGCCTTTTGTTTGTGGAGGTGTTGTTCAGTTTGGAATTAGTTTTTATTTCGTTTTATTATTAAGGAATTTCAATAATTAGCCCTGGTTTAAAAAAAATTATGAAAAAAAGACTCTAAATATAAATTGTAAGACTTTGGGCAGGGGGACTTTAAAGACAACCAAACACTGTTTAAAGAGAAAAAAAAATCCTTTCTTTTTGTTCCTTTTCTTGCGATCACTGCTCCTGTAATTAATTTCACGGGGAATTTCTACACTTGGTTAGTGTCTCTCACTGGGGCCTTATTTAGTCTGCCTCCTCTGATGAGCTGGGGGGGTTACAGCAGTGAACAGTGGTGCTCAACGTGTGAGGGGTTAAGAAAGAGCTCCTTGTTTTCTGTAAGTCAGAGGGTAGAGGCTGCTTTTGTACACTGTGGGGGTTGACCTGCAGACGCACTCTGCTGGCTCAGGTGACTTTAGCACATATTCTGGTAGAGAGCACACTGCGAACATATCCATGTCGTAAAGTTATCCAGAGAGAGTATTGGGTTTTCTCAATTACATCAAAACAGCAGACTACTACAACTCAGGGTGGCGAAATATTGCTCTTAACTTGCCATTTAGTCCAAAATGTGTTTTCTTTAACCCTTTGAAATCCAATACTCCCCTTGTCATTTATCTTAAGCTTAAGGACAGAATCCAACATGCTCTATATTCTTTTTTTTAAGCCACGTGAAGTCTCACAATGAGCAAAATAGGACTGATAGTAAACATATTTTTGATCATAGATTCTCAAATGTCAGCAAATATTCAATAGCTTTGAGTGTTTTTCAAATCCGACCAACAGCCCAAACCCCAAAGATAATCAATTGACTATTAGACAACAACATCAAAAAACGTAAATATCCACATTGAAGAAGACAAGACCAGTGACTTTTTACAACAGTTACTGAAAGGTTCTCTATACGACATTCAGAGCATTGACCTCCGGTTCTGCCGAGTGAAGCCGATGTGGAAGTGTCTTGAACCTGCATTCTCTCTAGTGTCCACCAGGGGGCGACTCCTCTGGTTGTATAGAAGTCTATGAGAAAATGACTCTACTTCTCTCTTGATTTATTACCTCAGTAAACATTGTAAACATGAGTTTATGGTCTCAATCTCTAGTTTCAAGTCTTCTTCAATACAGCATGATGTTCATTTAGTAAATGATGGTCCATTTAGAGTCAAACAGACCATAAAGCAGGGGATGCTTTAGGGCGGGGCTACTGTGATTTACAGGTTGCTGCCGCTACCAGAGATGTATACGGCTTCTCTACGTCACGCCTCCACATTCCAAATATGGTAACTTCTGTTCATTGGTTGTGGAAAAAACGACATGTCGACGGCCGTAATCCAAGATGGTGACTCAACTTTTCTAAACAACAGTCCCCAAAATACAGTCTATGGCTGCTAGCCGCCGGCTCAGCAGTGAATCAAGGAAAGCCGTGTATAGATGTTTTTGATTCTTTTAATTTAACACCTTTTTAAATGATCAAATAGTTTGCCACCTAATTTTCTGTTGATTTGCTGGATGACAAATCAACACATTCTTGCAGCTCCCTATTGAAACGTTTGACCCTGATGTTGTACGTTTTAACGGCTGCACCATTCCATCAAATTGAAACATTCTAGATGTCTTGTACATTTTTTAATACACATTTCCCTCCAAAATTCAGACTCACATATTTAGTACTTTTTATGAACTTCGTAATCTCTACTATTAAAACAAAGTTCTGTTGGTTTTGGCTCAATAACATGTTTCAACCACTGGTGGGACAATGAGGTAGAAGATGTTACTTTTCATTGGGAAATAAAATGCCAGTAAAGTTTCATTTATTATGCATGTGATCGTTAATTAATTAACTTTTGAATCAAATTCTGTCATGATTGGGGTCGAGTCATTTCCCCAAATTGTTAAGAAGAAGGTCAAAAATCTTCAAATTCCTTTCTTTTCTTTTTTTTTATCTCTTTTTATTTGGAAATATTGGCAGACATAGAATACAGTAAACATGCACTTTGACTTATATTCCTTTTAATGACTGACTTTATCCTTCAATTATTTAATGAGGACGAAATCTTCAGACAGGTTTCTAGATACCTTCCGGAGTTTTGGACCACAGCAGTGTTTATTTTTTGCGAGGCGGGTCCCAGCGTTGTGTGTGTGTGTGTGCAGCGGTCCCAGCGTTGTGTGTGTGCAGCGGTCCCAGCGTTGTGTGTGTGCAGCGGTCCCAGCGTTGTGTGTGTGTGTGTGTGCAGCGGTCCCAGCGTTGTGTGTGTATGTGCAGCGGTCATGGCGTTAGTTTACTCACAGAGCGCTTTCTGTATGAGCAACACTGAATGTAAACACTTGTTTGTTTGCTTGAAAACAGCCCAGGGCACTTCTTTTTTTAAATGAATATTTTTGCTGTCGTGGATGGAAGCTGTGTGGTTGATGTGTGACTACCCGTGTTTGTTTGGGCTCCTGGTCTCTGTGGTACTGAGCCCTCACACCAGTGGTCCAGGATGGTCAGCTATATACATGATGCCATGTTAGCACAGCAGGGATAGGATTTGTCATGGCTTCTTCTTTGGTCATTTTTTAATTTGTGCCTTAAATCAGCTTGACCACCGTTCACATTCTCATCTTGTGGTCGTGTTTCTGGAGTCAAACTGACAACCTCTTGAAGCCACAAGCGCTGTGGGAAAACAGCGCCCACTCACTCCAGCCGATCCAGGTCAAGTTCAGGCGGCCACTTCCGAAGTCAAACTCGACCCGGCTGCTCCAGCAGCATTCACGACCTCGTCACTGGCTGCTGGGGCTCCCTTTGTGTCTAGATTCTGCACCCCCCCCCCCCCCCCCCCCCCCCCCCCCCCCCACCACCACCACCACCACACACACACACACACACACACACACACACACACACACACACACACACACACACACACCCCTCAGTTCCCAAAATGCCCTTGGGACCAGGGCAGATTTGTAGTCCTAGTGTGTTTGGAGACAGGCCATCCGTCAAGTGTGTGTGTGTGTATGATGGTGGGGGGTTGTTGGTAGTCTGCTGTCTCGGTCAACAGCTATTTACACACAGTCTGACTGCTCGAGACTCTAAAGAGTCCCAGTGAATGAATCAGCCCCCGCTGTCTGCTGCGCGTCCCATGACTCCAGGTCCGGGGACATGCACGGGGACATATTACAGTCAATCAAGTCGCTGCGCTCCAGACAGTACACAAGCACACTTGTCTTTCTTTTTTTTTGCCATGTCGCAGATTTGTTTTCCCCAGCATTGAGGCAACTCAAACCGCTTGGCATGTTTATTACCCTTTGTGAGCCCGAGTCTCGTCTCTCTCGCTCTCTCTCTCTCCTCACATGAAACAAAGCAGCGATTATCACTTTGAAATTACAAATGCTGTTTTTTTGCGTTGTATGAGACAAAACGAGAGAAAGAAAAGAAGAAGCAAGCAGAAATGCTGTGCCTCCTGCTGTTTGTCATATTTTTGGGTAATCCGTTTGTTTATGCGTGCAGGAACACCCAGACTGTGGAATAATGACATGTCTCTTCAAGTGGTTTGCCGGATTTTCTTTGGATTTTGAAGAGGCTTACGTGAAGTTTCCAAAGGGGGGGGGATATATGTGTGTGTGTGTGTGTGTGTGTGTGTGTGTGTGTGTGTGTGTGTGTGTGTGTGTGTGTGTGTGTGTGTGTGTGTGTGTGTGTGTGTGTGTGTGTGTGTGTGTGTGTGTGTGTGTGTGTGTGTGTGTGTGTGTAGGGGGGGGACATTTAAGAACTCAAGAAAATGACGTGTGGTCAGAACCATTTTCATACCATGCACAAAGGAGTATAGTTGTGTACTTATTGATGAGAGAGAAATGAGCTGAGAGCTGTGGACGGTGGTCTCATTTCTTACTATATAATTTAAGTTGTATTTGCATTATTTAATCCATGCACTTGAAGGAAATGATGCGGAAAACCAGCAGTTTCTTCATAGGGATGAATACATCACAAAGGGCTCCTATGTATCAACAGCAACTTTGACTTTTTTTGAAATGGGAATAGTTTACCTTGTTAGGGAAGTGAGTGTCAGAGAGTTTCTATTTGTCAAAGCATCATGCATTAGGCATGTGCTGTGATTTAAGGGGACTCGGGGAGTACTACTGTGGAAAAAAGGTGCATTAAAGCTAATGTGGCTCCAGAGGGAGCCGTGTGAAGCCTGATAAATTGGCTCCAGTGATCACTGAATCAGCGGCGGTTGGGCTGCAGACTACCAGCTTGTAAAATATAAAATCAGATTGTGGAGTTGGAAAGAAGTGAGCTTACTAGACCTCTGCAAGCGCTGCTTTGTGGACAAGGAGCTCGAGGCTACATTAGCCGCCACTAGCTTAGCACACCCAAATCTCCATTGTGGGTCGGACGAGGGGAGACGAATGTGTGGAATGGAAAATCATTATGTCTGGTTCTGCTGCATCAATAAAAACACAACAGCTCGGTAGAGAGTTTGACAATCAGTGGAGTCCTCTGTTAAACATGCGGTACGGACTGTTGAGCCCTTTGTGACCTGATGATCAACCTGAAGTGTGTCACAGCTGAAGGTAGAAGTGCGTAGTAGTTCCCGGCAGGAAGCCATATGGAAACATACCCGTCTGTCAAGTTCCTGGCAAAGTGAGATTTGGAAAAGGGAATTCTGAATTCTTTGTTTGTACTTGGAGTCTTACTGTCTGCTTTTTAAAGCAACACCACTAAATGAGAGCTGCAACGATTAGTTGTCACTATTAAATTGATCAACTATTTTGATTATCGGTTAGGTAGTTTGAGTAATTTTTCTAAAGGAAAGAAACTCCAAATTCTCTGAGTCCAGCTGCTTAAGTGTGAATATGTGTCTTGTTTTTTACTCCTCTGTGACATTAAACAGAATATCTTTTGAGTTGTGGACAAAAGGAGACATTTGACAACTTCATCTCTATTTTCTGACACTTTGTAGACCAAACAACTAACCCGTTAATCGAGAAACTAATCAACAGGTTAATCGACAATGGATATAATCGTTATTTGCAGGCTAAATCATAACTGTAAAGTAGGTACATGCAGGGTCTAAATTTGTAACCCGACATTTGCCAAACGCAAGAAAAACGTAATTTGCTATTGGCGTGTTGTCGTAATAAGTCTACTTTACTACAAACTCTCTTCACTATGAGTTGATTGTTATCTAACTAGTGGACACAGTTGCCTCTATGTCAGAATCAGTGTGTGATTTAAAGTTTTAACGGTAACGATATCATCAGGATCTTTTTCTTTAAAGCAGCAGATCAGTTTAAACTGAATTCCCTTGTAATGGTCTTCTCTCACACGTCCATAAGTTGTGGTCTCCCGCTGCAAGAAGACACTGATCGTGTGTGAACGAGCTCCTCTCGTGACGACTAGTGGTTCTTGTTGCTGTTTTTAATTTGCCTGAATATAAGTGAAGCGATTGACAACGATTGCGTTGTTGCCTAGCGCCACGTCGAAGCCTTTCACTGCAAATAAAGTAAAAATAAAATGCCTAAGTTTGACAGGAATATGAGCTACAAAAAGAATGAAAGCATTGTGGTGTGCCTCAAGTCATTAATAATACATAGTTCTACTTCTGAATATTGCAGAATGTTCTGGGTAGTTTGTATCAAAGAAGTGGTCGTTACTGCAGAACCCTCTGCTGCTTTTTTCTTTTGTTCCTTTATTTTACATGACTACTCCAACATATTTAGCCTCCACAGTTTATTTTAGTATCCCTGTCTTGTGTGTCAAAGGGGAGGGGGGTTAATCCACTGCCCCCCCAGCTGGGCCGCTGGCTGCTGCTTAACGAGGCCTTGCTCCGGGTTTGACCGCATCGCAGGAAATTACAAGGATTACACCAGAGGTAGAGAAGGAGATAGAGATAGCCTTTGTGTTTTAAATGTTAAAAAATACAACAACAATGAAACAGCTCTGGGTTAACATGTACTTGGATGAACTGTGGCTCCCCTTCAGTCCATATATATTGGGACTAGGTCATAGATGGTGTGTTTTTGTTAGCATTGCACTGGTTCCCTTCTACAAAGAAGCAATGGGATTTTTGATTATTGCAGAACATATGCTCTGTGGCAAACACAAGTTCATGACACTTAAATGTTTCGATCAGTGAGATAATCTTCACAAATGAACACCACTTTTAGGATTTTTCAAGCGTGAATGCAATCGACAGAAGTGAAAAGCTAACGCTGGGTTATAAACAAATACTAGACCACTACTAAGCTAAAGGAGCATAGACTGTATATAAGAAGTGGATGTAGTCATCGTGACTTCACCCTTTGGTTTGTCGTTTTGAAGCCTAGAGTTCGCCATCTTTGCCATATCCATCTTAGTTGTTTTTTTGGAACCAGTGAACAGAAGTGACCATATTTGGAATGCGGAGAAGCAACATAGAGACGTCTCTGGTAGCGACCTGTCAATCACAGTAGCCCCGCCCTAAAGCATACTCTGCTTTATGGTCTGTTTGACTCTAAATGGACCATCGTTTACTAAATGAACATCATGCTGTATTGAAGAAGACTTGAAACTAGAGATTGAGACCATAAACTCATGTTTACAATGTTTACTGAGGGAATAAATCAAGAGAGAAGTAGAGTCATTTTCTCATAGACTTCTATACAACTAGAGGAGTCGCCCCCTGGTGGACACTAGAGAGAATGCAGGTTTTAAGACACTTCAGCATTGGCTTCACTTTTCAGAACCGGAGGTTGCTGCCTGGTGATGACATGTTCTAGTTTCACTCATTAGCAACCGCCCTCTTAAAAATATTTTAAAGAGACGTAAAATCTTCAAAATTCACGAGACGAGTATTTGCCATATTTGTACGTCGTAAAACAAAACGTTAAAATCACTTAAACTCCACAGACTTCATTTCAGACATCTAACCAAAAACCCATCAAAAAAACCCTGACTTCCTGGTGAGGGAACCGGAAGTGCCAAAAATGCTGAGTCACTTCTGGAGTTTAGGACTTATTCCTGCAGCACTCTATGGAACAACTCGTTATTTTATTATTTTACATTTTAACCCAGTTTAACCTCCCAGCCCGGAGACAAGTGGTAAAGGACGCGTGTGGGCGTCAGACAGAGAAGGATCTGGTCGGCCAATCTCCTCCTCCTCCCTCTCCCTTCCCATCCAGACACCGCAAGTCAGACAGCGGTGTCTGATACCTACCACCCCCCACACTTCTCCCCCTCATCCTCTCCCCTCAGCAGCCACCAGCTGACCCCAATCAGGCACAGGGCCTGCTGTATTGTCTGGGTGGGGAGGGGACACACACGCACACACACACACCCACACACCCCTACACACACACACGCTCATAGACTCAGACAGGGGGTCAGAGGGAGATAGAGGCTGTCTAGTCTGGTCTGGCCTGCCTCTTTGACTCCCAACCCCCCAACCATAACACAGCAGCTCTCCTTTCCTCTCCCCGTCATCTCCTTTTCCTCTCCTCTTCTCCTTCCCTGCCTTCATTTAGACTCAGATTCAGATTGGAAGTCCCAAATGTATCTGATGCTTGTTATGTAAAGTGTTTTGGAGTGGCATTGTCTTGCTAACTGAATTATCAAGCGTCATCATCTAAATGAGTTGGCGTTCTTGTCTGCCTGCTCAACATTGCGGAAATATGGGACGCCGATTTCTTTGTCAAGGAAAGAGCATCTTCAAGCTTGATTTTTGTTAAGTTGTATACCAGGCGGCAACCTCTTCTGCAGAGTGAGGTTAATGTGGAAGTGTCTTCAACTTGCATTCTCTCTAATGTCCACCAGGGGGCGACTCCTCTGGTTGTATAGAAGTCTATGAGAAAATGACTCTACTTCTCTCTTGATTTATTACCTCAGTAAACATTGTAAACATGAGTTTATGGTCTCAATCTCTAGTTTCAAGTCTTCTTCAATACAGCATGATGTTCATTTAGTAAATGATGGTCCATTTAGAGTCAAACAGACCATAAAGCAGGGGACGCTTTAGGGCGGGCTTACTGTGATTGACAGGTCGCTGCCGCTACCTGAGCTGTATACGGCGTCTCTACGTCACACATAATTGTAAAGATGTTGAATATCCACACTATTTACTCTTATGTGAGTAAGGTTTACTCACAACTGCAGTGCCACGCCGTTACTGAACCTTTATTCTATTGACGCTGTATATACAACTCACTCCTAATAAAACTTTAAATGATGTGGAAATACATAGTTTGCATTCAGGGTCTGGTTGTCATGGAAATAGATGAACAGGGTGAGAGAAAGCTGAAGAGACGAATGTATCATGTAGGCTAACTGAAAGCATTTGACTCACAGCTTAAGTGGCCATTTGTGTTGAAACTCACCACTTTTTGAAGTTCACACATTGACCACACATGAAGGAAGGAGGTATTTTTAGCTTTAGATGGACGAGGATGGCATCAGTCTCTGCCTGTCTCCCGTCCCTGATCATCACTCCCGGCTTTCTGCTTCAAGCCGCCGTGGCTCCCGGCTAGCGTTGCTAACGACGACCAGGCCTCCGTGCTGCATGGAGATCCCGCATGTGAATTATTAATATAGGTCACAGTTGCGGCATCCGGCTCGGCCCGGGCCCGGGTGCCGTCCCGACGCCATCGCAACACGTGGCCCCCTTCCCTGGCTCACCCCCGGTCCTTCCCCATCTGTCTGCCAGATTAGCCCGAGCGGATCACCCTTCACCGAGGTCTGCGCCAGGTGCGGCCTTCTAGCGAAAAAGGGCCCCCTCGCCAAGAGATCCTCCTGTGAGGGTCCGGGATGCCTTTTACCTGTGAATTCTAATTCCCCCCACAAACTTGTCCCAGGCTCTGATGTCGTGAATGGTCCAAAAATGTCTGTGTCTGCGATTGTAATAAGGATTCTTTCCATAAACACTTAGTCCCCCGCCGGTAATGCTGCACCCTGGGCCGCTCATTTACAGCAATTATATTTTCATGAGACAGGAATCTTAATGGGAAGAGTTTATGGTTCCTCATAAGAAACAGGCTTCCCATGATGAATTGCATCCTTATGTGTGTGTGAGTGTGAGTAAGCGGTCGGGACCGGTCGGGAGTCCCATTTCAAGAGGTGTGTGTGTGTGTGTGTGTGTGTGTGTGTGTGTGTGTGTGTGTGTGTGTGTGTGTGTGTGTGTGTGTGTGTGTGTGTGTGTGTGTGTGTGTGTGTGTGTGTGTGTGTGTGTGTGTGTGTGTGTGTGTGTGTGCGCGCGCGCGCGCGCGCCATAAACAGGGACAGACATGCCCTCTCAGCTGTTTTTTGTCTGCAGAAGCACACACGCACACAGTCAGACTGCAGCTCTATGCAGCATTGAATAGCTGTAAATCGGCCGAAGATTATCTAATTTAGCTTTTTATCATATTGTCAAAACACCTCACTTAGAAACGTTTTTTCAAAGCTGTCCCATTAATCGGGCTAAAAATGTAAACTCGCCACGATCTTGACCTGACTCTTGCGCTAAAGGTTAAGCCACCTCCATTGGAGCAGGACGCACCGGAGAGTTCACTAAAGAGAGTGTGTGTCGCTGAGTCGTAGATGCCTCCGGTTACGCTCGGCCTTCGCGTCGTCCCAAAAGCAGTTCTCCCTCGTCGAGTCGGATGCTTCTTTTCATTCCGCGATATTCGCCGCGAGCTGAACTCCCCGAGTGGTGCTTTCTACAGGGAGATGGAGAAAAGAAGGTGGCGTGGGTGGATGGGGATGGGGAGGGGGTAGGGTGAGGAGGGGAAGAGGAGAAGAGATGGTGTTGTTCCACTGCTCTCCCTGTCGACTCTAGATAGCGAACTTAGTAGAAAGACATCATGAGACGCATCGGAGAAGCGCTTCGTTTGATGTCATCTGCCCAAAGCTCAGCTGTATCAACCCATCCTCTCATCAGCAGCCAAACATGAAAACACACAAGATTTAAGAAAAGAAGGAAAAAGACAACAAAACCAATCCCAACATATGAAAAGGGTCAGTTCACCCAAAGTACAAAGAAAGTACTATAAATTAGGGCTGGGCAATAAATCGATATTATATCTATATCTTGATATGAGACTAGTTGTCGTCTGACATTTTGGATTTTTCTGTTTTATGGCTGTTTTTAAAGGCTGCATTACAGTCAAGTGATGTCATTTTCTGAACCCGATTGTTCTAGCTGTTCTATTTACCCACTTAGTCATTATATCCACATTACAGATTGTTTATCAAAAATGTAATTGTGTAAATATGTCGAAAGCACCAGCAATCAACCCTACAATGTCGTTGCAACATGGATATCGAGGGTCAAACATATAGGGATATTTGATTTTCTCCGTATCCTTATAGCCCCACTAGAAATATTGTTTCACATAACAGAGTCATGCGGGCAATTTTGATTTGATCTGTTTAGGATTGAGATTTAACCCTCTGAACCCCAAAATCCGCCAATCGTTTATCGTAGCCAGAAGCTGTAAAAGCTGACATAACCGTCAGATTGTGACGCTCCTTGAATACATCATGTGTGGCGAACGCCTCCGTCATTCTCTAGTTCCAGCTTCTGCGTTGTGAGGATTTGTTGCTATTCTTTGTCTCATGTAAAAATAAAGTGACTGTCAAGCAATTTGAACAAGTGATCTTTAGGGAATAGTGATGGGTTATGTTTCACTACATTCTGTCATTATATAGACCATACGACTGATAACAGAGGAGGCCCGACTCTGGAGATGGAGATCTTAAAAACCAGAGCACATGATACCAAAAATATTCAGCCTTCCAACCAAAGCAGAAGTTTTCACTTTCATAGTTTGTGCAATCGTTTCTCGAGAATCTTCTGTAGGCGACAATATGTGACATACATGATCTTGTAACAATACACTGCGTATGTAGTCAATGAATTGTGTAGCAGTCTAGACACGGCGCGCTGATGGAACATTTCTCAGAGCCGACAATAACCGTATTTCCATTCATCCATAAACGGCTCGGTTTATTCAGCATGGATAACTCATCCATTGCATTTCAAGTCTCATAGTGCAACACAGAGCAGACATTTGTGTGTGTGAGTTAGAGCTGAAGCGATGAATCAATTGGTTAATGGGCAGAACATTTATCTGCATATCGAGTGGTCACTGTAGTCACGACAAACTTCTCCTCAAATGTGAGGATTTGATGCTTTCGTCCGTTTCTTCAACTGAATATCTTTGGCTTTTGGACTGCTGGTTGGACAATACTGGACCCGAATCAGAGTAGTTTGATTCAAATTGTTCAATACGTTGCTTTTTTTCTCCCCATAGACGGGCAGATCTGGCATTCAGAAAATCCATGGCCATGATTTTGACCCCGTTAAAATGCGGGCCCCTCTAACAGCTTCATAATGAAGCGGAAATATTTTGTGCACTTCTCAACCTGGTGGGGTCCGGGCGGGCCGCTGACTCATGTCGCCCGGCTCTGGACCGACTCAGAAGGGCCCGAGGTGAAGGTGATTACCGTGATTCTGTTAGCGCTCACCACCTAATGGAAGAAGTCATATCTCCCCTGATATCTCACGACAAAAGCAACAATAAAAAAACATTGACTGTGCTTGTAAAACTATGTTGATATCGATCGATGCTGAAAAAGGCGGCCCGTGGGTCAACCTAATTGCTGACCCCTGCACTAAAAGGCAGCAAGAGAATGTGGGTTTTTTGGTGATTTGGATGAACCAAGCCTTTACATCGTTGGCCGTACTGCTTTAATGGCGGGAAAGGGGAAGCAGTTAGTTGGAGGAATGGAGATACTGTACCGCCGCAGCATCCGGGTTGGTCTGTAGCCCAGAGGACTTGATTTTTCTTTTTTCAGTTTTTTGTAAGACACGAGCTGCTCTCCACATTTAACGACCCTCCCCTCTGTTTGAACCCCTTCAATCTCCCCCCACTCCCCTCCTCCTCCTCCCCCGCCGCCCCAGGTCTATTTATACCTCCGTTCTTCCCGGAGCAAGCTTAAAACATCCTGGTCATCGTCCCCTCCCTTTTCTTCTTCTGCAGCTTCTTTTCCTTTTTTGTAGTTTCCTCTGTTTTGTCGGCAGCTGTTGCTCAGCACCGCACCGAGGTTCAGCCCGCGGTCACGGCCGAGTGTTCCAGCAAGGGGGAAAAGTTTTTTGATAGGACTCTTTTTTTTCTCCTGTATTTCCCTTTATCTTGCATTTTTTTCCCATATATATATATATATATATATATGGATGTGTAACTTGCTCCCCCCTTGCACTGACGTTGCTCTCACTTCCCTTTATCACTGTCTCACTTTCACTGTCTTTCTTTCCTCTCTCTTCTGTCTCTGTCTCTCTTTCCTGTCTAATCCTGCCTCCAAGGCATTTTGGGGGGGTTGCTCTGTTGGCTCGGCACCTTGAGAGCACGTGTGGAAGACATGTTTACACCCCTTCATGTGAGAAATGTGAGGAAGTGGGAGAAGAGAAAAAAGTGGGAGGGAAGGTGGGAGAGAGAGAAGAGAGGAAGAAGAGGAAAAAAGGATAGATGGATTAAGGAGGAGACGGGTGAGCACAGAGTGAAGGAGTGTGACGAAAAGAGTAGAAGAGGCAGACATAACGAGAGAGGAGGAGGAGGAGGAGGAGGAGGAGGAGGAGAAAGGCAGGCTAGAATAGAGAGAGAGGGGGAGAGGTGTCTCTCGGCGGGGAGACGGCGTGTTCGACAGTGAGTCATAGCAGAATAAAACGCCACGCAAGCATATGTTGCCGTTGAGGAGCCATCTTTTTTCCAAAATGGAAACCAGTTATGATTTGCGGGAAGAGATTGAAAAAAAAAGAAAGAAAAATAAAAGAAGCTGAGCAGATTAAATTGAGTTATCACAAACAGACGGGGTGTAATTACACAGCAGAGGAGGAGGCCGTTTGTCTTTTGAAGACACGGAGCACTCTGTTTCCTCATTATGTGTTTTTAGAGGTTTTAGTCCACTTGAAGTTTGTTTTTTTTCTGATTTAAATCAGAATTGGGGAGGTGTGAAAAGGGGCTGCAATTAACTATCTATTCATATTTTTGCATCTTTTTTTATTGAGTATTCAGTCTTTAAAATGTCAAAGAATAGTGAAAATGTGTGTGGACTTGACTTTTTCAACTGAGGGAAATCTTAAAGTAACTGTGAGGAACTCTGATCTGGTTATGACACAGTCTGTTTAATCCTGACGCCTCTATGTGACCTCCATCAGTAAATGACACCATCAGAGGAAAGATTGGTTATTTCCATATAGTTATTCTTAATACTTGTCAACGGTGCTACCGGGTCGAATCCCACGCATAATTAGACGGAATCATTCAGGTTCTCCAGGAACTCCTTCAGCTCAGACTCCAGCGGGGCCTCCAGCAGAGACCAGTCCACCGCGGACGGTCCCGGATCTGGTTTTGCCGTTGTATTCGACCTGCAGTCGAAGCTCCGGCGGGAGGAGGAGAGCTTCTCAACCGTCTCCTCCTTTCCGGTCAGGATCAAAGAATACCGACCCCACGCTGCTGGAGACCCAGGCCGTACTGATGGGCCCGCTGGAGGGAAGGGAGGCACGGGAGAACCAGAACCAGGACTGCAAGGAGCAGGCTCTCAGACCCCTGCTGTAATAGAAATTTGAGGTTTTCTGAGTTCTGGCACTCGGGAACATGACCTCCGCTTTTGTCCACAGGGACCACCAAAAATCATTCAATAACAGTCAGCTGCAGCTAACTATTGTTCTCATTATTATCATCATCATTATCCAGAATGAGCCCAGTATGTCTTTGTAACCCCAACAGGCCCAGCAGCTCCAGTTTGGATGTGTCCCATCATGCCTCCCTGAGCTCCCTGTGTTCCCACCCACGCTCTCCCCCCTGCTGTCTCTTGTTTGGCTGATCGCAAACAGCCACAGAGAGTTTTGCAGCACATACTCAGCATACGTTCTGTCTGAGAGGCGTCCGCTGCACCTCCCGACGTTTCAAATAAAAACCTACTTTAGAGTTGGACTGTAAATTCACCTCTCATGTGGGGGTGAGGTGTGTGGTGGTTGAGTGGGAGGCGGGGGGGGGGGGGGGGGGGGTTCTATTAAATGTGCCAGGAAGCATGCAGACAGACAGATAGAGAGACAGAGAAAAGCCCACTCGTTTCTTCCTCCTCCTCCTCCTCTCTCATCTCTTCTGTTTTGTTCTTCTTTTTTTTGTCTGCCTCTCTGCTGTTTTGTTGTTCCGTCTCAGAGATGAGACACAAGACGCCTCGCTTTTGTTGTGTGTCTGCCTTTTAACATCTGTCTGCCTTCACCTCTGTCCCTCCCCCCGCCGACTCCTCCCTCGTCCGTCCTCCTCCCGCTCTAATCTTTGCATCCCGTCTCCTCTCTGTGTCCAATATCTCTTGTTTCTTCAACCTGAGCCGTATTCTCTTTATCCTTCTGTTTTTTTTTTTTTTATCTGAGCCAAGCTGGCAGCTATGTGCTACTTCTTTCCACTTCTTACTTATTTCTGCGGGAGCTGGTTTAATCCAGGAAAAAAGGGCGCCATGCTTCCTTCAGCTGGGTCGGATCGAGCTCGGTTCATGTTCTCGCCACAAAGCAAACTTGTTTGATTTCAGCAGGACCGAGGTCACCTCTTAGACTGGGTCTCGGTCTGGCCTCACTCGAGGTGCAATTTGCTCTGTTCACACCTCCCAAACAAAGCTCCCCCAGGGTTCGATTCAACCAAACTAAAGGATTATTTTGCCTATTATGGGTTAACGTGATCTGTAGATGAGTGGAACTCGATATCAATATCAGCTGCATCCATCTGCCTGCGTGTTGGTGCGTATTCGCCCTTGGGTTGTATGTGCGCATCCTATTGGCTGGCATCCTCCCACTAATGCTGTCACAACAGCCCACTGCCATGTGTCCGCATCACATGATGATGATGCGTACGTTAGCGACGAGCCCCGTCGTTTTTCCAGTCACTGTCAAAGCTCTGCTGCCAGGTTAAAGCCCATCACCGCACACCCCTCGTAACCTGCTCCGGGTTATTATGGTCTGTCGCAGAGCGCTGTCTGGTCCCCACGACCCCCATTTACTCCCGGCAGTGCCCTTCGCTGTCATCACGGTGTTTCCATCATCATTTATTGCCTTCCGCTCGTTGCTTCTAGAGCTACTCGCAGGGCTTTGGGTTCAGGTTGTTGTCGTTTTATGTTCAGACTGATCGCCTCTCGTTCATCTGCTGCCAGCGTGTGTACAAACAGTGGAACAGACTGACCGAAGTCCTTTAAAATGCATAGTTGATCATCAGCAAGCAACTAGACGATCAGATAACTTATTATTAAGGATGGCACATTTACCTTAAGTAGAATAACACACACACACACACACACACAGCCATACAGGCAACTCTGCTGGAGCTTTGAGCAACATGCTTTAGCAGGCTGAGCTCATACAGAATGTACCATAACCCCCCCCCCCCCCACACACTCATTTACACTGACCCTGGTTGACCCCGGTCAACACCACACATGATGTACACACACACACACGCACACACTCACTTTAACCCTGACATCACTGACCCTCCAGTCTGGTTCAATCACTCAGAGAGAGTGTATTCAGTCTGGGCAGGAGGGGGGGTAGGGGTTGGGGGCGGGGTCAGGGGTGTCTAGACGCTATCCTGTCTGTCTGGCTCTGATAATGTGTACACACACACACACACACACACACACACACACCTGAGAGACTGCAGGCCAGCTCTGATGGCAGACTACAGTGTGTGTGTGTGTGTGTGTGTGTGTGTGTGTGTGTGTGTGTGACATGTTGAACCAGCTGACTCGTCCGCCATCTCAACGACCCCCCCTCTCCCTGCTTCACCGCTGTTCATGAATATTACATCATTGGAATATTGATAATATCAGACTATATTGTAATATTTATGATGTGTTATCACAGAGCGCGGCGTTATCCGTTTCTTTTCTTCATGTTATATTCATGTGGGTGGAGACGATACGGACTCAGCAAGGGTCTCATCATTACGGCCTACCTCGACAATAATCAACTTGAATCTACGATGAGGGAAAATGTTGCAGATAACTGCAGATGCATGTCAAGTCAGAGTGAGACGGTGAAATAAACGTGGTAGACAGGACGAAGTGTCAGGCACGATGAAGAGAAAGCGTGACTACGACCTAACCCCAGCGTGTGCTCGAGTCAGTTTTTTGGGCCAGTGTGTAGAATTTATGTGGATCTATTAGCTGAAATAGAATCTGATATTCATAACTATGTTTTCATTATTGTATAATCACCTAAAAATTAAGAATGGTTTTGTTTTCGTTGGCTTAGAACGAGCCCTTCATATCCACTTCGGGTCCTGGGTCTCTTTACGTATGCCGTGTTTCACCTCCATGTTTCTACAGTAGCCCAGAGCGGACAAACCAAACACTGGCTCTAGAGAAGGCCTTTCAGGTTTTTTACGTTACCTGAAGGCCACCGTAGTTTGTGAAACTGCTGTAACGTGAGCCGCAGAGTAAATAAATGTAATCCTTTGCATTCTCTTGGAAGAATCGGGGAATATCTGGCAATTTCACACATGACCTCTCTTCCTGTGGTGATTCAAATATCTGGTTTCATAAATCCTGATGAGTTAGTTATGTAAAAATAATGAGTAAGCTCATTGCTGAATTCTGGAAATGTGATGACAAATCTGGCAAGAAACGTGAGCAGTCAGACGATCAGACTGCTCCCAGGGCGGTCCAACTTATTTTTTGGGAACCGAAAATGAATGCGGACGGTAACATTTTTGCAGACCGGCTTCCTGGTTCAACTTTGATCTATAGTGTACTTGCCATAGCTGCACGCACAGTATTCATTCACACCATCTGCATCACCAAAACAAAATACATACCTTGTCGTATACCATATTTATCCTTCCAAACTCTACCATTAAAAATGTTTGTGTGCAGTTTTTGCAGCTGTTTTTTTCAACTTCTGAAATGAAAACTATGCGAGGAAAGCGCGGCGGAATGTCTCCCGTCCCAATTCAAGAGCTAGAAGTAGCCATCATGTAAGAGTCCTGCTTTTTGAGTCCCATTTAGTCTCGCTGGTGAAGCAGATACGGGCTGCCTCATTCAGCCCTGTGCTGTGTGAGCGAGAGAGGAGGAAGAGGATGGATGGATGGATGTGGAGAGAGAGAGAGAGACACACAGAGCTGTAATTGTTTGTTCTCTTGTTGCCCATGAGTCCTCCATAGCATGTTTGGCACCTTTCTTTCTCTCTTGTCTCCATCTCCCTCCTCACTATCTCCATGTCTCTCCTGACCCCGAGATACCTGTCTAATGGGCTGAGTATCCTACACACTCTAACACACACTTTGCGGGTTAAGCAGCACTAAACTAGTTCATTTATTTCCATGGAGAGACTGAATGACTGTAGTAGAGGAGGGGAGGCTGTAACTAGGCTGATATCTACTACATGCTGTGTCTCTCTCACACACACACACACACACACACACACACACACACACACTGTGGTTGAGAGACTGTTGCTGCCAGGCTGATACCGGCCGTCTAGACGTTACAGTGCACGTCTCCCGGGGGAGGTAGTGTGTGTGTGTGTGTGTGTGTGTGTGAGAAAGTGTGCGTCTCATTTTCTCTCTCCCCTCCATCTCTCCGAACTCTTTCCATCCCTTCATTACCAAACACATTCTCTGCTTCCCTTGAAGTGCGCCATTCTTTTATTTTAAGTGTGCTTCCTCTTCTTCCTTGTCTCCTACCATCTCACTATCTAGCTGCGCCGCGGTGCGTGCCTTTTTTTTTGTGTGTGCGGCAGCCAGGTCGCTGCAGCGGCGCCCTCGGCAGCTACCGTGCCTTGTTGATCACGGCGCCATACCCGTGTGTGTGTGTGTGTGTGTGTGTGTGTGTGTGTGTGTGTGTGTGTGTGTGTGTGTGTGTGTGTGTGTGTGTGTGTGTGTGTGTGTGTGTGTGTGTGTGTGTGTGTGTGTGTGTGTGTGTGTGTGCAGCAGGAGTAGGACGAGCAAGTCGGAACGCAGAAAGCCTCCTTTATTGTTTTTACTCTCTCCGTCTCTCTCTCTTTTTATACTTCTATTTATCATACCGGTTTACAGATGCATAGGTAAGAAGTAAAACCACGGATTGAGTGCCCGGGACTTTGGGATAATTACGCAGCACTTTTGCAGCACTTCCTCTATCAGTTTGTGGAGGACGTGCTGCATTTCACAGCAAAGTGCAGTTTTGATTGCCAGGTGCGGGAATGGTGATTTATCATTTTGTTTTCATGACTGAGGGCAGCAAGAAACAGGAAATGACTGCAGAGCATTCATTTGGAAGGTTTGTTGAGCTCAGCTTGGCTAAGTAACATAAATAAAATTCCCTAAAAATATATTGTCGACATTTAGTTTTCACGAGGAACAAATCCCCAATCAGTCCGTCTCCTGTTCACCTCCCAGAGCTGAGCCCAGTTTTGGCTGCGTTTTCACCGATGGGGCATCTGTTTAAGCAGCTCCACAAACCGCTGCTTCGTGCCGCTCGGCTGCAAGATAGGGTTCATAAGAGCCGGAGCTCGTTCTCCCTCTAGTCTGAGAGAGAGAGAGAGAGAGAGAGAGAAAAGGCATTTCCTCTGCTGGTGGGAGTAGCTCTCCCGCTCTGAATTAGCAAGCAGCTAGCGAGCCGTTCCCCCTTGCACGCTCAGGCTCCGCTGTCAGCACACATCCACATTCTCGTGGCTGCTCCTTTGTGCAAACTAAAACCAGCCAGGCCCTGGTTCTTTTTCTCACGGAAGCGTCCAAGGTCATCCGAGCTCAGACGTTAAGTTTATCGAGCGATAACAATGTCGGAGGCCCCGGCTGAGTGTAAGCAGTCTCTATAGATAGTCATTAGCCTTAATTTTATTTCAGGGCCAAACAGGGTAAGCCTCTGCGCCCTATTAGTCACTGAAGTGAGTTTCTCTCCCGCATTCACGTTAGCAGAGTTAGATATCTCAAAACCTGAAGAAATGTAACCAAAACCACCCGAATGACTAGAAAGCTACTGTTATTAGTAATTAATGCCACAGAATGATCATTTCTCATACGTGTCCTCAGACTGTGTTGTGCTCTGTTAGGGGCTGCTGTGTCTGACAGCTTCTTTTCACTAGCGGGTCCTCTGAACTGTGTCACCTTCCATTGGCCTCTCTCTCACACACACACACACACACACACACACAGTTCATTGGGTCACCGTCTGTGTGTGTGTGTGCACTCTCCATTCTGTTTACTCGCTCTTTTACTGTTTGCTTTTTGGCTGTTTGGGTCTGGTAAGGCTGGTGTCATAACTCAATATTTTTCACTACTGACAAAAGAAACATATTTATGTTCCTCAAAGTAAGGTATCAAAAAAAGTTACATTTTGGGTAGGAAGCTATACCCAGCTTGAGTCCCAACAAAAACAATAATTATTATTTTTGTATTATTATTATACAAAAAGGCACGAGTACTTTAACACAGAACGCAAATGCTACACGACAACAAATTGTCATCATTTAGATTTTTCTGAGCTTCTGCAGTGCGAATAAAGGTATCAACCAATCACGTCGTGCGTAACGGACGTATTGAAAATGTACACTATAGTGTACAACAACACAGAGGCACCGGAGTCTGAACCAAGACAACACACTTTATTACTTCTTTCAAACTTGACAAAGGCAGCGCAGAACAGACCCACTCCTTCCGTTCACACCTTTCACAATAAAAGCCCAAGACATATAGACATTTACACTGCGTAGCTGTTTACCAGAGGGAACTCAAATTCCCTCGCAGCATTTCGCTTAAAAGGAAACTCAATAAAATAGCTTTCAGTAGCTTGGGCTATACAACAATTGACCTCAGGTAGTTGATCCTCTGCCTGCATGAATCTATTTAAACCTTTTTATTGAACAAGTGCTGCAGCTGTTGCAAACTCTGACAACCTGAGAGGATATTTGATCCTTCAGTAAATAGGTGGCTGTTTCCTAGTTGTAACCAATGTCTCTACAGATGTTTGAAAGAATAGCACTACAGTCCGGTCTAAACGGCCTCTCTCTCTCTTCACCACAGCAGAAAAGAAATTCAGCCTGCCGACGGAATAAGGGCGCCGCAGACGCCGGGCTGATATTGTTTTGACAAGTGGATTACTGTTGTAACAACATCAGACCGGTGCTGGTAATGCAGACCGCCAGCACACACACTCGATCTCTGGCCTGTGTCGGCGCTGTACATTGTGTTCTGTGCATACTAGAGTTCAGGCAGGATAGGCCTCTCCTCTCTCCTTTCCACACATCCTTCCTCCCTTCTCAGCTCCTCCTCCTCTGGCTTCCTTCCTCCCCGATGTTCTGAGGATCCTCCATTAGAAGCAGTCGCTTTTATTTTTATTTAGCTTGAGTGGTAAAAAAAACGTCCCCACCTGTACTTCAGAAGACCACTTTGAGTCTGGTTTGTGTGGCTATTTTTTTTTTTTTTTACAACAGCAGAAGGCTGATATTTATCCGATAGGCTTACGGAAGGGCCTGGTTTACTTTGGTTTTCCCAGATGTCTGTTCTCTGAATGAAATCCTCCCTCAGTCCCCCTCCCTGTGGCTGAGTGCGGTGAGCACAAACAGGCCTGGGCTGGTAGCGGCTCAAGCTCCTGAATGAGACAATCAGTCCAGCAATGTAACATCTATCCAACGCATTTTCTCTTTTCATAGAGGCCAGTGGCCCCCTACGCAGGAAGACGGCCTAAAGAGCCACGTTAGATAGAAAATAAGTAAAATGGTGTTGGTTTTCTATGACTTTAACCAATTTCATGCTTTTTAGCCACACTAGCAGCATGGCTCTTTGGATGTCATGTAAGTCTATCCCTCTGTCTTTGGTTCGGACTGAAATATTTCAACGATTGCTGTGGAAACTTGTACAGACATTTATGTTCCCCAGAGGATAATCCTCATGACTTTATTCATCCCCTGTCTCTACAGCAGTTGGGTGGATTGCTGTGAAATTGTGTAGATTTGCCATTCCCCTCAGCAATAATTGTAATAACTTTGATCCCTGGACATTTCATTTAGCGCCATCATCAGTTCCACTTTGTTCAACTTTGAGTTATAACCAGGAGGCAACCTCTGGTTCTGTCGAGTGGAGCCAATGCAAAGGTCTTCTTCAATACAGCATGATGTTCATTTAGTAAATGATGGTCCATTTAGAGTAAATAGACACATTATGCAAATTAACAAATGTTAGCATGCTAACCCGTTAAACTAAGAGGGTGAAAATGCTGAACATTGTACCTGCTAAACACCGTTAGCACGTTAGCATTGTCACTGTGTGCATGTTCAAGTGCTGATGTTAGAATTTAGCTTAAAGTTCAACTGTCCCGAAGTCGAGCCTTACAGAGCCGCTAACAGGACTGTTGACTCTGATGGTGGGCACATGATAGGATTTAACTCTGATACACCTCTTCCCGAAAATCGGAGGGGAAGTCCGATCCAGCACCGTGGTCGGTACCCATGTTCAGCCAAGATTATCTGGTTACATGAATGGTTTACACATCCGGTCTTTAAACTCCCAAACCGTTCACAGCCTTATGGGGGGCTGTCCCGATAATTTCAAACATCTTATATGATATTTTGGGGTTAAATCCTGATGTCAGTACTTTCTTAGCAAATAAAAGAGACAAGCCGGAGCAGCCGGCTGTTTTTATGAGCAGCGGTAAACATTGTAGCCCTTGAGGGCGTACCACTGTTGATGGATTAAAATCTCACCTCCAGACTCGTAGCGTCGCTTCAGTGTGTTTGTGTGACGTGCCATTATTCTCTTAATCTTGTAATCTGTGCATGTTTGAGATTACAGAGAAGAACATTGGTGAAGTTTCTCAACCAGATTTCAAAATCGGTCAAGATTTTAAAACTCCTGTGGTCTGATTCTTATGAAATACTTGAGTTTTACCTTGATAGGACTCTTAAGAAGGGGTCATGATAAGGTATTGCTTGGTTTCAATGGTTCCCTAGACATATAGATTTGGAACCAGTGATATAGGGGTCACCTGACCTGAAGAAACCAGGCGTAAAGGGTCATGTTAGTTATTCAGAGCTCTGGGTCCTGGAATGCAACTTTACTTTAACGCCTCCCTTTTAGACATGCTAGGCGGATTTGGCTCCACAAGCTCGGTGCACTTTTTCTTCCTCTTATGTGTGGTTGATGACATTGCCAGAGGTGCCGTTTTTTTGGTTCTTCATCTTCACTTTCAGCCCTTTGTTTCCTCAGTCCTGCATGTTTCACATTAGGCGACTCCTATTGTGACGAACAGCTTTATATAAATAAAAAACTCTGTTTCTTTTATCTTGTGGGAGACACATTTTGTTTTGTTGCTTCATTAATCAGGCGGGTTCCAGTCATTTGCTCTGTTCTTTAACACAACACCACTTCACTCATCGTCTCATCATCTCGCAAAAGAAAAAGTTGTCGAGCTTGTCAGCCGTTGCTGTTTGGCACCGAGCATCTCCTTCCTCCGCTCTTTGGTGGTTAATGACGGTTGGTTTTACTGGCTTGAGTTTCGTTCTTCACAGCCCTCCCCCCGCCTTCCATGTGGTTTGTGCTAGTTGGCCGTCTTCCTCTCAGTCTTACCCCACCCCTCCCCTGTGGCGGCTGTGGTGTGGGGAGAGGCAGGTTTGGGTGGGTTTACGTTTCAGCTCGGGCTCGACACTAACCCACCGTAATGCTGATGAATAAGCCGGGGAGGATTACAGAGGCTGGGAACACTGGGATAGGTTGGGTTTACTGGACTGGGCTTGTGTGTGTGTGTGTGTGTGTGTGTGTGTGTGGGTGTAGGTGTAGGTGTAGGTGTGTGTGTATAGGTGTGTGTGTATAGGTGTAGGTGTGTGTTTCTTGCACCTTTCCTTTTTTTGTTTTTGTTAAACATACATGTTATCTTTTGTTTCAAATTCCTTTTTTTTTGGGTGGGGTTTTTTTAACATATAATTTTCTTGTCTGTACCTGATCCCGTCCCTGTTGTTTATGGAGGAGCATCGTAGCTCAAATAGCTGAGTGTACATTGTGTCACTGTTCTCACAGAGCTTGCTCGAAAACATAAATACACACACATTAAATGAGTGTCCAAGCAGTGAGTAAGATGTGAGTCAGAGGTCAGACTGGGTGCCAAGACCAGACAAGGTCAAGACTTCTGCTCAGAACGAACCCGACGACTCCATGACAAAAGAGTCTCAGACTGCAGAGAGAGAGAGAGAGAGAGAGAGAGGTGAAATAGAAGAAACGCAGAGGGAGAATGATGGTGGGCGAGGGAGGAATGCAAGAAAGGAAAGATTGATAAAGGCGGGAAGAGTTGGGAGAGTACATAAGAGACTTGTGGGACAGAAAGAGGGAGGGAGGAGGGTTTGGGTTTGAGGAAAAGATGGAAAGAGAGATGGAGGGGGCAAGTGGAGCTGTATGAAGGGTTCAAAGAGACCAAAAAGGAGGAAACAATGAACAAGAGACGAGAGGCAGACGTGACTCCCAGCGGTGCCCTGATCTGGGAAATCATCAGCTCTGACTGTGTGTGTGTGTGTGTGTGTGTGTGTGTGTGTGTGTGTGTGTGTGTGTTGCTGACAGAAACACGGCAGTTATTCAGCATCTCCACAAAGAGACCACTGTACGCTGGGACAGACACCAGAGTCTCAACACTCATCTTTCTTTCTGTG
The DNA here is from genome assembly GCF_910591455.1 of Pholis gunnellus. NCBI lineage: Eukaryota > Metazoa > Chordata > Actinopteri > Perciformes > Pholidae > Pholis > Pholis gunnellus. Next base: position 4,455,968 of record NC_136534.1, read on the forward strand.
ATTTGAAGCTTCTTCTCTGTAGAGCTCTTTAGGCTCGGGGCTCACGCAACATGGAGTTTGACCTGTGCCGCCCTCTGCTGGTGGACACGCGTTCTGACAGCCAGTCACACTAATGCCCAGTCAGTGGAATCTGTGGTTCCTTTAAAAAGAAGAAAAGTCTCAGAACATCACTATCATCAGTCTTTATATGACACATTTGTGCTTAGGGAGGCACAGAGGATTCTGAACAATGAATGCATTTATTTCATCCTCCATCACCATTAGATAGCAACAAGTAGTAGTATTAAATTAAATGGTTTTATTGTGGACTGATATATTGTGACTCTAAGTATTTATTTCTGGTTTGATTACACCAGGTTTTACGATTTGAAACTGTTGTCTTTCATCACCTTTTTATTATTTGAAGGTGTCTGTCTCACTCTCAACATTTGAATTAGACTCATGAGTGTACGTATGATGTATATTCTGTGTGTGTGTGTGTGTGTGTGTGTGTGTGTGTGTGTGTGTGTGTGTGTGTGTGTGTGTGTGTGTGTGTGTGTGTGTGTGTGTGTGTGTGTGTGTGTGTGTGCGCGCACTGTAACAAATATCTTATCTATCGTTTCTTTAAATTTCTTAGTTAAATTAGTGAAAACATATCGTCTCCCAGTTGAGAAAACGACCTCACCAAAAAGGGTCCATTCAGTAGCTTTTTGACCCAGTCATGGAGGGTTAGGGTTAGCTGTTCTTAGGGTTAGCTGTTCTTAGGGTTAGCTGTTCTTAGGGTTAGCTGTTCTTAGGGTTAGCTGTTCTTAGGGTTAGCTGTTCTTAGGGTTAGCTGTTCTTAGGGTTAGCTGTTCTTAGGGTTAGCTGTTCTTAGCTGTAGCTGTTCTTTTTGACCCAGTCATGGACCTCCCTCCCTCAGACCAGTTGTGGATTTGTCGATTATTTTTCTTTTTCAGATGAAGACAGAAAAGAAAGTGTTTTTTATACAGCCCTTTACCACAATCCCAACAATTGAAGTCCTTGTTTTTGTTTAATCGTTATCCTGTAAATTAGGCTCTCTAATAGTGCAGGTGTGTTAGCTGCTCCAAACAGCTTCACAATGTTCTGTTGAAATGTACGAGCCCACATCTCTTATTCTAAATGTCCGAAGCTAACGCCCCCTCCCTTTTTGTGTGTTTGTGCAGCTGAACTGGAGTTTGTTCAGATCGTCATCATCATTGTGGTGATGACCGTGATGGTGGTGGTGATCATCTGCCTGCTCAACCACTACAAGCTCTCCACCTGGTCCTTCATAACGCGGCAGAGCCAGGCCCGCAGGCACGACCATGCCCTGCAGCAGGTCAGTAATGTCTTCTGTGCATTGGGGAGGGAATGACAGACTTCTAAATAAAATGTATAGATATTATACTGTTTGTTTAGGGTTGTATCCCCCCCCCCCCAATGCCGGTATCATTTCGCTCTAACACTGACAGCGAGTGAACAACTGCCCGCTCGTCCGCTCTCACTGTGACAGTGCACTTCTTTATTTTCCCCGACGCAGGACAAACACAGCGCACCAGTTTGTTCCCAGTAAAGCTGAGCTAAATGAATCCTCTTCATCCCCCCCGTCGCTGTCTCTGTCCCAGTTTCACCGCGGTAGCGGCTCCCGCTTCAGTCTGTTCAGGTGAACTCGCTGAATTGCTTTCTTCAGAGCCAGACTCTGTCGGGCCTTGATGTTTAATTCACTACAGTGCCGTCTAGACAGCCCCCCCCCCGAATACGATCCGTGCATTGACACATTCACCTCCTAGACCGGTATCTGACAAACAGGATGAAAGATTTATCTCCCCTTACACATTATTTATATCCCTTTTTTTTTCGTCCTAATCCGTGTTCCGAAGAAAATAAAGATTATGCAAACAGAAGCAGACACATAGCAACAAAAAAAATCCCCAAATGCAACATCAGAAAGCAACAAAGGCCTGAAGCAATTTGGCCCCTTGACAGACACTCAGGTACCAGGACTCGTACATGTTCGTCCCCCTTTTCATGTTCCCTTTTCTCTTTCCCCTCACTAAATATTGTCGACTGTGCCCCCTTTTAGAAAAGATCCTGAAGTCAAATGCAGACGAAGGGAAACAGCAATTATTTGATAGCCTCGTGTCTTCACTGTCTCTTTCATCCTCCTTTTCTTTTCTTTTTTTGAAGACGGGAGCCGTCTGCCGCCTTTTGTTGTCCCAGCTCCCAAACGGGGCCGAGATTTTGTGTTTGAAGCCATCGGGCATTTCTCAGCATTTGTGTTTTATCTTTTGTGTCCTCCTCAAGTTGTTACTCTTAAAAAATGTTTTTAAAGAAGAAAGTTTGTAGAGCCAGCTTAATGGTGTCACATAAAAAAAACAAAGAAAGCAGTAATGACTGTTGATTTCTAAAGCTCCATCTGTGAAAGGAATCTAACACGTTGTCAAATACTAATAATGTCTCATATTTGTTAGAAACATGAATATGTGGGAAGCACTTGCTGAGCCTTAAAGACAGATCTTAAAGCCACCTGGGGACTTTTCAAAGCCTCATTCTTTCTTGTTTCTGTCTCGATGTGTAGGACGGGTGTCTGTGGCCTTCAGACAGCAGCTCTCGACAAGGTGCCTCGGAGGTAAGACCACCAACACACTGACCCCGTTTAACCCAAGCCAGCCGAGCCTTGTTCACTGTGGGGACGCAGCGGGCTATAGCTACACTTATACAATATTTCTAGATAATGTGAGATGTTTACAGCACTGTGACAGCAGCTGTATGTAGAACTGTGTCCTCTCTACTCTACCGGGTTACGAGCAGGCGGCAACCTCCGGTTCTCCAGTGTCTTAAAACCTGCATTCTCTCTAGTGTCCACCAGGGGGCGACTCCTCTGGTTGTATAGAAGTCTATGAGAAAATGACTCTACTTCTCTCTTGATTTATTCCCTCAGTAAACATTGTAAACATGAGTTTATGGTCTCAATCTCTAGTTTCAAGTCTTCTTCAATACAGCATGATGTTCATTTAGTAAATGATGGTCCATTTAGAGTCAAACAGACCATAAAGAAGGGGATGCTTTAAGGCGGGCTTACTGTGATTGACAGGTTGCTGCCGCTATCAGAGCCATGTAAGGCATCTCTATATGGTAACTGGTCATTGGCTGCAAAAAAAACAACATGGTGACGGCTGTAATCGACAAACTCAAGGCTTCAAAACATCAGTCCACAAACCAATGGGTAACGTCATGATGACTACGTCCACTTCTTATAGACAGTCTGTGGTTACGAGCCTGAAGAAGTATCATCATGTGTTGGGCAGGGCTGGAGTAGAAGATCTAAAATGAGTCTTCTGATAAATTCTAACATTTACTGCATCTCAATTTATTGAATACATATTTAATACATAAACACGTCCTGTTTCCTTTTTCATGGTAGCTTACTTTGATATGTTGGAGACTGGAATTATTACAGTATGCCCAACTAAATATAGGACTTATGGATTGGTCTTAGAGCCTCGCTGGTCCACTCAACCTCCGGTGGCTTTACGGATTCATCAACAAACTTCCGTATTTCTGAAGGAACTCCCAATGTCTTTACATTCTGGAAATCCCTCAAGTCGAAGATGAAACGTTTTTTTTTTCTTATCTTCAAATTCTTGGTGGAGTGTTGACTTCAGCGGTATTAGCTGTGGGGTTAGCGTACAGGGACGCCGTCATCTTCTGGTCATCCTCTAGCCATTCTGTCCTCTTCTCGACTTCACACATCTGCAAAGACAACTTTCCTTCGACTGAGTCTGTAGTTCTACGTTTGTCATTCAGACACTCATAAATCAACAGACATTTCCTGCAAATTTGCATACATTTTCAATGTATCTTTAGCTCCATGCCGTAGCCGTGTCTTCCCGGACTGTTGCTGTCGCTAAAGACATATTTTTTTGCTGCTTCCACATCGTAATTTAAGTGTTTCTAACTATAAAAGCAGGATAAGCCGTCTCCACCAACCAACCAAGTCACGTGACTCTCGCTTAAAGCTTTATTTTGTTGATGCTGTATATCAGTATTAATAGATTCATGTTGTCACAATTCTCATAACTCTGATGTTACCGTTACCTGGAGAACTTCCTCTGTGGCTTCATTGAAAAGGTTCAATATGTACAGCGTGAATCTTTTTTTTCTCTCTGTCTTTGTAAGAAAGGGCAATTTGTTTTGAAAGTGGAGATCCCTCCCTCTTCCTGTTTGGTGCCATAAAACTAACTCCTGGTGCTGTAAAACACTCCTGACAAACTGATGTGTTTTTGGTGGTCTTGTTTCTAAGAAACCTACTTAAACAGTATTTTAAATTGACTTTAAGATGATAAATCATTTCAAGTAGCACATTTGACAGCGTGGAGTGGAAGTAGACTATAAAGACGGCAACTAAAATGAATAAAACAGAGAGAAAGGATCTCTTTTGTCTAATCTACTGGTTTCTTTCTGGCTCGTCTTTGTTTCTCAGCTGGCTGAGCTCTCATCCATGTAGAATTGTTTTGTGGTTACAGGAATACTATCACGGGACAAAGATCCTGACATTTGCATTTTGGTTGCTTGTAAATATTTGATCATCCAGGAATTGAAGCTTGTAAGTCGCGCCGGGTACGGCTGGCACTGCACTCCAAACGGAATCAGATTTGGCGTGTCCTCAAAGACTGGCGAATCCAGAACCACAAACAAATGGCAGTACACTCGCTGTGAGCGGTGATCTGTTTGCTCGACGGCGTCCATGCCAGATGGAGGAGCTTACGAGTCGCGGTGGGAGGAAGTGCACTGGGAAAACTAAGAGGCCCTAGTTTTGTGGAAGAACACAACCGGTCGCGCGGTGTGTCATTGATAACTTGCATTGCAGTGTGAGACGTTCCGCCGGCCAGTCCGTGGCAAGTTTGCGTGAGCGTAAAGGGCAAGTTTGCACCAAAGCAAGCACGCTACATTCACTTTCGTTTCGGAGCACGCTATCAGCTAAAAGCCTTATCTATAAGCCAAAAAAAGAAAAAGGAGAGGAAGAGAGAACAGGGAAGCAGGTGAAGGGAGGCAGAAGCGGTGTCACCGTTAAAGCGCCCAGAGAAAAGGAAAAAGGCCACGGAGAGACAAACACAGAGGGACACGCAGCAATGAGTGTGGGTGGCTGATAGATGCAGGGAAGAGGGGTGTGTGTGTGTGTGTGTGTGTGTGTGTGTGTGTGTGTGTGTGTGTGTGTGTGTGTGTGTGTGTGGGGCTGGCTGGCTGGCTGGGGGGGTGGATGGTTTTTGGTGCGTCATTAATCAGCAACACCTCCCCTGACACTGTCTAGACAGCCGTCTGAGATCTGCCCTGCTCCGCTGCGCTCTGCTCCCTCTATCAGCGATACACCTTCCTCCCTCCCTCCCTCTCTCCCTCCCTCTGTCTGTCTGCCTGTCTATCTGTCTGGCTTCATACTTTTTCTTTCTGTCTTTATCTTTCCAGCTCTCTTTCTCCCTCTTTATCGTCCACAGCTCTTTCTTCTTCTCTCCTTTCTGCTCTCTCTCTCTCTTTCTCCCTCCTTATCTCAGTAGCCTTTCTTTTTAATCCTTTCAGTTCCACTTTCTCTCTCTGTCTCTCCATTTCAATTGCCCTGATCCTCTATCCTCCTCTCCCCCCCCAGGGTTTTATTTCCACCAGTCTGTTCTCTTCATCCATGCTGCCTTGTCAGTGGGGGTTGACTATTAGAGCCACAGTCACTAATTGAAATGGGTTGCCTCTGATAATGACTTGCACAACAGTAGCGATGTGTTGAATTGGACAGAAATGAGGAAATGGATCCTGCACAGTTACAGTCTGTGGAGCTAATTGAGGTGAAGATCTCTGACAAAGGCTGGAGGATGAACCAACATGTTGGATGTTGTGTGGTCGTAGAAGGCAATTTGGATCTTTTCTCCCTCTCACTGTAATTACACGGTTACGTCTTTAATAATGGATTGGGGATACATCGGTGAGTGCTGTTGCTGCCACAGGATCATCCTTCATTGGAATCAAGTGTTTACATTGAATAATGAATTGAGTTCAGTTATACTTATAAATATAGAATATATATATATAATGTATACATATGTATATACATATACATGTGTGTATATACTGTATATACAAACATGTATGTATGTATATATATGTATATATATATATACACACATACACACAGCAGGATACTGTTTACCATGCCAGATGAATAATAATGTTTGAGCATTTCTATGTATTCTTATGTATTCGTCCTGATCTGATATATTTTTTCATTTTACAGAATTCTAGTTGTTGATTTTTGGGTTTTACACATTTAAAGAGTTTTTGTTTTGTACTATATTATAATGTAACACTATTCACTGCATTGAACACGAGTTTGTTTTATATGAACACATTAGCCATATTGTGGTCTATATGAGAAAGATATAATCTCCTCCTCCCGTCCTCACTCTGCCACCTTCTCTGTCCTCTCAGGTGTTGTACGCTCCCCAGGCCAGGGATCGCTTCACTGCTCCCTCCTTCATGCAGCGCGACCGCTTCAGTCGCTTCCAGCCCACCTACCCCTACCTGCAGCACCAGATCGACCTGCCGCCCACCATCTCGCTGTCGGACGGCGAGGAGCCGCCGCCCTATCAGGGGCCCTGCACCCTGCAGCTCCGCGACCCCGAGCAGCAGATGGAGCTCAACCGCGAGTCGGTGAGGGCGCCGCCCAACCGGACCATCTACGACAGTGACTTGATCGACATGGGGGGAGGCGGCGGCGGCCTGGCAGGGGTGGGGGGAGGTGGGGGTGGAATGGGAGGAGGCGGCCCGAGGCCGCCGAGCAGTAACTCGGGCATCAGTGCGGCCAACTCCAGCAGCCACGGGCGCATGGAGGGCCCCCCGCCGGCGTACAGCGAGGTGATGGGCCACTACCCCGGCTCGGCGTTCTTTCTACACCAGCACAGCAATAACCAGAGGGTGGGGGGGCCGGGGAGCAGGACGATCCAGCAGCAGAGCCAATCAGAAAGCACAATAGTACCTGCCAAGGCCAAGGACGGCCAACCGGAGGACCTGGTGTGAAGAGAAGGGTCGGGGGCAGGTGGGGGCCGCCCACCCCAGACTGAAAGCTGCCTCTCCTCTTCACCTCTGATCACCTGTAAGCAGTGGTCTCTCTATCGCGCTCTCTCTTTCTCTCTCCGTCTCTCTCATGTCCACTCTCCACACTCCCATGCACAACTAAATATCAACCATAGCTACAACAAAACAAGGAAAAAGGAACCAAGAGTTGATTTCCTTTCAGTGTTTTTTCCAATGTAAGTCATCTGAACAGCTGGCACTGCTGGGGCAGGATGTATGCACTGCATGGAGAGTTTCTTTTAGAAAGAAACTGCTAGCACAGATTGAAACAATTTGTGCTTTTTTCCCGGTTCCTCGAGCGACGGCTCTGTCCCCGTGGAACTAAGGATGGTGTTTATTTCTTATTTCTTTTTTTTTTTTTCGGACCGGGATCTGTGCACAAAGCGAGAACTGAGAATCAAGGACTTACAGAGAAAACGACAAAACAAGAGACTCACAAACCCAAATCTTAGTGCCAAGGTTCACGAGGAAGCAAAGCAAAGTGTGCGGGGGGGGGGGGGGGACTCCTTCTAACATTCAAAACACACACAAAAAAGAAAAGTTACCTAAAAGTTGCACTATCTTTTTGTTGTAAAAGAGAAGAGGGAATTATGCTATGTGATGATAATGATGTGTCCTTTTGTTTCAGTTTCTTTTTTTTTCGTCCTTTTCATGAAGGACTGACTGAACTTTGCCTCCAAAGTCATTTAAACAGTTGGGAGCAAAAAACAACAAAAAAACCCAACAACAACAAGTATTATAAGCTTATGTCCTTCTGTTTTTTGAAAACGGCAAGAAATACTCGTACCCAGCCTACAACTCTGTCTGCTTGCACCACAGGCTCAGTGAGACTTAGTAAGAGAACAACCTTGTACTGCTCACGTCCGAGGAAGAACTGCCCGGTGACCAGCCGCTGGGTGGACGGGACATTTCTACTTCCTCTGGTGGTTTGTTACAAGATTTGGAGATGTGTTTTCCCAAACCAGAGTAGTTCCTAAGCTCTTACAAAGAACTGCTTGGAGAGATCCGACACGCTCCGTGCTAACAAATCAAGTTAACCAAGAATAACATAACTCAATAACAATAATAATTTAAAAAACATATCTTAAGTGTCCATCCAGCAGCGCGGTCACAGCAGATCCTTCACTTCTTCAACTCTGTCCCCCGACCTCTGAGCACCTTGACACTTCCTCTTTCCCGTTTCCTGCGTCCTCGTCCCGTCCCCCCCCCCATAACTTCTCTCCTCTCACCGCTCATCTCGACATGCACAGTTCATTCTGCCAACAGCCACACTGAACACCAACCCCCTGCCGCCATGACAACGAAACACAAAACAAAAAAAAGAAGGCTCGGCTCTCCGTCTTCACGTTTCTCTCACACACACACACATAAAAAATACAAATAAAACCACCCAGGACAACACAAAGGGAAGATTCCTGTCTGCATCCGCCAGCACAGCGATCAGGTCCTGAGGAACAATCTGTGGTGGAAGTCAAAGGGCTACGGGACGGGTCCTCTTTTTGTAAAAGAAGGAAAATCCTTTTTGAAAATTGAGCCTTTTTTCTCTGCTCATCGTTGCCTTCTGCTCTGCTCTTGCGCTTTTCTCTGTCTCCCCTTGTAAGCATTCGACACCAGTGCCCCCCCCCCCCCCCCCCCCCCCCCACACACACACCTCTCCCCCTCCTCCCACTCCATCCCAAGCTTGTTAACAGTGTCTCTGCTAAACACTTCGTCATCCCCCCTCCCATCCACGTGCAGAAAAAGTTGCGTTCAAATGATGCAGAGTCCGCCAAGCCCTTTAAAGTGGAGCCCTTGTCTGGCAGTGTGTGTGTGTGTGTGTGTGTGTGTGTGTGTGTGTGTGTGTGTGTGTGTGTGTGTGTGTGTGTGTGTGTGTGTGTGTGTGTGTGTGTGTGAGAGAGAGATTAATCGAATGCTTTGTCTGAGTTTAGAGATTCAAGGACATATTTGATATTTGGCACCGCCGATATTATCACATCATTAATTAAGCTTTCGTCCAAGCCAGAGGTGCATGATGGTTATTGTCGTGGTGCACAGTCCACAACACCAGGAAAACTCATTATAACATTAAAACAAATATGGTGTCGAGTCAGCTCACGGAAGGGAAAATAAAATGTGAAGTACTAAATCTTAAATGATCTTTCTCTTCAATGAGGTTAGAAGATAAGGCTGGTGTTCATGTGTTTCTAAGTGTCAACAAATCCCACAAAAAAACCTGCAGTGTGTTTCTTGGTCTCAATGTCACAAAAGAATCCTTGACTCATCGTCCACTTGCTTGTTTTTTTTCTTTCTGAAGCTTTGTGGCCGGGGGCTGGGGGCTGGGGGCTGGGGCGATCTTTATCCCCCGTAGACTCTACCACCTGTTATCATGTGACCAAAGTCCCCTCCTCACACATCATAAAACGCTAATTAAAATACTTTAATCTGCTAAGGAAGACCTCGACAGGTGGTGAAAAGCTCCCAGAAAAGTTAGTAAGTGGACCTCGAGTTATATTTTGTTTTTCAACTAAATTTATTTATTTCAAAAAATAATTTTATAAAACAGCTGATCAGTATAGTTTTTATCAAACGCTACTCAAACAGGAGGAAATGGTGCGTTTGTTATATTATTCCACATGTGGTGCTCTACTGGGCCTTTGTGGCAGCAGTAGAGCGGTGTACGGTGGTATGAGTGTTCATTAGTGAAGGAACAGCCAGAGCTACAATGTGGCTCATTGATGTGGTTTAATAGTTTGTGGACAAATATGGACCTCTATGTATACATCAGGCTTTGATACACACAATACTTGTTAGTAGGATCAGTCATTGTTGGTTTGAGTCTTTTTTAGGATTTGATGGCACTAAGAAGAATATAGAATAACACCAGACTTCTATTTTAATCGGTAGTGGCATTCTGAAGTTGATCTGTTAGCACACGGGTACATTTTAGCCCTGACCTTTAGGAACCTTCACACCTGCTGAAACATTCAGTTGTACTCTGCTGGCACTCGTCACAGCCGGTGTGAAGTTGCCTAATGCGTCATTAATGCGCCTGAAAGTCTGATTCAGTTAGCCTCAGTGTGTTTGAATGTACTGCACATGTCCCAGTTGTGTGTTTCTGGTCAGTGTCCACCTGGATCTACAGTGCGTGCGTGTGTGTGTGTGTGTGTGTGTTACTACATCGCTGCTGCTATTGCTGTTGCTGTTGCTGCTAATATCGTTGCTACTGCTGCTTCTCATGACCCTCCCTCCCCCGCTCCGCCTCCCTCTGTCCCCCCCCCGACTCATCCAAAACTAGAAATCTGACCCTCTGCAGTCAAAAGCACAAGTACTGAGACAAACCCTGCTCTCGTTTTCTCATATTAAAACATTTTTGTTCCACACAAAACGCGGGCGAGTCAGTTGCGGTAAGATTTGTCCCAACACTTCGGCCTTTGACTGCGCAGACCTGCTTTCAGAGCCCGCGTTTCTTTCCTCCTCTTCTTCTTCCTCTTCTTCTTCCTCTGTTGTTTTTTTCCTCTCGCCTCGTTCTGTCCGCGCGGTCATAGCTTGTAAATTGAGGATATAAAGATGAATTTTATGTTTTCTACAAGGAGGTTTTGCATGTTACTATTATGTGAGTAAATAAGGTGCCTATTGTTCATGTTTGAGCAGACCACACCTCCGTCAAACTGCTGCTTGGAATCCCTCGCAGGCCCTTGGCGTCGGGCCGACCGCTTGTCCGGCAGAATGGAACGGACGAGAGAAATAGTTTTCTTTCGGAGACGGATCATTCCCGGTGTTGTGTGAAGCCGTGGACGGACGTCACGGCGGGGACTTTTCAGGAGTCCGGTCTGGGTTTCACACTCTTGCTCCTGCTTGATCACAGACAGAATCTGATCCTGCGAAGAAGTGGACAAAAACAAACATTTAATTCAAGCGCCACATGAAACTTTACATGTTGGTGTCTGGTCCATCTCAACTAAACTCTAACCGGGACTGTGCTGTGGTCCCCGGGGTGCCGGACAGGAGCGCTCGCCGCCGAGGCGGCTGAAGCCATTTCAACCAGCAGTTTGCCCAGCGCGTGGAGCAGACATAGGAACCCACACTTGCACTCTAAAAAGCTCCCACCTTCGTTGTGCCTCACTTCCAACGGTGCTTTTTTCAGTAGTCTGTCTTTCTTTGTTTGTTTGTAAGGTGCTGTATATAACTTGAATATATTATGCACATATCCTACCCAATGGGTAGAAACCACACACAAAAACAATGTTGTGAATAATGTAATATAATGTATAGACAATATAAGAATTTTAAGAAGGCAGCATCAAATTTGTAAATGCCTACAGTTAAAAAAACAAAAACGTGCTTTGTCTTTTTTTTATGAGAAAACCTGGTTTGCAAAGTATGCTTAAATATGGTTGCGACACAAATACAAATTACTACTTATGATATTTTGCTATAAATAATAGTCTGTTATGATAAGGATGAGATAACCTCTGTATTAAGGGAGTTGTTGAGAAAGGATATTATTCACTTGTTTATGGGAGTTCCTCATCAGAGAACAAGCTTTTCGCAGCGCTTGCATCATTTGGGTACCGGCTGGTGGTTTTTATTATCGACCCCAACCGACTAACAAATGTACAGTTCTACGCCTCAGATCTTTCAAAGGAAAGCGGAAAAGCCCAAGCACTCGTCAGTCGCTGTTTTATGCCACGACTTCAGCCGGGCTCCGGTTTGATTTTCTACTCGCTTTGTAAATTGTTGGAGCGAAAAGCCGAAGCTTTTCGGGGCCGGGGGCGGGGGGGGGCGCGCGTCACATGACCACTGCTCACGAGAGCCGTCAGCGCTTCCGAATACAGAAGAAGCGCGCGTCCGTACTCATAGATCTTAACTTTGTTTTTTGTTACTGTTCAGCTGTCATTTTGTATATCTGCCAAAGTAGAAGTCTGCGGAGCACTCAGCGCCGCGTGTAGGACGTCGAGCTCCGGTTAAAGCATTTCAGCCAACGTCGAACAGGAAAGAGTGAAACGTTCAAGGACAACTCGTCATTCCCTGTTTTGGTAAAGATTGGAAAGTTTCACCAGTGTAGAGAAAACATTTTTTTTCTCTTATTTTTATTTTAGATTTTCTACATTACAAATGTTATATGTGGCACAGTATATTGAAACTTCATTTATTTACAGTATGTACAGAGAATAACCGCAGAGCATGTTCATTCTTATCTATAGGCGGTGTACATAGCAACGCGCCATTTCCCTCTTCAAAGCACCAAATAAGTGGCAGTTGTGTCGTTTTGATTTGGAAAGTAGTCTCTATCGTAACTGGCTGGACCTTCTTCTTCTTCTTCGTTTCCTGCACTAGCTTGAAGAAACTAACTGGGGCTCGGACTCATTGTTCTCCCCCCGCCGCGCGCGCCCTCTCTCCACTTCTCAGAAGTCTGTACTCAACTGCTGACAACAAGTAGCTGTTTGTATCGTTCCAGATTTTAATAACATGATAGCGTCTCAACAGTTTGGTATTCTCTCTGTCTCGACGGTTACCATAGGACTGCTTCCATCATGGGTTTTGTATTATCAGTTTGCTTTATTTACAAAAATGGATCCTTCCTCCCCCCTCTCTGCTGAAATCTAGATGTATATATATATATATATATATGACTGTATTCAGTAACCATACAGTGTGTATATATTTATATATATCCAAACCGCAGAGGTAAAATTGTTGTATTTTTTGCCTCTTTTTATTTAAGCAATTGTGATGTAATAGGTTTTAGGCCTAAGGTCTGTTATTGCAATACTTTTACAGAAAAGACGAGAAAAAAAATCAAAAAATGTTGCTCTAAGTGCTGTTGTAGTCAAAGATTTTATGCTTGTACTTATGCTGTAGTCAAACTGCAGCGTAATGAATAAAACTTTAAAAGTGATTACTCAGGTGTTCTCCCAGTATGTTTCTTTTTCCCTCCTTAGTCTTCTTTAGATAATGAGGTTGTGTAACGTGATCAGCGGAGCTGCCACTCGGCTCTTTATTCGTCCTCGCACTGATGCAGCCAAACAACTCCAGGAATTTAAGGACGGATCAGCTGCTCCTCAGGCTCGTCCGCCTGGTTTCTGCATTGCCAGAGGGATGCAGGTTGAGGCCTGATGGACCGACGGCAAGGAAATATTATGCATCATGCACACTTCAATTTACAAATGAAACTCAACCCTAAGCACAATGACTACAGGTGGTCTAGCCGCCATGTAGTGCTCTGCATCTGTTCTGTTGCTGCATCAATGTGTGGCCAATTCTATTTTCTCAAAACAACTTCTAACTACGTTTTATGATACGATTCATAGAAATGATATGATTTACTAATAAGAGCTGTGCACAAGGGGAAGAAATGTCCCCAGGTGTGTACAGACGAATAGAGTAAATAAAATGCGACGAGTGAAAAGAGTAAAAAAATAAAAAGACACCCGTTCTACCAAAAGCCATACAAAGTTGTGAGCTAAATGCTAACATCAGGATGTTGGCATTTAGGTTAGAATGCTTTGCCGCTGAGCACTAAACATAGAGCATAGCTGAGGCTGATGGGATGTCGTTAGCTTTGCGGGTATTCGGCGATAAACCAAAGAATCGGATGAATTGGTATTTTGCCCTGATGATGGAGCAGGATGAAAAGTCACAGGATCACCAAAGTGATTCTTTGCTGTTCTGCATTCTTGTCCGTTTGCGGTTTCAGGTAACTCTGATGTATAGAAGCTTTCAGACAGAAAGCGTTTCCCAGTAATTACAACTTGGATGATGGCGTGAACACTAGTGCTAATAGTGAACACAGTCACTTCAAAATGCAACACGTTCTCACTCCCAACTCGTCAAATTCCGGAAGCTACACTTCAAACTACGAAGCTCTACGTACCCCTCTAAGAATACTCCGTCTATGGCTTTGTAAAATAAACTTGTGTTCACAGGAATTAGCTTGGGTTGGTTTCAGAAAAGTCAGTAAGTAGGCTATGTAAACGTAAGTCATGTAATGTTAATTAACCTACGTAAAGTCACTGAACATAAGGTAATGTCGACTTTTGGTTTCACATGGGACATGAACAACTGCCTCCTGGGTGAAAGTCCTGCTTTTACCGATACATCCTCCCCAGCTTCCCCATGAATGGACTTTAATGGACTTTATTGCTCTTTAAACTACATCACATGACTTCCTCCTTTACACCCGTCCATAACTACGACCACGTTGTGTCAGAGTTTGACGAGTCGGGCCACTGACCAAGCTGCCTTGTTTGACGGTATGGGAGTGAGACCTAAACGCATCATTAGTCCCAAATATGAACCAAGCGCCGAAAACACTGGATCCTCATTTCCCATAGTGCAACTCAACAGCATATTTATTTAGACCGTCTCTGCCAGGTAAATACTCATCACTTTTAAACTCTATGCACCCAGTTTGTAACAAAGTGCCCTCTGTTTAACAATATTAGAATTTCCCTTCTTTCATTCGGTGGAGGAAGTGTCGTCTCTGGTGAGCTTCAGCTGAGGTGTTAAAGCAGCGCAGTACAGTACAGGTCAGATCCAGACTAGTGCTGGGTTAGTATACCGGTTCTAATTTTCCGTATGATATTAATTTTTCACACACCGCCATACATTTCACACATCGGCATCGCCGAAACAACTGCTGTCACTCTTCAACAGGCAGCAAAATATATTGTTCACCGCTAAGAACGCTCGGTCAGAGCTCGTACTCTAGAGCAGGGGTCTTCAACGTGGTTCAGGCCAAGGACCCCCAAACTGATAGAGAGATGGAGCAGGGACCCCCGACTATATATATTGTATAAAATTGTGTTTTATATTAAACTGGGCCTAGTACCATGTCTAATCATACCTTGTTATTGAGCATTCAATACATTCATTTCAAATAATACACAGGTTGATATATTCATGTTGTTATTTTAAACATGTGAAGGTACAGTGAGTAGGGGGGCCGTGCCACTGACATTTAGAAACATACCTTCAGCTGATACCAATGCCAACATCAACATTGTCTGTCAATTGCATGAAAATCATACAAGCTATTCAAATTGATGTTTTTATTTTGAACATAAATGTGGAAATGAAAAATGAGTGATGGCCTATTAGTGCCACTGCCATGCATACACATAGCTGTTATCTTCCATACAATACTGAACTATTAAAATAATGGACACATTCATGTTTGGGGGGAAAAAATGTTTTTAAATATAAAAGAAATGTGAAAAATTGTCTAATCAACCAACAATTTCACGACCCCCCTGCAGAACCTCCGCGGACCCCCCTGTTGAAGACCTCTGCACTACAGTGTATTGAGAGGGACCCCTAGTCATGGGTATAACTTTATAACACAACAATTAATAACCCACAACTAACGCTCTTTAACAGGGCAAAACACCACGACACAACAGTTTGTGACACAAACAATTTGTAACACTAATAATTGTACATTTATACAATGACATCGCCGAACGGGATGCTGGGTACAGCTAGCTAGCCAGCTAGCATAACAGTCTGCTAACAGCTGGAGAGGCTCCGTCGCTACAGTAACGTTACAGTAAAGAACAGAACAGAGCGATGCAGGAGGAACAAAGACAGACCGGAGATGCACCGATAGAGTCTGTGCTCAGTAGAGGAGCTGTGTCTGCTGTTTGGAAGTGTTTTGGTTTTAAAAAGTCCGACGTCCAAAAGACTATATTGCAAAGTGTGTCGAGCCACTGTTGTTGCCGCTCGTGGTAACACGAGCAACTTTCTCCATCACCTCAGCAGAAAACATGTTGGAACACCAAGAGTGTGATTACGGTCGTCAACCGGTAACGTTAACGCGAGTGAAACAGTGAAACCAAAGGGTCAGACATCACTTGAAGAGGCATTTGCTCGAGGCGCTGCAGATGACAAGAACAGCAAGCGGTGGAGCGACATTACGAACGCAATAACGATCCAGCTCTGCAAGGACATGGTCCCGCTACAGACAGTCCAATAGACTCAGAGCAATGATTAAAACACTGGATTCAAGGAACGTCTGACCGGGGCGACATACTATCCCAACATTATACGAACAAACAAGTAAACCCTCTAGTAATCAAAGCCTTTATACATGATGATATTCAAATGTTTTATATTCTATGTACTCCTGACAGAGTAAGCCATTATAAACCTATATAAAAACAAAGGCAAGGAAAAAACAAAAATACCGTGAAACCGCCAGAATGTTAAAAAATACCGTGATAAATGTTTGGACATACCGCCCAGCACTAATCCAGATCACATTCAAAATCTTCCTCTCCCTCTTTTTTCTGAAAGAGTTATTGGCAAAGATCCTCTTGAGCCAGGAGCAAATGACTCGCTGAGCCCCGTAGAGTAATGACATGTATAAAACATAGGTTTCTGTATATTTCAGCAGTAAGACCAGGTGTATTTATAGACAGACCCCCATCTGGCAACTTGTCATAACATTCACGAGAGTGAAACAAAGCTCATGTTCAAAGCACTTAGCCTCACTTACAAGTGCAGAGAGGAAGGGTGCCCCCCCCCCCCCCCGTCCTTTCTGTGAACCTCCTGCTGCAAAACGCTGCAAGGAGCACCACCGCCCTGAAACTGTTCACATTTCCCCCTGACTCACTTTCTTCAGACTACACACACACACACACACACACACACACACACACACACAAACAAACAGCTGCTGTCGGTTCAGAGATGAGACGCGATGCAGATTCGGAGTCTGAATCTCTCGCAGGCTTTTAGCAGCAGACTAGAAAATAAAGAAAAGAATGAGGAGGAGGAAACTGCTTTCTAGTATTTCACTTCCAGATTTAATCAAGAAGCAGTGCCCAAATGGTCCATCTCGTTTGGAAACCGGTTTGAAGGAAATACTAACACAGTGAGCTTTAACTAAGACAAGTAAAGCTCACTTTGAAATCAGACCAGCGCGTCTTTAAATTGCTATGACTGAGTTAGTGAGCGCACAAGGTGAAAACACTGATCTTCATGTGAAAAGTTATATGGGTATGCTTATATAACCATACGTACTTTTCACATTAAGATCAGTTTACTTCTCATAAATAGTGCAACTCAAGCAGAAATGCAGGAGCTCCTCAGAAGTCCGATCTACTTCACACTTGGCCGGTGTATTGCTGGGGACCCCAGGACGTATAGTGTCAAAAGTGGGGCAATTTGCACTTGTTCTGTATGTATCAACTTTGGAAAAAACAAGCAAATAGCGTTCTGTGCAGCAGTGGGGGGGCTTCAAGGCTCTGCGGACTGAGTCGAACGCGTGGTCCGCAGCAGGCCTTTACAGGCTCATTGACTGTGGTCCACTTTTGCTGCTGGATGCTGGATATAGGCTAAAGCTACTACTAACGACCAAACTCTTTACTCACTTTATTGGAGTCGAGTGATGAGTGGTTCTCAAGAACGCTGCAAGCAGCACTTCTGGGGGGCTCCATGCTCCCAACGACCACATCCAAAACGCGAACTGCACTAGTTTGAAAAATTTAGGGGGAGCTCTAAAGTATCAAAGCACTCTAGAACCATAGGCTGTGCATAAGAAGTGGACGTAGTCATCATGACGTCACACATGGTTTGTGGACTGCAGTTATGAAGCCTCGGATGTTGTTTTTTTCAGAAGTTTTTTCAGAAGTTACCATATTTGGAATGCGGAGGAGTGACATATACGTCTATGGTAGCGGCAGCGACCTGTCAATCACAGTAGCCCCGCCCTAAAGCATACCCTGCTTTATGGTCTGTTTGACTCTAAATGGACCATCATTTACTAAATGAACATCATGCTGTATTGAAGAAGACTTGAAACTAGAGATTGAGACCATAAACTCATGTTTACAATGTTTACTGAGGTAATAAATCAAGAGAGAAGTAGAGTCATTTTCTCATAGACGTCTATAAAACCAGATGAGTCGCCCCCTGGTGGACAGCAGAGAGAATGCCTTTTTTAAAACACTACCTTATCGGCTTCACTCAAGAACCGAGGTTGCTACCTGACTAGAACCAGGCCTAGAGACTTGTGACATTTACCTTGTCCCACTCAAGGACTATAAACCAAGTTCCATGACCAAAGCAATCCAACAAATGTGACCGTGACAACTTTCTGATGTGCACACATCTGCCTCAAAGATGAGTCCACTGACCTTTTGTAAGAAAAGATGTAAAGTAGAGAAAATCACTGACTTTCGACAGTTTTTTCCCCCTCCTGACCTGTGCTTCACATCAGGCTTCCCAGAAGCATCTTGACACTTGAGTCATGTTCAGCCACTGGCTCACACCTGAGGGACACAGATTGTCTTTACTATGAAAGGATTTCAGGGAATAGCAGCGCCGCTCTGTCCTCCGTGTCTTACTCCCTGTGGGAGGACAGACAGGTGTGTGAGTGTGTGGGGGGGGGTTTGTGGACTGCATAAACAGTTGTTCATTAGTTTGGACGGCAGAGGTCATTGTAACTCACACACGACGTCCCGCCGAGCAATGCTATCATATTTACATATAGATAAGATTCATAATGAGGGAGGCAGGGTCTGGCAGCATGATGTCTAGATCTGTTTAGCATTTCTGGACACTGACAGCTAAGAAAACTAAGCGCTAAGTTGCATACTTGACCTTGACCCACTGCGTCTGGGGAACAAACATCCAGCACAGTGACTGAAAATCATGGAGAGCAGAGCTAGTTTTTTTTTAATTCAACTGAATGTAAAACATTTGATAAGGATGATCTTTAAATTGCACATTGACATGAAAGTAGAAGTGGGACGTAGAGTACCATACCGGTACTGTAATTGTGTTTCTATGTCATTCTACTTTCTACTTCTATTACATTACATTTAAGGGACAATTATTATTATTATTATAGAATATTTGAAGGGTCCCTCTTATAATCTGAAGGAATAACCCAAACATTTACTTTGAGGCTTTCACAAGAAAGAAGCCCTCAAAGGGAATCCCTCTAGATGTTATGGGATGTTTAACACCATGCTATGTGGGCTCTCTGAATCTGCTGAAAGACATCATAGAAGCCCACACAGGAGAGGTCACCTGACATGGTCCCTTGGTAGTTGTATGGTATGTTATAATCATGACTACACTTATTTGACAGCTATATTGTTGGCAGAATGCAAGTTTTATATATAGATAAAGCTTAATTAGTTTATAAAGTACAACGCATTGTTACAGCCAGCAATATGTAAAATAAGTACAATTAGCTCCACCATGACCAGCTGAAACTAGTATGGGTAACTCTTACATAAATGCATTAGAAATAATAATTCAATGATATGTTGAATATTTAAAGACAAAATATTTACAGAGATGGTTTTTCTGTATCAGTACTTTCACGTAGCTGTAATGGGGTTTTATGGCCACTTGGGGGCAGACTTCTCCAACAAACTAAAATGACACACATTTGACATTCTGTCCTATAGCTTTGTAAAGTTGAGAGAGCTAACATGTTGCCAAACAGTTACTTTTTTTTAACACAGCCAGCAGACACGAAGAAACCACATGTTGAATGAAAGCCCAATATTTACTGTATTGCAGTAAAGCAAAATGTGTAAAGTGTGGAGTCAAATGCATTTTTTCGCAGTTATAAATTGTGTTTATAGCTTTTATACTTTAGGAGATGCATCAAAAATCAATTGTACATCAATAAATGTATCTCCCTTAAGTTTATTCTGTGATCTGTCTTCACTCCGGTACAGAACTTCAGAGATGTATCACATCAGTGCTCAGCTGCTGATATACAACGGCGGTTAAAAGACTTTCGTGGAGGCTGCTCTCGTGTTTCCTCGCCATAGACTGTAAAGACCCTCACTCACGCCCCCCATCCTCGCTCCACAGAGCAGTGGACTGGCATTATCCCTGCTGTTTTGGATATTGACAAAAACGTCCATACCAGTCTCTGGTGGAGCCCCAGGGCAAATCTTTAATCCCACAACAGGTTCATCTGGCCATGAATCAGAGAAGTCTTTCAGGAGTGGTCTCCACTTCATTATTAACTAGCTGCTCAAGAATCACTGAAACCAGTCGAAACCTTCCCCAAAGTAGCCTAATGACAAGTAATGGAAGACATGACTTCTATTTATGTTTTTACAATATACATCATTTTCTACACTGAAATACCAAATTAATTAATAAACAAATGTTTTGTGTTCCCCACAGAAAGTGCCATCAATACTGATGTCTTTTGAATTTGTCTAAATAATAATTTTCTTTTTTTTTCAATCTTTCAAATGACTGTCCAAGATGATGATGTCAAGTGAGGAGCGAAGGAAATGTGTTGCCCTCAGTAGGCTTCAGCTAACGGCTAACGACGACAGCAAACTCCTTTCAACGTCGATGTATATATATATATATATATAATGCCGATAAATTATATTTAGTTTCATTTCATTTCCATGTATTTTGTCATTCATTAATAATTTTAATAAATGTAAGCTTGTATGAAAGGTTGTTTTTAAGAAACATTAAATGGCCTATTTTTGTTACATTGGGATTGAAAAATAAAAGTACTCTTATTTACAATGTCTCTGGAATGCTGCAGCATAGAAACTGGCATTAAACTGCCTCCGCTCCATCAAAGCTGTAGCTTTCCGGTGCGATAGTGTTCCCTTCGGAAGCTTTGCAATGCAGCAAGGAACAAAGTGTGTGTTTTTAAGAGACTTTATAAAACTAATAAATCCAACAATGAATGTCTTCAATCATTAGTTATCATGTCAATGCAGAAAGCATGCTTGCCCTGCTGATTACCGGCAAGATGGCGCCCATGAGGCTTCTTCTTCTTTGGAGTTTTTCGGCAGCCGTCATCCGTTACGTTACACTGCTGCCACCTGGTGGAACTAGTCCGTTACTGGGCCATCTCAGAGGCTTTTCTTTCCTAGACCAGGGCGTCGTTGGAGCCATTTTATTCCTTCTTCTTTACTAACAGAAGGTGATGGCAGAAAGAGAAGCGATCTTACCTGAAATGAGAAAAACAATACAGTCGAATGCTTTTCGAAATTTCTGTTAACCCCATTTCCCATCACTTCTCTTTCTGCCCCACACCTCCAAACATAACCTGACCGTGTACACTGTGCTGTTTGTTACTGATGGCACTGCCATGGGTCCCACTATCATTCTGGTCTGCTTTTCCTGTTCCCGTCTGTGTGTGCTCCCAGTACTGTGAGATCATGTTGTGTTTACCTCTATGTCTCTGTTTTTAACAGCTTCCTTCGTCAATTTTTAGTTGCTCAAAAATGCCAATATGTGCTGGGACCCGTGATAAAGTAATCTCACTGCCCCATACTCATTAGAGTGCTAACAGGGTTTCATTGACTAAGTCACGTCAACTCTGGGATGTACCAGACCAGATACCCTGGATTGCCGATGAGTCAGTGCTGCTGGATTCTTCTGTGATAATTCAAAGTTGCTCTCTGTACCTATGATCTATGTGGCAATAATATTAATTCATTAGGTCTACTTTTTTATTCCTCATTCTGGCTTAAAGGAATTCCAGATCAACTTCCAGGGTTCCAGCAGCCACACTGGTACAGAAGGCCATAATACTGCAGTGCAGAACTCTAGACAACTGTGGCTCAGTGGTAGAGCAGGGCCAGCCTTCAATCAAAAGATCGGCGGTTCGACCCCCGGCGCCACTAGTCCATGTCTAGTCCTTGGGCAAGACACTGAACTTCAAGTTGCAACATGCAGTGTGTGAATGTTGTATGAATGTTAGATAGTCCTGATGAGCAGGTGGCACCTTGCACGCTAGCCCCGGTCATCAGTGAATGAATGGGTGTGAATGATGACATGTAGTGTTAAAGAGCTTTTGATTGGTCTACATACATACAGTCCATTTGCCCTTTTTTCCTTAAACAAAGTGTGAGTGCAAAAAGCCTCTAGTGATAGCACAGAGTTGAGGTGTAGGACAGATATCAGGGCATTATTAGTGCCAATTTGAACTAAATCCAAGCAGTAGGTGAGAAATATAAACTAGATTAAGTAGATGACTGGTTAACAGCAGTAACTGCCCTGACAAAAGACAACTGGCGTACAATTGATGTTAACTTAAAACCTAGATTTTCACTTCAGTCAGTGGTGCAAAAAGATGGCGACGGACTGAGTTAATGTTGAAATGCTAATGGCGCCCTTTAACGTACCAAAGATCAGCCACCATGAGCTTCTGGTGATATCAGATCAGGTGAGGCAACAGGAAAACCTCGCAGTGAATGCAGCGGAGAGTTCAACACGGCTGACCATGGGTTATGAATTTAACTGTTCCTCTATCTAAAGTTATAAGTCCCACTTTAAGCACAAACACAAGTCTTTATTTTGCTAGTGTCAGTACCCACATGGTCTTTAAATGCAGCGTACAAAACTTAGATGATTAGCATTTCACTTTATTCAGAGACATCTGTTTGAATTACTGATGAGAAGATTTGTGTATTTAGTACAGAAGTACTCAAGACATTTCATCTGGCCCCCTGTGATCGGTGGCCTACTGTAGCTCTACCCGCTGCACGTTTACATGTGTGACGGACAATTAGTTCCATCAGCCGACATGTACTGTGACTTCTCTCTAAAGAGCAGCTTTCAAACCATCATTTGACTTTGTAACTTTCAGTCAATACATGACGTGGTACAGACACGCATTGGGCTTTAGGATAGAAATACATTATAAAAACTGAATTTCTTACTCATTACATTAGATAAGACACGCATTGATACCCAGCCTTTCAGAAAGGCTTCGATGGACTAGTACACACCGGTAACCAAGAGCTTCAACTTCTATTTACCCCAACAAGAGCTTTTAGTACTGCTCTCTCCCATACAGTTACTGTTATACTGGGTTGTTTTTTTAACTCTTTGATGCACAGACCTCTCATTTTCCTCATGTGTTTATGTAAAGAGCAATAAGAACGCAGCTTCTCTTCTGTTGTTTTAATGACCTAATCACTTGATGCACAGGCGTAAATCCAGTCTGAGATGACTGAGCCAGAGTGTGGCGTTGCCAGGAGTCTGCTAAGCTGCTGTCTAGTCTACACTTACAGTGCATTGTGTTTGGACAATTAGGGACTGAAGTTGACACATAAAATAGACAACAGTGGACAACTGAGATGTGTGAAACTTTAGGACCAGGGTAGTATAAAGTCTCTCTTCTTTCAGAAAAGTCTTACAAGTGCTGTTACTTGGCCCAAACCTACTGATAACTCGTTGAGATCAAAATAGAATCATCTACTCAGAGGCCCCACCAGTAAAGGGGATTCGCTACTCGTTTTTCTTCCGAAAAAACGCTTTCCCCTCTGTGACTCTGTCTTTGGTTTCCTGCAGTTTCTCAGAGAGCTTGTCCTTAGTCTCTTCCATTTTCTCAGAGAAGAGTTCTTTAGTTTCCTCCATTCTCTCTGAAAATCTGTCCTTTGTCTCCTCCATCTTTCCCGTCAGTTTCTCCTTTGTCTCCTCCATTTTGTCCTGGATGTATTCTTTGACCGGCGGCGGTGTGGTCATGTAGCCGTGCTTGCGGAGATACTGAACAGTGAGTGACGTGCCGCCCAGGGTCGCCGTGTACCTAGCAGGGGTTGCAATCTGTAGCGAAACAAAGAAAAACACACTTACTGGTCAGCAGAGCAAAATGCCAGAATCCACCACTCATACATAGCTGGTTGGATACATGCACACTGAGCGGGGAAATGAGACACCTGCTGATCGGAGTTAGGTAAGAGGTCAGGAAATTTGACAGTGTGAATGTTTTATTAAAACAATGCTTTGATGCTGATCAATGAATCAACATGTTTGATGTTTAAATGACCTTGTACATGGCGTATGCAGTCAGAGCGTAGCCACTCGTAGTTCTTTTCAAAAGGCCGACGAGTGACTCTGGTAGACCAATCATCTCCAGGAAGGGCACTACATCCACACCTCTGAGAGGAAGACAAACGGAGGGCATTAGTATACCAGAGTTAAGCAGTCATTCTTCCAAAAAAAGACTTAAAATAAATCTATTTCAGGAACAAATGTTAATGTTGATCTATAATGGACAGCCATGAACTCAGAACACAAGAAGACTCACTTCATGGCAGCGTAATAGAAGGTTCCAAACCAGACTGAGGACATCATGAGATGTACAGGGATCATCACCTTCCCATACTGTTTGAAGGTCCTCTTAAACCTCTGGACCAAACCGATGGACTTGTCCTGCAGGGGGTCCACCTCCACTGCATCAGACCCAGCGTCCTCTTTCTGGACCTCCTGTGTTTGAGGTGTGGAGCCGGACTGTGGCTCCTCCTGCGGTGCCTGGTGTTTTGGCTGATGTGCCGCCTTGCTGGAGGCTGTGGTCGACAGCCACCGCCGGCCTGCGGGCACCGGCGGTGACAGGCGGAGGACACAGCAGCAGAATGCTGCTGGTGGTGGTTCGGGGACGGCGACGCCCACCAGTAATGGCCGTGCTGCTGCCAAACGCCGCAGAGTCCCGTGATTTAGGATGCGCTGCATTATCACCCCCCCTCTGCTCCTCCCACCTCTCTGCTGCTGTGACGTTTAGCCACAGACTGTGGGATGAGACAGACATTTCATAAACTCAAATCCAGACAGTGACATTACATCCTGGTTTAGTGAGGCTGCATTGAGTAATCGATTACTCATTTGAGTCGGTATCATGTAAGAAAATAATATTAAAAGTCCATTACAGGTTCCAGACTCCAATGTAACCGTGTGCTTTGGCCCACTGAGCTTTGCTCAAAAACCTTAAAAAGTACAGTTTATAATCAAGGGAGACTAAAAAAACAGCAAATATTGAATTGAGAAGCTGGATATTTTTACCTAAAACATGATTTGAATGATTGCCGATTGATTTTCTGTCTGTCTGAGAACTATAGACAAGACCAAATGGGCATTTTTATGCAATAATGAGTCTGAATCATAAACATGTTGCTGGAAAAACAAAGGCTAAATCCTGCACATGAAGAGTTTTTCAGATTTCATGTCAAGGACACCAAATCTGACATAAAAGTCTTCCAGAGGCACCCAAACACGCGACTGAAATGTACCGTTTTCATTGAACTGTCTGACCAACACCTAACTGTGATCTTCCCTGCACAAGATGGATACATTGCAGTTAATCTGCTGATTGTTGTTGCTGGAAAATGTGCATCAGAAGCTCTTGATCAGCCTTTAAAATACATTTGAATTGCCTACAGTCCATTCTGTTTGTCTGCATCACAACCTGACAACAGTGAATGGCCTCATTGCAAAACTATGGATCGCCAACATGTCGACACTCCAAGAGCAAGTTGTTTTTTAATGATTATACATATACTATGTTCTTTGGGATTAAAAGCATATTGTTCATACATGTTATTATACAGTAAAGCTAGCACCTCTGATAAAGTACTGATACCACTCTTATCTTTTACAATTCACTGAGCTAACCAACCATGACCTACATTTCTTTCATGCGTTAGCTATAGCGTGATCTCCTTTACATTCATTGATAACACAGGTTATGAACAGATTACAGGTCCCTGAACACACCTTGAGCTATGCTTGCACAATCATGAATGCAGCTCCTAAAGCCAAACAAACGAGTGGGTGAGTTTCATAAACTAACGTTGAGTTAAAGAATGCTCGTCTCTAAAACGTAAGGCTAACTCAGATTACGTTTCAAAAGGGTAACGTTAGCGAGGATACGCCTTTACTAAACGAGAAGGCAAGGTTTCCTGTTGCGTTACAAAACTTCTGGTGAACCTACTAGCGGCTAACGTTAGCCACAATACTGCTAGAGCTGCGCGACAGCGCCACAATGAGACCGGATGTCGTTAATGTTATCTTCACAATAAAAGTACTCAAATAGACTGTATGATAAAACGACGGTAGGAATTTGTCTTACCTTATTTTAAAAGTTCCGACCGGAAGTCTATAGCTAAACCGATGCTAGCTTTTCATGTGCATCTATTTCAGTTGACATTGGACAGATATTTTTTGGAGGACAAGGAGGAAGAAGCGTTTGGTCCTTAGTTTGTTGGGGAACTCAGTAGATGAAGGCGAATTAAAGCCGCTTTCATCGTATTGACGCAGACAGCGTTTCTTCTTTAGACACTGATTGGCAGGCGGCCTTCTAAGGCCAGGCTCTGAACTGCTGCCAACTTTGGCTTCTGACGCCCGACATTAGCTGTACGCTAGCAGCACTGCTAACCCTCACAAACAGGAACACAAGTTGTCACTTTACAAGTATAATATACCGAAGCAAAGGGTAGAAAGCGGACTACACTTACGTTGAATGTTACGTGAAGGGTTCAAGACAAAACCGTACCGGGTTATGCTGAGAGCCATGCGAATGTGCCCTGGTTATGTGTCGTTCAAGGACCACATTTAACGCTGCTGCAGCCCAGACTGCGTGGAGAGCCGCATGTAACCCCAACTGCGCAGAGAGCCACGGGAAATGTAGTTCACTGTGGTCCGACTGTGAAACGCAGCTAAGATGTGCAAGAAATTCATTTCCCAAGCTGCCTAGCGCAAGGTCAACTTCTCGGGTTTAATTTCAGTGTGCTGTTAGCGACCTTCAACTTTGGATGCATAACGTTAACTATTTAGACACATACGTTTTAATATGTTTGGGTTTAACTGTTAAATACAATTGTCAGTTTCACTCAACGACACAAAAGAAGGCCAAACCTATAATGCCCGTAGGCTGGCTCCAATGTTTACTATACATCAATTAATGGATAGATAATTTAACCCCAAACGTTTGTGTATTAACACCATACTATGGAAGCCCATTTCTGCCACTGTGAGGAAAAAATAAACATCCTGTAAGTCATTATAATAAGATACTATCTCAACATTTTGACTTAGCATCTCATATCTCTACTATACAAATCTTCCTATTTATTTATTTCTGTATTTAAACATTTATTTAAGCATTTATTTATTTATTCCTGTATTTATGTTATACATTTATTAATGCATTTATTTATATTCTGTCTTCATTCACACACAAGATGTAGTAGTAGATGCAGTTCAAGTATTCCACCAGCAGAGGGCGGTCAGGTTACATTCTACCAACTAGACTATTTTTATTATCTGGCAATGCACAGTAAAAATCCTTCTTATATACAGTCTGTGATTTAAATAGAAAAGGAATAGTCAGGTAATTAAGAACTTATGACTGGGAATACAAACAAATTTCTCCTTGTGGGATGAATAAAGTATCAATCTATCTATCTATCTATCTTTCTATATACATTTGCCAGTGTGATTGCTGTTATGGTTCAGTCTAAAAATCTATCTTCAATCTGATGAATCCCAGCTTTTTTTTTGTTTTGTAAATGACCACCTGAGGTAAAAATGAAACCTGTTACGCAGATCATCCCTGAAGCTGATTAGGATTCCGGTCACATTCATTGGATACTCAGCGGATGCCTGCTGACAGAGGGGTTAAAATCAAATCCGGCCAATTTCTCTCTGTATTGATGTGCACACAATTGCACGAGCATGAATCGGTAATTGAGCTCCAAGCCCACCAGGGACTCGGCACACATCATCCCAGTTTAGAGAGTCACCAACGCTGATCTATTGACAGGCTGAACCAACCTGAGGACAGATCAGATCAATCTAGTCTTACAAATCGGAATTCAATGTATGAGTGCATACATCGGCATTTGAGATTTACATATCTACTTGATGTGTAAATAAGAAACTGTCTTCTTACAAGTGGCAAAACAACAACTAATGCAGGTTAAAATATAAAGTAATTTATACTAAACACATCAATAACAAGCAATGAAGAGGCTTACAGGGAAATGTTAGATGGAACAAATAGAGCATTTAGTACAGCATGTACCCTTGCGTTAATTGCATTAGCAGAAGGCAGGGACTACTGCCATGTATGTCATAATACAAGTATTGTATTGTGCATTAGCGAGCAGAGAGTACACAATTACACAAGGGGGAAAACTGTAAAGACGAACTTGTCAGGTGGGTGGGGGTGCGAGGCAGCAGGGAAAGGACCCAAATGCACAAGAGCAAGAACATGTTCAGTAATGAGTTGAAGAGGTTGAAGGGGTTTTCCTGTACCGATGGGAGGGTTCTGGGACAGAGAATGTCGTATGTGTACAGATTGTAAAGCCCTCTGAGGCAAATTTTTGATTTTCGGGCTGTACAAAATAAATTAAATTGAATTGAAGATACATGACCTAATAGTAAAGTGGGTTTGGGCTCAGATGGCTGGTGAAGGAAGGGGAAAACCGGTGAGCAGGTGGTAGTGTGATCCAGCTGACTGGGATGGGCGGGTGTGAGGAATTTAAGTTTTAGAGTATTCCTAGTGCTGGATATTATATGTTACAGTGTGTTTACTTGTAAGAGTTTAAACCAAGAAGTGTGGTCATTTCATCATCAGAGGTCATTTCATGCTGTAAGAGGAAGGTAAGAGGAAGGTGTGAGGAGTGTACTGGAAGCGGGGGTTTGGCGAATCAAACAAAGGAACTGGCTCCAAGAATGTAAGGAGGTGTCTGCCAGCGGGGGTTGGAACGAAGCTGGCTAGCCTTTTATGTACATTTACTTCTCGTACCATCTTTGAATGGACGTGGTTGTTTTCTGACATGAGTGTGAGCAGACAACACAACACATCCATGCTAAGCAAGAAGAAGAAATATGTGATTGTACTGCTGGTCAGATGCCAACTGCTAGTGCAGTGTGTTGTGGTGTGCAGGAATTTGGTAAAGAGGGCAATGAGAGTTCAGTCAAGCTTTCATAAGTGTTTTTAAGCTTCAACCTTTGTCCTGATCTCGTCATTCCAAACCAGGAAGACCTTGGTAATCATTCCTAAAAAGCTTTGTACTGGCAGAGAACATATTTGACACAGAAAACGCCCCAAAGTGCAGGGCATTACGGGTCACTGAAGGTTTTGATGAGTATGAAATGGATGTGAATCTTACGCTATATCAAGGGCCTTCACAGTCACAAAGAATATCATTGGGAAGAATGTTGTTGTTCATCCCTCCAGGGGAGTTCTTAGGGAGATGTAGTGTATCACAATAAGCAGGTCGATGAGAGAGCTGGCGGCAGCGATCTGATGATAAAATACAAAGTATTGGCTGCAGCCTTTATGGCCCTAAATAGCATTACAAGAAACCATACTCAGCAGGCTCCCAAGGACGGGCTGTGCTTATTTGGGAAAACAGAACATTTCTCCAACCGTCAGCATCTTCTAGTCTAGAGAGTGGGGAGATTGTACATTTTGCATCAGCATATTTAAGTAAATAAAATCAAGTCATTCTATTTATTTTACATTTGTTTAAAGCTGATTCATGCAACAGATTTCTCTGACCACTTGGGGCAACGCAACAAGCGACAAACGCAATATTAACATCTCTTATGAAGTCGTAATAACTAACGTGTTAGCAAACTATTACCTTGTCATGCATGCTGCAGACACAGCAATATTAGCATTCATTTGGAGACAGGAAGTCCAATATTCACTCTTCTTTTAGCTCTATTTGGTCTCCACCAACTCTGAAGGGAAAGATCTGGCTCTTTAGCTACTAAATACCAACGTTTGGTGAGTGGCCTGATGCTTCAAATTTCTTTGGACGTGTCCAGGAAGGAGTGTCAGATTTTGCTCGTTACATGCAAAGTGTTTTTTCAAAATGAACTTCTTACGTAGGTTTACTTAGTCTTTAGGTTTACTTACAAAACAAAACTACTTTGTTAGGTTTAGGCAACAATGGTACTTGGTTAGTCATAGTACTGAAGTTGTGGAATAAAAGTAAGGTAAAATAAGTCAAAGTTGACATGGTTTCACATGCGACAGGCAGCGGTCTGCGAGGTGAAAGTCCTGTGTTTGTTTGTCCCTCGGAAAATATGAGCGGGGTGAAAACAGAGGTGACTTTCGTTCCATATTCTAAGGCTAAATTCAACATTCTCAGACCTTCAGAAAATCTATCTTGGTCAAAGAAGACAAAGCTGAGGTGAGGATGGGCAAGCAAACAGAAATGATTCTAGTTGACGGGGGTTTCTACCTGTAAATTTAGCACACGTGCCTCAAAATATAGGTAAACATGCTGGTTGAAAGAGGACCTGCATAAATTGTACACATAACAGTTAGTTTAATAGTCATTGTGAGTGCTCAGTCTGTGAAAACGGCAGTGGTGGACCGTCAGGGCCTGCAAAGCCTTCTCTGCTGGCCTAAACAGAATCACAAAGAAAAAACAATTTTTCTTAAATACACTACATGTATCATAATTTATAAAAATATTTTTCCCATTATCTTATTTTCTCATTGCACAGCTACTGTGTTCCTCAGTTGCTCTGCTTCCAGTGCAGCTTGTTTTAAGTAGAGCTTTTATCCAATCAGATTTCACCTCTGTGTCTCTAGGTAAGAAGAGAGGCCCCAGGCCTGCAGGAAACCCTTTGCAGTTTAAGTAAATGGGGAAAATATTGTTGATTGTCATAGTCTTCAACCAATCAGATTTTTAGTTTGACATGTTGGCCGTATTCTTTGATGTGCCAGAGCTTTCTGGGTGGCCTAGCCGAGTACGTCAGCATTAACGTGCAGCTCAGCATTAACGTGCGGTGGGCTAGCGTGACTGTTGTGAAGCTGAAGCTAGCTAGCAGAACTTAGTAGTAGTAAGAGTTCAAGTTGAAAGATATGTAAGAAGTTATGACATTGACATGACATTTTTTGCAACGGATTGTATATGGACCCAATTGCAGCACACAAGATTTTAAGAACCATTGGCTTTTATTATAAACTTAACAGGTACAGACTGATACATCAAAGGCTCTGGCAGAGCAGCAGAAACAGCAGGCAGAATTAATTCAGGAACAGAATTAAGTCAGGAACAGAAGGCTGGTGAGTTTACCGGGAGTCAGGCGGGACGGGTAGATCAGGGGCAGGAAGGGTCGACAACAGGAAATCAGTCCGGGATAAAGTGCTGGAAATCTGGCATTCATAGCAAAGAACAATCTGGCAATGAGTGTTTGAGTGCAGTGGCGTGCCGTGCATTTTATACCTGGGCCTTCAGTGCCGTCCTACTATAGTTGAACCACCTCCTAATAACCTCATTATGACACCACAGCTACAGGTTATTATTTGTTTCTTGGGGTGTAACAATACACATATTCGTAGGTATAAAACACATGGTATGAAACACATGGCCCGCCACTGTTTTACACAAATATATTTCAAGACACAAATACATTTTTCTCCCACAAAACTTAAGTTGAAGGTGCTAAATACCAGATTGGAAACATTGCTTTTGCCTCTCAGCAGCTCTCAACATGGCGACGGTTGATTCCGCGATGATACCTTCCTATCAGCTGTAACCGCCACATGAGAGCGGTGCAGAGCGGCGGCCGTTAGCTAACCAGTGGGGCACGCTCACCTGCATTAACACACACTGAAAGCACCCAAGCTATGTCAACAAAGCTCCAGAAAAGCTCTGATTATATGATTAATGATTATTCATTCTCTGTTCAGATAAATTACTCCACTATAGACAGTAGTTGTTTGCTGCTATATTAATGCTCTGAATCCCGTATATTGCAACTTTAAGATAAGACAGGCAGTTACTGTAACAGTTAACAGTT
This sequence comes from Pholis gunnellus, assembly GCF_910591455.1. Lineage (NCBI taxonomy): Eukaryota > Metazoa > Chordata > Actinopteri > Perciformes > Pholidae > Pholis > Pholis gunnellus. The sequence continues at coordinate 4,487,600 of NC_136534.1, forward strand.
AACAAAGTCTAGCGCAGTTGAGAATGATTGAAGGCATTTTGGACAAATCGGAGCTTTGCTTTTCGTTATTACCGATACACACTCATCAGCTCTCCAGAACGACACACCGTGAAGCTAAAAATGATGCGGACGCTTCGACGTATTCCTTGAACTTTCCAGTCCCTCTTTCATATGTGTTTTTTTAACTTCGTTATTCATCTTAAGTAAGTCAGCAACAGGCAACTGCTGGCTGCGTAGGTGATGAAATAATGATGTTTTTCACCGAAATGAAAAGCGTTGTAGTCAGAGCCACAGGACCAGGCAACCGAATGTGATTGGCTGTGGGGTTAGAGACGTGAGATGACAGCCACCCGCAGCCCACTTAACTGGGCCTGTGACCAATGCATAAGCACTGTGTATTGCAGGAGTCTCAAACTCATCTTCACTCTGGGCCACATCAGCATCATGGTTGCCCTCAAAGGGCCGGTTGTAAATATAAGACTGTGTAAATGTAACTACTCCGAACATATTGGTAAATAACTGTCTCTGCATTTGCTTATTGTTTATTCAAGTGTAAAAATATATTTAAGCACATTTCTGTTATTATAACTTAAATCCTTTTAATTTAGGGTTAAGAAACCCACATTACTCTATCAAAGATCAAACTTTTAAAGAAAATAACAGATATTACATATTACAAATATCATCAAACACAAGTTATTACATTAACTTTGTTCAATGCTTAAAATCCTTTCAAGGGTGCGTTTGCACAATCCCACGTAAAGTATTTCATCTGTTGTAAAGCCACGTTTAAAATAGTCTTCAATACTCACAATACATTTCCATATCAAATGGGGTAACCAGCCAAAGAGCTGCTTCTATGACTGTTAAAGTATCTCATATGACTTTCTATCTCATGACTTCGACTTTGCGTAGTTCATACTCGCCGTAGTGAAGCTGGCATGAGGTGCGTGCAAGAAATGCTTTGAAGGTGGAAGTCTTCAAACAAATCTACATTTGAGTAAATATCTTGCAGCCAAATCACATTGTTCAAAGGATTTTCAGCCTTTGTTTCTTCATAATGCATTTAATACTTGACCTCTTTCTTAACAAGGCTTTTATAAAGACAATAAAGTAGTCCATAAATATGAGATATGAGTTTACAGTTAATTACAATCCTTCCGTGTCATTGTGGAGGTTGGTTTAAGGCTTTTTGGCTGTTACACTAATATAATAATAACTAATAATGTAACAAACGGCGTGATAAGTGTTAACTCGCACACCATTTGCGGAGGCTCGCGCTCTACGGTGCATCCTAGAAATGTGTTTGTGTACAAATAAAAAAAAACGCTGTTCAATTAAATAAAAACAATCTTGTTTTCTTTGGCGATTTTGTCATACAGGCGACAACCTCCAGTTCTGCCGAGTGAAGCCAATGCTGAAGTGTCTTAAAACATGCATTCTCTCTACTGACCAGCAGGGGGCAACTCCTCCGGTTGCAAAAATAAGTCAGATTGTAAAAAAAGTCTATGAGAAAATGACTCACGATGACTACGTCCACTTCATATATACATTCCATGGTCATAAACATATATGCAATGATTGCTGGGTAATATGTGTGTTGATGTTATCCAATGTCATGTCTCAGGACATTTCAAAATGTGACAAGACGTGATGAAATTCAGTTTCAAGACTAACAAGCCACGCACATCTGCAAGCCAATCGAGCAATAATGCCTTTCACACATAAAAGCGGCAGTAAGTAACTAGGGGCCCGTCATAATAGCATGCGCCAGGGGCCCATCATAATTACCTAGCGGCACTACTACAATCCACTGAGTGACGGCTGCTCAATTGCATGGTGATGCATTAATACAGTCCCTGTCAACAACCTCATGGTATTTGCTAGATGGTTGTCTTTAGGTGGTCAAAGCCACTTCATGATGTCAGTGAGGAAAAACCTGCACTCTGTTCTCTGTACACAAGACGCGAGTGGTCAACTTGCGCTTCAAATTTGGATGTGTTTTCTAGGACTGGTATTTGAGAGTAAAGCATCCAAACTCATCATCATCAGAAAACCTCTTAACACCTTCAACAAAATGTTGAGATTTATGTGAGTGAGTGAGTTCTTGATTCTCAATGTTGCATTTCCTTCTACGGATGTCCTCAATACAACATGTATTCATAAAACCCTGATAAATGGAGTAAGTTTACCACTTTACGGCTCAGTGGTAGAGCAGGGTCGTCCTTCAATCAGAGGATCGGCGATACGATCCCCGGCCCCGCTAAACCCAAATTGCTCCTGCTGTTCCTGTGGTGTATGAATGGGTATGAATGAGTAAATAGTCTTGATGGGCAGGTGACAACTTGCATGGTAGCCTCTGTCATCAGTGTATGAATGGCTGAATGATGACATGTAGTGTTAAAGCGCTTTGAGTGGTCAGAAGACTAGAAAAGCGCGACACAAGTACAGTCCATTTAGCCTTTACTATCATTTGCTTTGGTCTGTATGAGGCTGGAAGACGAGTGAGCAAGGGACAGACAGAGGTAGACAGAGTTGGAGCCAGAGACTCAGCCGTAACAACTAGATTGTTGCATGACACGTCCATGTCAAAGAGGCTTTCACTCGGGGATATCTTCCATATAAATGTCTCATTCATTACTAAGTATTCAACAAACTGAGGAAAACCTATAGTTGATACAGTAATCAGTTCTAAATCCTTCTACTTTCCCTTCTGGATCTCACTGGTAAACTAAAAAAATGCCTTTATACCTTCAATTTGTATTGAATTTGACAACAAGATGAAAAGTCTTAACTGCTGTAGCCTCTGCATGTTCTGTACTGGCAGCAAAGTTTAGAGAAAAAGAGGACAGTGTGTTGGAAAGGAAATAGCAATTAGGTGTGACTGCATACCACTGTGCTTCTCCCACCAATTAAAGCAATTTTTCACCTTTCAGGCCTGGCTGACTGGTCACTTTTTATTGCGTGGAGAAGCAAATATGAGTGATTGTGAAACAACAAGTGACGTCATTCATTTGGGTATTGAGATTTCTTTCAATTTTTCCTCTTTCATAACAATAGCCTATTAATGCCTACTTGTACCTACAAACCTGCTGTCGTGCTATTAATCCACAACAATGTTTTACGTTTTTAATGTTTATATTGCTCAAAGCTTCTCAGTCAGATTGCTGTTTGGTTAATTAAATGCCAAAACGTAGCTTTATCATCCACCAACAAAAAACATTATCAACGTGTGGAAATTGTTATAGTGTAGGATGCATTGTGTATACTTCATGAATTTCAATATAAAGCTACCAACACAAAATATGTCTGCCTCTGACTTTTTCTGCATCTTTAATACAAAATCTAACAGCAACAGGTCAACACACAGTTGTTACAGTATATGATGGAACCGAGATGGAAAAGTTGAATTTAAAGTATTGTCATTGTATTACAAAGAGCTCAAATCAGCCACTGATCAAAGTTAAAGTCTTAGAATAAGACATAGAATAGCATGTCGAAAGAAGTCATACAAAAGTCAGTTTGTATGTCGAAAAAGGTAAAAAAAAGTCAGTTAAGTATTTTGACAAATACAATGATAGTATAGTACAGGGGTGGCCAACCCGCGGCTCCCGAGCCGCATGCGGCTCTTTGCCCGGTTTCATGCGGCTCTTACGTTCATATCGAAGTTTGTATTTGTGTTTTTTTAATGTTCGTGTTCGCTTCGCTTGAGTTAAATACGGTATTTTCGTCAAACGCGCATGTTGCGGCCACAGATTACGTTCCTCGTCGACCCATTTAACGCCGAGACGGACTGTTTGAAAGCCCCGCTAGTCACAGATGAGGATGCGGCTGAGTTGGAGATGATCGATCTTTGTGAGGAGGACCAACTCAAACCTTTAAGGGACGGGACCATTGAGTTCTGGAAAAGTGTGCCAATGAAAAAATACCCCAATGTCAAACGGGCTGCGCTTAAGATACGGTCAATGTTTGGGTCAACATATGTCTGCGAGTCTGTGTTTTCTACCCTGAAACACGTGAAATCAAAGCATCGATCTGTTCTGACTGACACCCATGTGAAAGAATTGCTTCGAGTGGCAACAACGGAATACAAGCCAGATTTGAAGAGGATTGTTCAAGGCAAGGAATGCCAGAAGTCCCACTAAGTAACATGCATAGTAAAAGAAAAACACTATTGTAAATTATTATATTTTTGTTTGTGGACTTGGTTGAACTGAGAGTTTGTCTGTGTGAGACAGTGCACACAATGTTCATTGTTGAAAATGACTGGCCTGTGGTCTTAGGAGTCAATTTCTGTCATTATCATGTTGGTGTGTGACATTTACAATAAATCTGGCTGAGCAAAGGTATGTGTGTGTGTGAGGAAGGGATAGGGTGATGTTCATGAGTGCCCATGTGTATGATGTGGCTCTTTGCGGTAACACAGTAAAAAATGTGGCTCTTGGTCTTTGACTGGTTGGCCACCCCTGGTATAGTATGTACAAAAATTGCAGTTTAGTATGTTAAAAAGCCATACATTAACCTGACAAACATTTTTTTGAATACATAAAATAATAAAATGCAAAGAATTTTGATTTAAATCAGGAACTAGTTGGACCAAAGAATGGATACACATGATTAGCAGACACTTAAGGCCAGCTTTCTGTACTTCAATACTACTACGGACACATTTACATTTGGCACCAAAAAGTATTGAAGTTCACTACTCGGCCATAGTAACTCTTAACTTTGATCCATCAGCAGGTTCAGCAGAAAAAGGGTACGAAGACGATGCTTAAAGATCAAGATCATGTGAAAGGGATCTCTCTGAGAACACAGAGCGGCAAGATGTGGGAGAGAGGATGTAAATGGATGTGAGGCATTCATTATGAAAGTGCAATTGTGACCTAAACTGAATAAACCACCTGGTGTTGTGACATTTAAAGTGCGTCAGTCTGTTTGGTTTATATAGATCTGATCTCAGCTGAAAGAATCAGCCCGGAGAAATCCATCGTTTGAATGTTGAATTTAGCTCGGAGTTATGCGATATACTGTACAAATTAAAAGCAAGACCTTGCTCTAAATTGAGTGCATACAGTAGAGTAGGATTAAGTCTAAATATATCATTTTAATTTAAGCACACACACAAAACAACACGCTTTCTAAATGTTCTATCTTTTGGTGCTATAACATCTTTCTACATGAGCTGAATTAACATTTTGTGATGCCTAACTTAAAGATGGGACTATTTTCATCCTCATCGTCTGTACTATTTCCTGACCCTGCTTGAAAAGTGATGGAAAGTGAAACTAGTGATGAAAAGTGATGGAGGGAAGGTGTTGATGTGGGACATCAACACCTTCCCTCCATCACTTTTCATAAGAGCACACTCAATGATGCCGTTATAAACGTTGCCATGACAACACCGGAAGTTGATTTACGCGATTTGTATTATTATTAGTTTATTTCTGCAATTATAATACATTACGTTTACTGTAATTGTGGGTACCTTGTATTAAACTCGTAACCGTTTGGCCCTTGTTTTACTCATGATGATAGACAAGCTTTTGTTATTGTAACATGACCTTTAACCCGGAAGTTAAGCGGAGCTCAGAAAGCCGCGAAATGGCGGGTACTGCTGGTCTACCAGGCGAACACGGTCAAGTTGATTAAGTTAACTCATTAAAGTACTGTTATGCTTGTTGTAGGTGATGAGAGACAGAGTATTTGTTTCTTTGTTGTTTGTACATGAAGCTGTACTGAACATCAGTAACAAGCGTGGACTCTTTTCTGACCAGTGTAGATACAAATACAGCATTAGCATTAGCATTACAGCCTGTGGTCAATTGGTCCTGATACTGTCCAGTAAGAAGTACTCAAATGACAGTGTGGAGTTCTCCTGTTAATAAACAAGAGTTCTGAATATGTGTTCTTACCAAAATTCTCAAAACTCAGTTAAAATCTCAATAGAACCTGATTTAAAGCAGGGTTGAAGGTGACAGGCTTCTGTCTCAGAAAGATAAATATATTGGTTCACGATGGTCAGGATGGCTGAGTTCAAGGTTCATGCTCCTCTGGAGCCGTAGGTTTGAAATCGACTCCTGACAGTCGATGTTTTTAACTAATGTGGTCATGACGAAACTGTGACGAGTAGTCAGTCACAACCAGTGTGCATTAAGCAATGTGTTTGTGTGGCACCCTGGACATTTTAATGGCTACAATTATTTGCAAAATTGTTATTGTATTAGTTTGTGTCATTACCTTGCCCCCCTCACTATTATTTTCTAGTTATTATAATTTAAAACGCTTTGTGTGACTTTTAAACTCACCTACTTTCACCTAAATTAGCTGCAGGGCGATACTCATTTTCGCCAATAGGTGGCAGTAGCGGGTTTTGATATGACTGGCGCTGTAATTCTTGTCTAAGATAAACGAGCTAGACCAGCCTTAAGAATAAACAGTCGAGATCACAGAAGCAGATATTCATCTGAGACTGTCTTGTTGTTTTATTCACAGGTGAGAGAAGTACACAAGTTTGCACGCTTTTGCAGTGCCATGTTTTGATGTTTATAAAGTGTTTAATACTGAAACGTAGGGCGGCTAACTAAGGCTAGCATAATTAGCTAAACGAGGCCATTCGCGCGCTAGCGGTTTAGCGCCATTGTAACATCAGTAACCTGTGCTGATAATTGTATTGTTCCCATGTAAGGTTATATACAGATACATGGTGTGTCCTGTGACAGATATAAGCAGTAGTTTGTTAGGCTGTATATTTCAGGTTGTGTGTTCACAATTCATGTAATTTTTGTCTAACAGCCTCTTTACCCCGAGAGCCCCCCCCCCCCCCCCCCACACACACACACACACACACACACACACACACACACACACACACACACACACACAATTAAAGTGCTTTTTTCAATTTGAGCTGTGTGCCATCTTCATTTAGTATTAACCAGTAACATATACACTGATATTTACACATCTGAACAACTCTCACAAGTGTTTCTGTTATTATAACATCAACATTATTCAAATGGACCTTGTTAGAGAGATACACCCTTTTGAGTATGGGTATGCAATTTTCGAGCAGAGGCCTAACAATAGGGCTAGGGGTAAAGAGGCTAAGATAAGCGCGCTGGACCAGAAAGGACAGTCGAGATCGCAGAAGCAGATATTCAACTGAGACTGTCTTGTTGTATTCACAGCACAATAAATTCATCTGGAAAACTGAATCAACATCATCATCATTCAGTGTGTAACATTTGCACGAAACCAATGCAAGATAAACTGTTTGTAAAAACTCTTTCAGAACGTTGACGTAAATTGGCATTACCTATATCGTTGATCCAGCGATCCGAAGACAAATGATGGTGGGACCTGGTTTTAAAAGGGAGCACAGTTTGATGACCACGAGATGACCAGCTTTGTGAAGTCAGGTAGGCCCAAAGTCACATACCTTCACTCACCTCATCTGAGGATTAGTAGCTATGCACATATAACCACCTGAACCTGTGTAAACTTAGTTTGTGTTTGTTTGTATGGAGGCGTGGGTTGAAATCTCACTTCTGACTGCCAGTGATTTAATTCACTGCCGCTGTTATTCTATAAACTGCCTCTGAACAGCAGATCAACTACTACAGTATACTAATTGATACTAGGGCTGCAACAACGAATCGATAAAATCGATAAAAATCGATTATTAAAAGAGTTGGCAACGAATTTCATTATCGATTCGTTGTGTCGGCGATTATTACGCCACTCAATAAGTGGCGGAGATGTTTGAGTGTTCACAGCAGCTGGAATAATGGAACAGGACTCCGGTTCTGTAGCTGACGCTGACCGGCGTATAAACGTTACCATGACAACACCGGAAGTTGATTTACGCGATTTGTATTATTTTCGCGTCATTCGCGCCGCCGCCGCCGCCGCCGCCGCCGCCGCCGCCGCCGGGGACCTCGCGTTTGGTCACGATCGCCGGGGACCTCTTCACCGCGTTTGGTGTTCACACACCTTGGTGTGACCACCAAACGCGATGAACGCGGGGGGAGTATTTGTGTTCATTCGCGTGCAGCCGGAGAGGGGGCGTGGCTTATCGGCCTGAAAGCTGTTCACTGAGTGGATCAGCGCGTGTCTACCCTTCACTGAGAGGCGTGGATAAACCCGCTGAACCCCACTCCTGATATTAGTCCATTTATTTTTTTAAATAATTACTTTAACAGCTCAGGGATGTTCAAGCAACCTGTTTGTGCACTTTGTGAAGATATGTTGCTCTGTGAATGTGCACTGTCAGTTCAGGGTTGGAAATTAATGTTTTTTTTTTTTTTATCCGATTCATCGATTAATCGAACAAATAATCGACAGATTAATCGATTATTAAAATAATCGTTAGTTGCAGCCCTAATTGATACACAATTTTATGTATATATATTTACAGTATACGATACCTATGTTTTTAAATGTACGTATGTAAACACATGAATGTGTAAATAAACACAGTAATAAATAAATACATGAAAAATACAAATAAATAAATAGAGATACAAGGATCTGACTTTTTCCGTCCCTAATGATAATGAAACCTGGGTTTTGTGTATCGGCCGATACCGAGTACCAATCTGATACCAGTGTTGGATTAATTAACTGTATGCCTCACTCTGTGGAAGGATTAATTAACTGTATGCCTCACTCTGTGGAAGTTGCTATGATCATTATTTTATGTCTAAGGCAAAATCAGGCTTGACTTAAACATTGCTTTTCTAACTTTGAAAAACAAAATTAGACAAATAAATACATAGGAAAAAATGTACTGAATTGTTATCTATTTAAATATTGGTATCCAATACCGGATCTGCATGTCGCCACATGCAGTGGTCAGTGGTCAGAGTCAGTTTTGGACTGATATCAGAAATATGTTTTGGTATCGATGCATCTGAATGAATAAATAATATTAACGATAATTAATACTATACAAATGTTGGCGCTCTGTGCAGCAGCGTGGGCGGGGCCTCAGGTCTCTGCAGACAGTTGATGATGTTGTCAGCGGGTCTTTACAGCCCTCTGCTCACGTCTGCTGCTGGATGCTGGATATATTAACCTTTCTAATGCATTTCCTTGCCGTAAAACCTTGAATTGCAGTTTGAAAGGTGCTGTGACATTAAATGAACCTTCTTGCCTTAAGTTCTCAAGCCGCTTTAGACTCGTACTAAATCATCAAAATGTTGCAGAAAGTAATGTTCAGGTGTTTTTAATTGAATTATTCTCTTTAGATGACCAACAGACTAAAGACACTATATTTGGACCAACATGTCAAATCAGTTGAGCCAGCTTACTGTATATTTTCAGGCTGTTGGGTGCAAATGAGAACTCATCAGTGATTGTCCCTGAATTTATACATCAAAATGTATTTTTACACATTAAAATATTAAACATCACAATAGTACAACTTAGAATTTTCAACCACGATTTACAAGCATGACATAATTCAAACACATTCAATTTTTTTTTTTTTTTTAATTTAAATGACGAATTACAAACTTGCCTCAGAGGGCTTTACAATCTGTTCACATGACATCCTCTGTCCCAGAACCCTCGCATCGAAACAGGAAAAACTCCCCCCAAAACCCCTTTAATGGGGAGAAAAGAGGAAGAAACCTGTGGGAAAGCATCAGAGGAGGGATCCCTCTCCCAGGATGGACAGAAGTGCAATAGATGTCATGTGTAATCCGTGAATGAGATCCGTGCGAGCAAAATTGCTTCTACTGCAGTGGAGGATCTGAATAAGTTTTCACTAATTAGTTGTAAGTGATTTAAGTTTGGGAACTTACTTGGCAAACAGTTAATATACAAACAGTGATCCTAACCCTGACTCCAAATCCCTAAACCGGTCAAGAATCTGGAGCCAGGGTTAGGACCCACTGTTTGTATATGAACTGTTTGCCAAACTCACTTACAAGTAATTAGTGGATGAAAAAGAGCGATGTAAAAGAGCTCGCCAAAGTAAAATACGTGCGCTGCTGTTTGATTTGCACACGCGGGACCTCTACACACGCACACACGGATCTCATTTACGGATTTTTACAGTTGATTTGCCTTCATATTAGGGTTTTGTGTTCATTAGTTAATGTGTCTTTTTGAAGAGTTTAAACTGTTTTTTCTTAGTTTTTTCTTCGGGTTTTGTGTTCATTAGTTAACTCTTTTTGAAGAGTTTAAACTGTTTTTTCTTCGTGTTTTGTGTTCATTAGTTAACTCTTTTTGAAGAGTTTGAACTGTTTTTTCTTCGTGTTTTGTGTTCATTAGTTAACTCTTTTTGAAGAGTTTAAACTGTTTTTTCTTCGTGTTTTGTGTTCATTAGTTAACTCTTTTTGAAGAGTTTAAACTGTTTTTTCTTCGTGTTTTGTGTTCATTAGTTAACTCTTTTTGAAGAGTTTGAACTGTTTTTTCTTCGTGTTTTGTGTTCATTAGTTAACTCTTTTTGAAGAGTTTGAACTGTCTTTTCTTCGTTTTTTTCTTAGGGTTTTGTGTTCATTAGTTAACTCTTTTTGAAGAGTTTGAACCGTTTTTTCTTCTTCTCCTTGTTGGTGTCCTGGCTCTGAAGATCTTTTTCAGTGGCCTGAAGGAGGGAAGACTTCTCCTGCTGCCAAAGGAGACGCTCAGTTTCTAACAGATCTTCTGTCGTTTTCCGGGCAGCTTTGATCCTGTTTGTCTCCAGTCTCTGCTCCTCCAGCTGGGCTTGGGACTCCTGGTCTCTTTTGAACATCTGCGTAGCTTCCTCCTCCAATGTTTGATGAGTAGCTACGTTCTTCAGCTGGGCATGTTCGAGGTCCCTGCAGGTGCTTTCCAGGTGTTCCATGAGGGATGACTGTTCCTGGAAACGGAGATGTTCGGCTTCTAACAGATCTTCAGTCTTTTTCAGAACTGCCAAGATGTTGCCGATCTCTGCTCTCTGCTTCTCCAACTTGGCTTGAGATGCCTGGTCTCTTTTGATCATCTGCGTAGCTTTCTCCTCCAATGTTCGATGAGTAGCTACGTTCTTCAGCTGGGCATTTTCGAGGTCCGTGCAGGTTTTTTCCAGGTGTGCCGTGATGGATGACTGTTCCTGGAAACGGAGACGCTCTGCTGCTAACAGATCTTCAGTATCTTTCAGAACTGCCATGATCTTGCTGGTCTCTGCTCTCTGCTCCTCCAGCTGGCCTTTATGTGCTGCGAGGAATCTCTGCAGCGTTTGCTTATCATTCCTCTGTGTTCTTCCAAAATCAGCTATGATCTTCACCTGTGTATGATAAAGTTCACAAGCTTTTTTATTTTGGTCTACAAGGGAAGACTTCTCCTCTTCCCATTGTCGATGTACATTTTTCAGCTCCTGGTCAGCTCTAAGAAGAGCTGCCTTGAGCTTACTGTTGACATCTACCAGTTCAACAATTCTAGCGTGACAGAGGTTCTTAAATAACTCCATCTCAGCCTTGGTGGTAGTTTTAGGCTGAACCTGACGCTCGTGCTCCAGCAGCTCCTGTGTTTCTTTCAGAGCTGCTGCGATCTTGTTGGTCTCTGCCCTCTGCTCCTCCAACTGGCCTTCATGTGCTGCCTGGAATCTCTGCAGCGTTTGCTTAGCCTCCTTCTGTATTCTATCAAAATCAGCTATGATCTTCCCCTGTTTTTGATAAAGTTGACGAGCTTTTTTATTCTGGTCTACGAGGGAAGACTTCTCCTCGTGCCATTGTTGATATCCATTTTTCAGCTTGAGACGCTCAGACTCCAGCAGCTCCTGTGTTTCTTTCAGAGCTGCTGCGATCTTGTTTGTCTCCGCTTTCTGTTCGTCCATCTGGACTTGACAGAAAGCCTTAGAAGGGGCTTTTTCCTGACAGACGTTCTTAGATATCTCCATCTCCCACTCGGTGGATTTTGTGGTTTTGTTTTCGTGGAGAACATCTAGAAAATGTTGCAGACAGTCTTCATTAACTTCTAGGAGGACTCTCCCCTCAGATCTTGTAGGGGTGAGCCTCGCCTCGTTGTCCATCAGTTCACATCTCACTTGTTCCTCCAGTGAACTTAAATAAAAATTCATTGGAGGTTCGACCTCTTTGGAATTGAATTCCATCTCCTTTTGCTGACCCTTCAGCACCTGTCGTGTTTTTTTGTTCAGTGAGCTTTCCATTGCAATTGCCAAATGTGTCTCTGAAACAATTTGCTTGTATATGTGTATGTATATATATCTGTTTATATGTATCTATGAAATAATCTATGTGAGCTAACTAGTTGAATCGTCGAACGTGTCTCAGAACCAACTTGCTTGTATATGTGTATGTATATATATCTGTCTATATGTATCTATGAAATAATCTATGTGAGCTAACTATATGAATCGTCAAATGTGTCTCAGAACCAACTTACCAACCTACTGCCTGCTGTGAAATGTGTGAGACTTGAAGTAGTGGGGAGGGGGCTGAATACCAGTGGGAGGGGCTTAATACTAAACAAAGACAACATTAAAGGCAGAGAATCCGTGATGTCATCATGACACTGTTCTGTCCATGGAGTCCTTCATGGCATCGTTACTATGGATACCAGATTGAATGTTTATCTTTGAATTTATGAATGTCATGATTTCTGATGATGCTTAAAATATGGCAAAGAAATGAAACTATATGTAACCATATATATGTATATATATATATATATACATATATAAATCTTAAAATACTGATATAAATGATCGTGTAATGTTTTCAGTTACTAGAGCAATTATAATGTTGGCGACGGTGGACAAAATCCACAGTTTTTGCTCTTGTAAAAATGACTTCTATAGCCAATTATGAAATTTCAACAAATCAGGTGGGTATCTTCCAAAATGAAAGTCTTTTTGGTACAAAATTCTCTCTTTGTGCGTCCCAGACAGTTTTCCCTTGCCGAGTTGTGTCTCTTTGGCTCACACAGACACACTAACCGTTCCTCTTTTTAACACGCGGTGTGTTGACATTTGGTTGCTTGAAGCGGCCCTTGAAGGAGAAATCCTGAGCGTTGAATCGTGTTAGTCTCGTCGCTGTAATCTCATTTGTTCAGGAGAGGAGTGTGAACAAAGCAGAACCTTCACCTGTTCAGAAAAGATATTTTGGCTGAGAAAAAAAAATTCACTCTTCTCAGCGATGTCCAAATCATTTTCCTTTTATGAACAATAAGCCTGAACGTTTTTTCTTCATTTTTGGCATCTGATTACCATATTACCTCCTTCTCTAAATACTAAAGAAGTCATACTTTGTTGTTTTTTCCTCATTTGTTAATCATGGACAGTACACTTATTTTCGTACTGATAATAAATGTCACAATATACAACAGTTTTCTGTTCCACTTATTCTGCCTGACTGCTCTGGATTAATATCAATTTACTTCCACTACACTTCATTTAAATCAGGGATGTTGTTACAGGTTTGACATCACAAAGATGCAGATGGGAGCCGACAGTGTAAGCAGGTTGATAAATAATCTGGGTGCAGAGAAGAGTTGTAGAATTTAGAAGTTGTACTATCCCAATAATAATAACATAAGGCTGTTTATATTTATTCGTTATTCATATTGCAGTCAACTAAGATGTTTTGTATTTTCTTTTCTAGTTTCACTCTGATTCAATGTTGTCAACCTGATTAATATGTACGAAATCAATAAAGGAGCAGGCACGCTCGCATTCCTGGCTCTTGAAAAGGAGTTTGGCTGGCTGTTTATCTATGTTAACACTTTGGAAGTAAAACACATAGAGAGAACAGTACAGCTATTGTATATAATGTCTCTTGTGATACTAAAGAGAGGCCAGAGCTGAAACAAGGACGCATTGAGCTGTTTATTCACACAACATTGTGTTACACTGTGAGATTGCTCATCTGTTTTCAGCTGACATGAGAAACAAATGAACATGAACTCAAAACTATGCTCCCGTGAAGTTTAGCCCATCAGGCCTGAACAGGGATCACCCCTCGAATCACAAGGCTTTGCTTTGTGCATGCTTTGTTTAGGTTTGATTTATACAGGACACGCCATGCCTATATGTTTGCTACAGTTGCTGAGTGGCTCTCACGGATATATTCTATCAAAATATACTGTATTTCTGCCAATAAATTACAAGATATTGTAGGATAGAAATGTCAAAGATATGTTTGAGGATGTTTAGAAGTATTTTTGTTATGTAGTTTGTCCACCAGAGTACTAAACTGTTTTCAAAAACTTTATTTTTTAACTAAAACAATCAGAATATATCTTTGATCTCTATCCTATGATAAGCAAATATATAGAATCTTTTTTTTTTATGGTTATAGGCTACTCCCGGTCTCTTGAGGTATGAGTGGCACACACTCAGAGATCAGACAAAGTAATTTATTCAACAAAAGTAACTAAATTATAAAAGCATAAAAGGACATGGGATGTGTAAATCAGTAGTAGGTAATTAGCACTCAACTACAGCTGAGGATGATGGTGATAAACAGCAGTATTGCACAAATTCAAATATTTGACCTGATGATTTGACCTCATGGTCTCACAAGAGCAAAGTTCAGGGGATCACGATAGGATTAATCATTTGGGGGACACGAATATCTGGGATTTTCTGTGTGTGCACCAAACAGGCAGACATTGCTGCTTAGAGCTGTGCCACTAGCATGGCTTCAAATCAAATATTTGCTGATTTTTTTTTAACTTTCAAATGGCGTTCTTGGTATGAGCTTTAAAAATTCAGTATAATTCAGGCCCCACTTTTGAGTTTAAATGTGTTGTTTTCGCAGAAAAGGCATCGAAAAATAAAATATCTTTTCAATCTTTTCAAAGTTGCCCTAATTCATATTTCAGTATGAGCAATGGATCAAACACACAGAATTATCATCCAACTCTGTTCCCCTCAGCTCTATCAAGCTTTTTAAACCTCTTTATTTCATTGTTTTGGCTTTACAGACGCAACTTTTACTTTGTTTTACTCTCACTGCTATCATCATCGCCGACTGCAGCAGCAGGGAGCTGTTTTTGGTGAAAGAGCTCTGATAAACCTACTGTACACGACCTGCCCAGCAGACACACAGTTATAGAAAAGCCGGAGAAACACAGTGCGGCATTTAGCAGCTAAAGAGCCGAGGATTTCTGAGGATATATATTTTCTCAGGAGTCGGTGTAGAAAAGAGCTGAAAGGAGAGTGCCTCAGAAAATATCACAAACAACTCTTGAATTCTAAAAGTTCATGTCAGCAAGCAATCCATGTTTACTGCTGAATGTAATCACTTCACAGCAAATGGTGTACCCGAGAGGTAAAGCCCGCCAGAGTGTGTTTGAAAAGAGGTGACAGACACTTTACAGACTCATCTTGATCCCATTGTGCATCGCTGTCTGAACAACCGTAACAACAATAATGCGCAAATCCAGTCTCTGATTGTTTAGACTGCCACTTCAAAAAAAATCCATTTTCACTTTTTGGATTACGTATCACTCTTTGAGTTCCTCAGCCATCTCCTGCCTCGCTGATGGCTCCGGGAAAATCCGTCTGCAGCATCCGACTCCTTTTATAAGCAATGCTTTTTAGTAACAGCTGCTGGCAAAATTGGAAAAAGAGTAAAAGTACAAACTGAAAAGGGCAATTATGCAAAACATAAAGTGTTAGCAGCAGTTTTTTCTCCCCTTTTTTCATACAAGCAACACTGACCTAATGTGTTTGCTTTTTTCTGGCAATTACCCTCCTGAAAGATAAGAGCTGGCTGTTGTCAGCGCTAACCATCTGAGCTTCACTAGTTACCGATCCCAAAGGCAAGGCAAATATTGAAGATGCAGCACCACAACTGGATGCTATGCCAGTCCCCCAAAACCTTGGCAACCTCTGGTTCTGAAAAGTGCCTTAAACTTGCATTCTCTCTAATGTCCATCAGGGGGCGACTCCTCTGGTTGCTAAAAAAGGTCTGACTGTATGGAAGTCTATGAGAAAATGACTCTCTCTCTTGATTTATTACCTCAGTAAACATTGTAAACATGAGTTTATGGTCTCAATCTCTAGTTTCAAGTCTTCTTCAATACAGCATGATGTTCATTTAGTAAATTATGGTCCATTTAGAGACATATAGATCACTGTTTTCCAGTGGCGGGCCATGCATCTTATACCTGGGCCTTCAGTGCTGTCCTACTACAGTTGAACCACCTCCTAATAACGTCATTATGATGCCACAGCTATGGTTGTTATTTTCTTCTATGGGTGTAACAATACACATATTCCTATTAAACCGTTCGGTATGAGGCTTACGAACCAAACAATACGTTTGAATAATACTAGTGCATTTAGAAAATGCAGAAGCTTAAATTGTGGGAAATATAATGTTTTCGGTGGACTGCGCTCAACCTGGCAACATGCTGTCTGACAGTCCTACCCCGGAACCATAACATTGTACTCTGGTGAGGCGCGTGTGTTCTGGGAGGCGCGCTAAACTAGCTTAGCAGGAAAACAACAGCAGCACACGCTACAAATTCTCCCCGCAGCGTTTAGCTGTTCCCTACTGATTCAAACAGGGCTAAAGCACAATCCCCATTTCTCCAGACCATAATGCTTGCTTTGTAAAAGAAAACAAAACCCCAAACAGAGAATCAAATCTTCGGACCCTAACCCCACGCATGACGGGATGCTTCGTCATTAACGGACAATGCATATAGTCAAAATCAATGTAATTAACACAATGTTTACTTTCACAAAATCTCTAGGCAGTAAAGTGCTGATAGCAGCAGATATGCATGGAAATGACATGAAACTGTGAAATCAACTGTCCTGGGGCACTTTTTTGAAGAAAATCTTTGAAACTATGTTTACTTTCACAAAATCCACTTTTGGCCTCCTCTCAGCTTGAAGTGTGTTTTAAGGGCACTTAAATCAGTGTAAAGTGCTGAAAGCAGCAGATATGCATGGAAATGAAGCTCAAGCGCAAGACACTCACTCATAATCTCTGTCTCTCCTCTCCTTGGAATTACTCTTATCAGCTGATTGGGGGCGTGCACTTTTAAGTAGCCAACCAGATTCTGCACACAGCTTCCTTAAGCCAATCATATCATTGCTGTCAACTTTAAAAGTGTTCTCTCTGCTGCTGTCAGTTGTCATTTCAGCTAAGCAGCGTTAAAATTCAGTGCAATCAGGGTGAAGCGATGTAGGCTAAATGGAAGACATTACATCGTATCTTAAAGAGGATCGTGAGCAGCAAAGTTATTTGTGGTTTAAACCACTTGATTCAGCTCTATTCCTCTCTTTTTACATCATAGTTGGACAGTGAAATCATGTGATAGTATTACGATTATTGGGCTCATAGCTCATATCTGTGCCTCTATTATTTTGGAGTGGGTGTGTTTGCTCAAAAGACTTTCCTTGTGGCGCTTCACCTGGCTGCTTTGAATAATCGTAATGGTCTCACACTGGGTTAAACTGCAAGGGAGGAATGAACATTTAAGAGTTTGTCCATATTAGTTAAGGCTGATTAAAATGTCCACATTCTGTGTTTTGGAGAATGCCATTTGTAATGTCGTAACCCGGCTCCCAAGCTATGACAAATACGGAAGGACACAAGGGAGGATGGGAGTTAAAGGTAAAGAACGGCTACTAATTGGAGATAAAAGTTAGCTGAATTTCAGGAGCAGGGCCACGCCTCAGCCACTCCCCTGCTTCCGGCCACACTCCTATAAATACCTACCCACTCTTAGCCTCGGCTCGCTCGCGCTTTCCGCATTCGAAACCGGAACGCCACGCAGAGAAAAAACAAACCTTACCTCCCCCAAAACATGGACCCGCCGTTCATCAGGTCATCTGACGACGAGGACCAGTTTGCCCCCCCAGAGGCCCCCCCCGTACATCCCATGGGAAGCACTCGACCTTGTCCCCCTCTCTAAGCGCACGCTAAACTCCGCGACATCGCCTCACTCGTTAAAGGGACAATCCACCTAAAATCATGTTAGCCAGGCAGCAACCTCCGGTTCCGAAAATGAAGCCATCACGGAAGTGCCTTAAACTCTCATTACCCATGACACTCAATTATACCAAAGTAGCATAGTACATAGCATGCACGATACCAAGCTAATGCTACCATCCGTCCTCGCTCGCTCGACCAGTGTACGTCACCGAACAACGTAACGTGACAACTTAACGTGACAACTTAACAACGTAACAACGTAGTAACGTAGCGTGACGACATGGTGTGTCAACGTAACAGAACATAAAAACGTAACGCAGCAACGTAACGCAGCAACGTAACGCAGCAAGTAACGCAACAAGTAACGCAACAAGTAGCGCTCACTCACTCAGTACATATAACTGTCTGCCTGTCTCACTCACTCAGTACAAATGACTGTCTGTGTCACGGTTTAGGCTGTGACCCCTTTGTGTCTCTGTCTCTGTAGCTCCGCCCCTGGTCTCCTCCCGGCTCCCGCCTGTGTCTCAGTTTGTTTCCTGATTTTCCTCATTCACTACACCTGTGCCCAATCACCTGCCCCTGGGTTTTCCCTCTGTCAACCCCTCTTATATAAACTCCCCTGCTTCCCTGTTGTTTTGTCGGATCGTTTAGTTGCTTCCCTGTGTGTGCTCCGTGTTCCAGGTTTGTTCTCGCCACGTCCCAGGGTTCGGACTTTGTCTTTTTGGACTTTGCCTTTTGGACGTTGCCTTTTACTTCAGTTTGTATTTTTCGTGCTCCCTGTTGGAGTTGTTTTTGGTTCCTATTTTTGTGCACGTAAACAACCTTGCCTTCCACCTCGTCTCCATTGTCTGCGCTTGAGTCTTTGCTCTACCCCTGCACCACATCCCATGACAGTCTGTCTGCCTGTCTCACTCATTACATAAAACCATCTGCCTGTCTCACTCACTCAGTGCATACAACTGTCTGTCTGCCTGTCTCACTCACTCCTTCTAACTGTCTGCCTGTGCCAAGTTGGGCTCTGCTCGGGATCAAAAGGTTAAATAGAAAGTTCCAGAGTGTCAGATAAACAGCAATGTCAGCGAATCAAACCGAGTGCCTCTAAAGTCAATATTACTGATTCAGATTGGAATGAGCCCTGAATAAAAAAAAAGCAGACTCTAGGTTACTGATAGATACATGTTACTTTTGGTTATGACATCTGATGTCTGAATGTTCTGATCAGTGTTAAGAAGTTCATTTTTTCCCCCACACCAAAGGAGCTTCTGGTTAGTTTACATCCAAGCTCTGGACGCATCCTGTGGGATTAAAGTATTGCTAGAGTCACACTGAATCTACAGAAAAGTAAATGGGCGAGACAGGAGACCACTGGAATACCAACTAAAGAAAGGTGAAGTTTGGCCTTTAAATGGACAACTTTCTGAAGAGCCCCAGGCTTCTTTCCAAGACTACAGTGAGGGATTTCTTTGGAATTTAGGGAACACTAGGGGACACTGTCCTCTAAAAAATCTGCTGGAATAATTTTCTTAAAAACACACATAGTCTAGTATTTGTGAGTCAAATAAAAGCTTTTTATTCTTTATCCTGCCAATTTTCCTCTCTCTCTCCTCAACTCGACACACATGTCAACTTTACACCATGTGTGCAGCCATTTTCATAGCAGGTTTTTTCCAGAGACTTCTGTTAACAATTAGTAAAGAACATAGAAGATGTACGGGAAGATTGAGCTTTTCATTACTCACTGTTGCCGTGATAGAAAATGCAAAGGGGAAATTAGGTTTGATGACTCATTAACTGAAAAGCCAGAGGAACAAAAAAAACAACAACACTTGAAGTGTCTCCTCCGCTATTAGATAATTAAATTGCTCCGGCGGTTCTTCGGTGCTTAGTTGTTTTTAAAAGAATAAACAGATTAGTGGGAGGTCTGGCTGCAGATTGGGCTCACCTATCCCGTATCTAATTGCCAATCGGGACGCTCAAACATGGTTAATGTAGCCTCCCTTGTAAACCTTATTTTGGCTTGTTATGTCACCACAGGGTTCTTATCCAAAGCCGAACGCCTAACCCACCATGGACATTCACTATACATTGCTCCACCCTCACATACTCTGCAAATACAAATTGATGAGAAAGCAGTGTGTGGGTGCAGCCACTGTTTTCCCCCCTCAATACATAACAATGCTGTTATTCAACAGACCTTTCAAAGGGTGTTAAAGGTCAGTAATTCCCTGAGCAATCGACGCCCTGCCATAAATGAATTTTTTTCTGAGGGAATATAAATGTTTAGTGCAGAAAAAAAATCAAAAGTAAGTATAATCTGAGTAGCGCTCAGCTAAATATGATATCTAAATATATAATGGTAATCAGAAAACACAACTGAATGATTCAGGTGTCTCTCGCCAGTGAAGATAAAGTAATTAGGAAGAAAAGCACTCAATTGATTAAAGCGCACAGACACGCTTTTTTAAATAAAAGTCAATGTCATTCTTTGTCATCCTGTAGCTCAGCATTATTCAAGCCACTGGGAATTATTAAAACATTTTTTCGGAAACAGAGTGACATTTGTGTATCTTCAAGGGAGTTTTTGTTGCAGGAAATAATACTTTTACTGACGGGGAAGCCGACCTCAGGCTGTGTAAACAATGCTTTTTAAAGGTCTGCGTGTGTAGGAGCCGCGTTGACTCCGAAGACAAAGTGCATTATTCATCCCACTATAATGTCTGCCTCGTGTCCAACTCGTCGTCCTCGCGGCAATTTACTGCACACCCTGACTGTCACATTCAAAGCAAATGCACAAAGAGCACTAACATATAAGGGCACAAAGGAGAAGCAGAAAAAAAATTATATATATCAAGCTTCTAAAGGGACTGGGCCTTCTTGGACAAAATAAAGAACATAAACAGAAGAGAAAAAACCCCACACACAAACATACATTGTCCATTTAACAAACTTAAAGAATTGTGCACAATAAAAGAAGGCGGGAATAGAACTGTATTTGTGAAGACCCGTAATTAACATCCTTGCCTCTTTGTGCTTAAAGCCTCCTTTGCTGCATGTAGGAGATAAAAACAAAACAAAGCAGGCAGCCTGTTTGGAGGATGTGGAGAACACAATCAAGCCAGTTGCCTCTGAGACATTACTTTATACTGCCAGTTTGTCGGTTAATTAGTTCACAATGCAAAACACAAAAAAAACATCTATTTCTTTTGTACATAACTTCCCTTTCATTTACCGACCGTAGTGTAACCATTTTACTAAAGATGCACACATAATAGTACCGTATTGTATTTTCACATCGCCACACTTTGATTATTCTGACCTGTTTGAGGTTTAGTGTCTTGATTGTGGATTATTGGTAGAGCCGAGTTTTAATGGATTAATGCCTAATCTACTCATGTACCTGAATTTTCAGTTCAATTACATTTTATTTGTATAGCTCGATATCACAAAACACAAATTCGCTTCAGAGGGCTTTACATTCTGTACAGCATGTTGTTCCTCTGTTCTTGGAACCTTTTTTGGAAAAACCTCCCAAAAAAATAAAGCAGTTTAACGGAATAAAAAAGAAAGAAATCTCAGGGAGGGCAACTGAGAAGGGATCCCTCTCCCAGGATGGGCAGAAGTTTAATTGATGTCATGTGTACAGAAGGAACAAAATAAAACTACAACATAGACAATCCATGTGACAGAAATGATACATATGATAGTAATAATAGCAGTAGTAGCACTAATAGCAGCAGAAATAATAATGAAAAATGTATTACTAATCACTTCAATTCACTAATTGTGCTCACACATTGTCTATAACCACATTCACTGTTAATGACTTATTGGATTACAACGGAATTGTGGAGACGTTGTAGAATGTTAAACACAGTAACAATGCTGGAAGGAAATGAGACTCATATCCACGAGTCAGTTGCTCCATAGAATGCTGAGAGGTTATATTACAATATAAACATTCACACTATACATTTTTTGTTTAAATCCAATAATAATGTTTAATATTCTTAAACAACCTCCCTTAAAGAGCTTGCACTGTTAGCGATTCAAGCGCCGTTAGCTGTTAGCCGCCTGCTCAGCCGTCGCCATGTTGAGAGCCGTGCAGGAACAAATCCTCAATCATGCTCTGAATTTTTAATTTAACACCGTTAAAAATAAACAGTTTAAAAGCCTTATTTGTCTTTGAAAGATGCATTTAGTAGCCTTTGCTTATTTGCTGTCTTCAACATCTGTCTTTGATACCAGTGGTAATACCGCAAAATAATTTCAAAGGTCACGCAGCTGCAGTTTTGTTCTCTTACTGCAGGATGTGTGTGTACACATTCAGAACAACAGCAATAACAGCGTGTTGCTATCAGTGCAACTTTCCACTTGAGCAAACATATTGGTATGAAATTGTTCAGGAGTTTTAACACACACACACACACACACACACACACACACACACACACACACACACAAGTTGTATCAAAATATCTGCTCTTCCTCTTGCTGCTCTTTCTGTTCCTCACTGTACTGCAGGTTGGAATTCTGCCCGACAGGAAGTCACACCTTACGAGCTAAATTCTTTTTAAGATGGAGCTCTGTTTCCAACATGGAGGAAGCTCTGTGCTTTTTGGCTGCTGCTGCCTTCAACCCACTGTGAGGGAGATGGCTAAAAATTGCTGTAAGTAGCTGCATGCACACTGTCAGATCTGAAAGGGGGAATCCTCCCTCCCTCCTTCCTTTCCTCCCTCCCTCCGTCTCTCTCTTTCTCGCATCTTATCTCCACTCTCGTGATGAACGAATCCACTGGTCCGATGCTCCACAGAGGCACTATCCATGTGAGCCAGTTGTGGGAAGGCTTTCAGTCACAGCTGCTGCGAGAGGTGAGTCATTATTTATCTTGGTCTCCTCTCTCATGATGGATTTTACCTCAGAATTTCACCACCTCTTTGCATTCTTACATTCATTTTTTGTCAAAACTGTCATTTATAGATCTGATGTAACACTGGCTAGAAGTGTGAGCAATTTTATAGTGACATCATCATAATTGATTATTGTTTTTTGTCACTGAACTTGTCTCTTTCTGGGGAACATGGCTGAACATGTGGCAGCTGCATGATATTTCTAAGGTTTTTTTCTTGTTTATTTTCTACTTTTTGTTTGGGGAATCTGTTTGACCAGAATAATATGTCAAGATCAACTACTAACAGCATGATATAAACCTATAAATCATACTATATTTGTATGAATTTTATTGTAAACTTATAAATCCCCACATCATCATAAGGCTATTTTGCACGTCTTACTCTCGTAACCAACAACAATGATTCAAATGGGGTATAAAACAGTTTTAATAGCTTTTTGTGTGTGATTGACTCGAAGCTGTGCAGCATGTGCTAATGTACCACACAGTCTGATTGTGCAAATGAGTGACACAGTGAAAAGTAAGAGACCCCTCATTTATTAGGAAAATCTTACAAATGCCATCCCCATTGTGCAGGAAACACTTTCCCTGCTCGGTCTAATTGTCACTGTGATAACAGTCTTCAGAAAATATAATTTCCTCACAAAGATTAGTCACCACAGTGGCAAAGCAACAGCAGTGAGCATCACTCTGTGCGAGACGAGGAGCTGGCTTTGTAGGCGCTGACCTGAATCTGGCTCCTGATAAACACATCCCCTGCTGGGGGAACAAAAACTCGCCTCATTTCAGCTCGTTTATTTGATGTTCGTTGTGACAAGTATGTGCGCTTCTCTGTGGCATTTGCGGAAGAAGAGATGTGTGGCAAGTCCGTTTATTATAGCTCATGTAAATAGTGACTCATAGGACTCAGCTGGCTTTGAACAGAACGTATTGGAAAACAGCTGCAAGGAACAGAATGGCATCGGTTCAATGTGGGTCTCCAGCAACCTTAATTTGTCAGGTAGTTAATCCAAAAGATGAGCCAACAACACACATTACTATCTGGTATTCTGTTAATAACCGTTTCACTAATGGGTTTCAAGGAAATATCATATATGATGGTATCATGATGTAAGATTACAGAATTTGTATCCATGTTGTGCACTCCTCGGTCCTAGTTTGTTATTTTTTGTCATATCTTTGTGGAAATGTTGACATTATATGTAGTTATTTTGTTGTTGATAATTGCATCCAAGTTGCTGTTGGTGGCAACAAAATAGTTTTCAACGAGCCTATATACTACAACAGCACAACATAATTACTGAATATCAGTTATAGATTCCTCAGGACTTTCTGTAGCCCCTTCTGGACACACCTATCAAAAATGTCTGCATCGCTGCGTCTCGGAGAAAAAGTAAATGTTGTTTAATACTGTGTTTGATAGTGTAGCCATGGCAACCTTTGAAGAGGTGATTATGAACATAATGTTTTGCTATCGTCTGTGTCATTGTCATTGGATACAGTCACATCATGAGATTGGCTGCAGATTGAGATTCGATGGATGTGGTGGATCAGCTTTATGCTGCCCACGCAGATCAGTGTGAGAGGAGGCTCAGCTCAGCGCTCTCTGCTATACTGTGAGCTTTTAAAATCCTGACAGACAAAATGCATTCAGCAGGACTGTACTTCAATTTGAGCAAATTGGAGAATAAAATGTCAAGTAGATACACTTGCAATTATATAGGCTTTTATAGATAGTAGTATATGGAGCCCCAAAACGGACAAAATGTATCAAAGGTATATCAGATCATATTTCAATACCAATCAATATTGAATACATAAAATAATAGGCTACCTTTAGTTAAACAAGTAAAATGAAGCGTAAAAAGAAATAAAAAAATGTATAATCCAAAGACGAGGTTTGTAACCAATTAGATGTAGAGATACAAGGGAGACTGGGTCCGCCCACTTACTGTCAAAAAGAAAAACTACTTGCGAGCGAGCAGAAAAAAGACTCGAGAGCGAGCAGAATAAAATTTCGCGAGTGAGCAGGTTTAAGCTGCTCGAGCGACTTTTGCTCTCGCAAGAGTGAATTTTGCTCGCGCGGGACAGACTTTTGCTCGCGGAGTGATATAAAAGCGCTCGTCAAAGTAAAATATGCATGCGGCTGTCAGAGATGGGCAGTATTTCTATTACTTGTATTTGAAATACGTATTTTAATTACTTTTGAGTATTTTGTAATTTGTATTTGATAGGGCCGATTAAAAATCTAATGTAATTTGTAACAAAATACTTTAGAGTGGAGTAATTTTGTAATAAAATACTCAAAATACTTTCTCCACGAAACAGTTCACAAGTTCAGTCTTCAGATCTTCAAGTTCAACGGATTGTCTGTCAAGTTAAATATTGTATCTGAGTGTGACAGATGTCAACTAGCTTGATGTATAACTTATGCTGGGTCTGGCTACATAGCCTATTGTATATACATGGTGATGGTTATAATATCAAGCTAGCGATCGATGCTAACATGCTAATGACGCTAGCATGCTGTGTAGGCTAGTGCATAGCCAGTGTTTAGCAAGTTAACTTATCAGTCGAGTAGCTAGCTATAGGAAGAGGGAGATTGGGAGCTTGTAAGTCATATGTGATGAATATTTTCTTGTTGATACAAAGCCAAAGTTTATGGGCTGTTAAGTCCCATTAATAAAAATATATATATATATATATACATAATCAATCAAGTTGTTGTCTTTCAATAGCTTTGCTTAGTTACACTGACATTCTGTGACTGTTCTTCCTTGTTGTGGGGTTCACCAGAGCTTTGTGTACATTATAGCCCAAACCTGAATGCTCTGCTATACCAAATTGTGAGAAAACAGAAAATCCAGAAAAAAGTATTTCCTATATTTTAAATACAAAATACATGTATTTTGTTACATTTTCTGGCACCAGTATTTTGTATTTTGTTGTAATACATTTATTTGGGGGTATTTTGTATCAAAATACATTTTGATGTATCTTTGCCCATCTCTGGCGGCTGTTTGATTTTCGCGCGCACATGGATCTCATTTGCGCTCTCGGATTTTGACAATGATTTGCCTTCATAAATGGGGTTCCTCCGACTTTCCGAGTCTGAATCGGCTTTCCAGTTGAAATTTCCGACTGGGAACTCAGAAATTCCAACTTCCCAGTTCAAATGGAAAGCAGCGTATAACATTCATACATTGCATATTGTTGTAGCATCATATATATTTATAAAAGTCTTGAAACAGTAGCAAAAGTTGGCAAGCTAACGCTAACAAAGTTAGCTAGCTCGCGCTACTAACTGTAAAAGTTCCCAGACACCTTATGCCTTTATTGTCAGAGCATTATTTCAATTGTCAGTTTTACACATGCTCGGTTCTGCTGAGTCAAGCCGATGCGGAAGTGTCTTAAAACTTGCATTCTCTCTACTGACCATCAGGAGGCGACTCCTCCAGTTACAAAAAGAAGTCTGGTTTATAGAAGTCTATGAGAAAATGACTCTACTTCTCACTTGATTTATTACCTCAGTAACACATTGTAAACAAGAGTTTATGGTCTCAATCTCTAGTTTCAAGTCTTCTTCAATGCTGCATGATTTTCAATTAGTAAATTATGGTCCATTTAGAGTCAAATAGACCATAAAGCAGAGTATACTTTAGGGCGCCATCAAAGACGTATACGGCATCACTACGTCACTTTTCCCTATTCCAAATATGGTAACTTCCGGTTGCAAAAGAATGGCGACGGCAAAATCTGCAAACTCTAGGCTTCATAACAGTCCACAAACCAATGGGTGACATCACAATGACTATGTCCACTTCTTATATACAGTCTATGGGCCAGGTAGATACAAAGTGCGACCTACAAAGTGCGACCTCCAAAGTGCGTCGGGAAATTGCCAAACAGACTTTTGTTGATTTTGTTGCCAGGCTCCCTTGGTGTCCCTGTGGTACACTTGGGCACGGGGTGAGATCAGAAAGAACAGCCCTGGAGGAGTTATAAGCGGAGCAAAAAGTTTTAAGTGATTCACAATTTTTAGTGGGGCTTTGTGACTGAACTGTTTTTTATGTGTCAGTCTCCAACATGCCTTTTGATGTACAGAAGACACTGTGTAGAATAATTAATCTAAACGACACGTTTGATGT
Organism: Pholis gunnellus; assembly: GCF_910591455.1. NCBI lineage: Eukaryota > Metazoa > Chordata > Actinopteri > Perciformes > Pholidae > Pholis > Pholis gunnellus. Next base: position 4,514,539 of record NC_136534.1, read on the forward strand.
GCGCATAAGCACGGGGTGTTCTGTGGTTATTTTACGACGTGCTGATGCTGGTTGCCAAAAATTAAACCAGCAGATCTGCTTTGCGTCATTGTGGCTTTATAGTGTGCAACATCACTCCAGTTAGACTACAGATAGAACAGATACCTGCTGCCTTCAGATGACTGTCAGGAGAGTCCCCAATATAATTCTGTTGCTGTCACAACAAGTAACTAAATTACACATGCTACCAAACTCAGCATCACTAGCTTTCTTCTCTAGTGTTAGCTTGCAGGCTAAAGGGCTTTAGCTGCTGATGCAGGGGTTAATATAATGTTGATGATAAAATGACATGCACTGACTGGCGTACATTGATATAGCTTCAGAGTGGTACCTTGCTGAAAAGGCTGATGCTCAGTGTGTATATGTATTTTCTGTTAAGCCTATAGCATAGACTGTATATAAAGAGTGGACGTACCCAACAAACGGCCGAGCTTGCGAACTGTGGGAAGGTGTGGGTTTACTGTGGGAAGGTGTGGGCAGGGTCAAACCCACACTAATCCCATGTGGGTCCCCCGTGGGTTGGCCCAAGCTCTTCTGTGGGCAGACCTAGTCACTGTGATGTCAGCCATTGTTTTGTCGACTGCCGTTTTGAAACCTCAATTTCGGCATCTTGGTTTCTGGCCGTCGCCAGCTTGGTTTTTGCAACAAAAAGACAGAGAGGGTGGAGCAAAGTACAACTGAATGCTGAATAAAACATTTTAGGTGACCATAATGTTACATTAACTTTCATGAACTGAAAACACACTGTGAAAGGATTAAAGTTCTAAGATGAAAACACGGACAACTCCCAGAGCAGACCACACCGTGGTAGCGACCTGTCAATCACAAGTTAGCCCCAACCTAAAGCATACCCTGTTTTATGGTCTATTTGACTCTAAATGGACCATAATTTACTAAATGAACATCATGCTGTATTGCAGAAGACGTAATAAATCAAGTGAGAAGTAGGGTAATTTCAGTCTGGGTCAGTCGCCCCAGATGGCCATTAGAAAGAATGCAACTTTAAGTCGCTTCTGCTTTGGCTTCACTTTTCAGACCCGAAGGTTGGCGCCTTGCCTATAGTTACACAGTCCTATTGATGACTCAAAAAAACACTCCAACTCTGGACCAAATGTCCAGAGTTGGGCCCTTGCCCTTCATGGTAAAGCTTAGCTTCTTATCATCAGCATTAGGAAAACTGGAAATATAAAAGACATATTTTGCAAAACAGACTAGGAAATTTAAAAGATAAATAGAAAAATAAAGTCCAACGTTTTAAATCAATTGTATCGAATAATTGCTACTTTATTTTTCTTTACCTACTAATTGGACTTTAAAGTAAAAGTATATATTTATTACACTCCAGTTATGTTCTTCACTCTGATAACCTTTCATTACATTTAGTCAGTCGGGGCTCCATCTTAGTACATTCTTATGTCACAATAAAGCAAAGTCATGAGAAGAATCCTAACAACACCCTGATAACTGCAGATCACACTCACAGCGGCTAGATGGTTTATTCATTGTCATTCATATGCTTGTTAATATTCCCATCATGAATGGATCATAACGAGTAAAATAGGACACACTACGAACATCATACCATTGGCTTGTTAGTTTAACTCCACATTTTGACTGTACCATATAACATGCCGGTTTGTTGAGGAAATATACAGCACTTACCTCATTTCCTTTCATATACTGTATTGTGGTAGATGTGCAAACAGCCCATGCTCACAAGTTGTTCCTTTGGTCTGATTAATTTTTCCAAGTGATTGTGTTTAATTGCATGTGTTGTGCTGTGCATAATTGATGATTTCCTGCTATCTGAATGAATAATGCAGGGTAACATCAAACACAAACCTACAGCTGGGATCCTCTGTTGTTTTTTTTGGATTTCAATTCCCATTGAAATTAACCCCAAAATAGGCTCATAAATGTAACCGCTATTCATGAGTTCTATTTTATTCCACAACGTGAGCTTTCTCATTCACAATAATAAAAAGTCTGCATGCGTGGGCTGAGAGCATAGTTATATAAGCTCTTACGTCACAATTTAACAGTTCAAAACAAAAGAAACATGTCCACATGTTCCTTTTAGAACCTGTTTTGATAGTGTGCGTTAATGATCAATGGCAGACCTTCGAAGTCTGACAATAATTAGCTGTCAGAAGCTTCAAGATGTCTCTCCTCTTGATCTTTATGACCGAGGTGCAGTCTTCCATTCTGATTTGTGACAGTTACAAGGTCCCGGCCAGAGTGAATGGTGCTTAGGTATGTGACATTGATTGTAACTGAGAGCACAATATATGCAGTATGATAGCGTGCATCTTCACATGGGAGCAGCCACACATCCCACGGTCTCTGACATCACATCCTCAAACAGCAACACAAGTCAGATCACAGGAGCAGGAAACGGATAGCGAGATGTGTAGACACGTCACAGCAGAGAGTACAGGTGGCCACCATCTGCAGAATTAAATGAAGAAGTATATGTCCATAATGGGCCGTGTTGTTGACCTGGCTACAACAAAAATGCCAGGGGGTAGATTTCTATGTATGTTTCCATTACAAACTGAGAGCCCTCTTTTACGCAGCCAGAAGCATTTGAAACAAACCATTAGGAAAATTGGTTTCGTCACAGTGTTTTTCTTGAAATGAATCGGCGTGGAATACAATTTTAGAATGAACAAAATGCTTTGACATCTGCCAGCATGCTCTATGAAGTCATATGAATTTGAAAAGTTTACAAAATGTTACTGGAGGGGATTCATAAGTTTACACTGACAAAAAACAAAGCAACCCCTCATATGTCTTCTTGGTAGCTGAGTTTGTTCGGTTAATATTTCAAAGAGTTGGTGTCATGCTGTTATGACTTGCAGCTACTGCTTTTTTGCATCATCTGAGGATGAATTACTTATAAGAGGATGGGCCCCTGGGCACAAATGCATACAATTCCACAAAGGCAGACCCCCGCCACAGGCAGAGTCGTGTTGCTCTTGATCAGTTTCCATCTTTATTTGTGAGATTTTAAGTATTACACCGAACGTATATATTTAGTTCCATGCTTGAGGTGAAGACCTGTTTTAAAACATCACAAAAACGTCCTACCATAGCTGTTCCCCCACTGACCTTTTCTTTCCATGGATAATACATACAACACAATAGCGCTGTACCTCCCAACCTGTTTTGTCACAGCTCAATGAAAATGTAAACATAAAATGTAACATGAACTTTTTTTTTTTGCCAAATATATGTCAGGAAAAGTATTTTTACATCAAAAGGAGGTTGATGACTCCGACTCCTGCGGTAGGTGATGTCACTCATAAAATGGACTGACTTCACCGAAGTCGCAGATTCCCAGCTGTCATACTGTATACATTTAGATTTTGCTACAAATTTTAATTTTGTCTCAGTTCATTTTAAGTAGCTATATTGTGAGTAAAAATATATAATTAAAATAAAGCTATAATCAGACTCATTGGCACCTAATAAAGGACTCAAAAGGGGATAATGTTAAGAAATGTTAATACTGGTCTCTCAAAAAATATAATCCATCCAGTCCTGGTAATGCAACAAATCCTCTGCTGTGCTACGTCTTAATTCATAACTCTGTCTAAAGCTGACAAGTTTTCTTTGATACTGTGATCTCATCCAGTCTGAACTACAGCGCAATGTCTAAATTAACACTTCTTTTATTTTCACTTTTTTGAAAAAAGAGGATGCATTTTCTTTTCCATTTTTAAGTATCACATGACTTTAATTTGCTGTGCTTGTTGCTTGAAATGTTGGATTAGGAGCTTCTTAGATATAATTCCAGAGAGAGTTTGACAAACGGCCAATAACGTTCTTTTCCTTCCATCACTCAGAATCATATATGGGTAACATCAACAAGTAGGATAGCAGTCATTCCAACGAGACAGATCTTGTGACATGTTCTGTATATTTGGGAAGAACATCATGTGATACTAATATTAAAAGATAATAAATGGATGTGATAAACTGTTTATACACTCTGAAAAGACTCGCCTATAGCTAAATAAATAATGAAATGTAATCGCTCTACTAGGATTTGAACATCATCGGCACTTGCAAATAAATTATACCTTTGAGTTTTGACTTCTCGTCTTTGAAACAGCTTAAGATAACTTCTGTGTCAATTAGTGCCGGGAAAAATGTAATTCCAATTATGCTGATAGGATTCATACTTCCTGCAATTATTGTGTTCAAAGTGCATACATAACAGAGGCATCTTGTCATAACTACTCAAACATACTGGCTTTGTCATTAGGCCATGCAGCAAAGGTTAATTACTGTAACTAATGTACTGCTCGTGTAACTTTGTAATGGGATTTGGATAATTGCATTCTGCTCACTTGAGACAGACAGGTTATGGTGGGCATAATGGAGAATTAAGTTAAGCGCTCAACTTGTGCTTGGATGGCTTTGTGTTGGCTTTCCACTCTTGATGTTTTTTTTTATCAGCTTTCAGCAGCAGCTCCTGTCCTGGAAACTGTCACATGCACCACATGACTGGAGAATTTTTTAAGTAAAAAAGTTTATACAATCCCTGTGCAAACAAATAAACAACTCTAATAGTTAAGGGAATAGGTCACCCACAAAATTAGCATTTGTGAATCTATTACTCACCCCGTGTTACCTTGCCTCGACGGTGAACAAAGAAAAAGAAAAGGTCTTGACGAATTGAAGTAGCTGTAAATGGGAGTCGCATTTCATCAACAGCAAAAATGTGTAAAAAAAAGCTGTTTACAGTCTCTCACACAACTCGTGCCGTATCATCCAAGTCTTATTTATCCAATGCTATGCTCACTTCCTCCCAAACACTGAGAAAAACATGGGGTGATTAATTGATACACAAATGCTCATTGTGTGGGAGAAGTATTCCTTTAAAGCTATTTAGGGTTTAACTCGTCAGCTGAGGCCAGGACACTGAGGCTTCCTTGTGTCCCATTCGCAGTGTGTCACGACCAAAAATGGAACGTCGAGAACAAACTTCAGTGCTTTTTTTGATTTTGTTTCAGATGAGACTCACTGACGTATAATGGCACATAATTTGAACGCAGTGTGTAAATGTCTTTATTTATGTAAACACGTATTCGGGCACCAGGTAACGATTCAAAATATCAAAATATAATGGATTATAATGGAGTAAGGCTCTCAGACGTTCTGTATCTGCATACGGATGGGGTCCTCTTTACCGAGCCGGCCGCTATGTCTCTACAGCAGTGGTTCTCAAATCGGGGTACGCATACACCTGGGGGTACGTGAAGGCACTCCAGGGGGTACGTGAGATTTTTTTTAAATAGATTTAAAATTAGCATCCATTCAAAAATCCTTGAAAAATATTTATTTAATAAATATCACGTGACTATTCACTTACACGGGGCATGCAGTGGGTGCCGGTCCTACTGGTTGTCAAACCTACATGGTTTCCCTTCCGTGCATGCGTTGTGTTCGTGAAACAGCAGCAGCTGTTTTCTGCCTCTGTTGCCAGATTCGTCACACATTCACAAACATATTGCTGGAGATCTAAAATTCACATTTCATATATATTGCAGGGATTACGATTGTATAATTGAGCACTACATCACAGCCACGTATAAAGAAATAAATAGAAGAAAATATATTTGTGGAAAGATCGCATCAACCTGGATTCGAACCATGTTTTGAAAATAGTAATATTTTCAAAAATGGCCGCGCTACGCGACCCGCCACTTGTATCTTACGTCGCTGTCACCTTTCCCTAACGCTACCTTATCATGATTTGCAGACCCCCGCCCTCAGTAAACTATCAATGCATAATTCGAAAAGCAGAAAAGTCACGGAGGAAAATGGAGAGTTTAATTCTGCGTGGACGTATTAATTTGCTTTCACTGCTAACGATGCTGGCTTACCTGTATGCTTGATATGTGGCGAGAAATTTGCAAACAACAAAAAATGTAACGTTGAAAGACGCTTCCAGAACAAGCACACAACATTAGCTGGAAAGTATCACGCTGGAGATGAGCGAAAAAGAGTGATTCCTCTATGGGGCCAGATCAGTCTCAATAATTGCAAATGCCCACAGAAAGACTCACAAATGCGCAGCATGTTGGTTTGTCCATTCTGGGTTACTGTAGATTGTGCATTGGAATGTATTTGTGAATCGTTCTGCATGCATTTGTGAATCAAATGTATTTGTAAATCCTTCTGTGTGTATTTGTAAATCGAATATATTTGTGGATTGTTCTGTGCGCATTTTTGAATCTTTCTGTTTGTATTTGTGAGTCTTTCTGTGTGCATTTGCAATTATTGAGACTGATCTGACCCCATATTCCTCTGCTGCTGCAGCAAACTCTCCTAAGAGTTTGATATTGTTGTAACAGGTAAAATAGCAATAACATGTCAACAAGTGTCTTTATTCTTGTTCTATAATTTCATAAATACAACAAACTATAGTGTTTGTATATATAATATAACTATATATAAAACTTTATAAACTGTGACATCAAATATCTTTTGCAGCACCAGACAAATTTTATTTGGTGGAAAATAGGACAAAATGTCTCTTTGGATAGTAAAGGTTGCCGACCCCTGAACTAAACAATGCAATCTTCAGTGTTGACAGTTTAATAGATCAGACACTGATGATCTTTTTTTCAGCCGAAATGCTTTGCGCTGGTTAGGGGGTACTTGGCTGAAAAAATATTTCACAGGGGGTACATCACTGAAAAAAGGTTGAGAACCGCTGCTCTACAGTAACCCAGAATGGACAAACCAACATGCTTTGGCTTCCCGACTGTGGACAGAAAACACAGGGAAGACAATGTAGTTTTGTTTGTTGTTGGGGCGACGTGGCTAAGTGGAAAGCAGGGCCGTTCTTCAATCAAAGGATCGGCAGTTTGATCCCCAGCTCCGCTAGTCGCGTCTCGATGTGTCCTTGAGCAAGACACTTAACCCCTGTAGCTGTGCCTACGGTGTAATAGAATCTGAATCGTAAGTTGCTTTGGATAAAAGCATCTGATAAATGACTGTAATGTAATGTTCTCCAGCCAGAAAACACATCACAGGAGACCTCTGTTGGGGTTGAGGAGCTGCAGCTTTTATTTCTGCACAAACTCTTCTGCTCTGCTGCCAACGCATTCACCTGAAGTATGCTACTCTTACAACAGCTAAGAAAGGGCCAGTTGAGTCATTTTCTCATAGACTTCTATACAATCTGACTTCTTTATGCAACCGGAGGAGTTGTCTCCTGCTGGTCAGTAGAGATATTGCAAGTTTTCAGACACTTCCATGTTTTATCTGAGCTGCAGTCAAAACTAAATATGACACTGTCTCACATTGACATGTGTTTTTTTTTGCAGCCTGCTTGAAAGATGGCATCCACAAAAGAGCAGCAGTGATCTGGACAGAGCCACAGCAGGGATGAATCTGTCTGAGTCCTCCTACCAAGAGGAGTTGCTGCTGGGTAACTTCACCGTGGCTTACTCCTACTACCACCAGAACTACACCCTCACCCCCCCGCTGCATCCAGACAAGACCAGCACTTCCAAACCTGCAGCATGCGAGCAGGTCCACATCGCTATAGAGGTAAACAGTACACATGGTACTGATCACCGAAATAGATATTTTTCTTTTAATGTAAATTCAGGGGAGACACTACTGGTGAATACGGTCAAAACTTTAACCTATAGATATTATAATTAAACTTGAAAACATGACAACATGACAGGCAATTCCTTTTGTAGTACAATTTTCCGAACTTAAAATTGCAAACGATCTTATCAAATATGTGCTAATTTGCATACATGTCCAAAACCCAAATCTGAACATTGAATAAAGACATTTAAAATTCTTGTGTCATGTTGTTGACATATTACAGTCAAATGTTATAATAGAATTTTGGATATATCTCTGTATCACTCCATAAATCAGAAAATACTGTCAACAGCCATAACAAATATACAAAATGTGGCCATGTTTTAGAAGTCATTGTTGTATAAATCAGGCTGTGAATCAATCAAGTTTTCTATAGGTTATAATAAACTATGCAAATTAAGCATTATTTAATGGTAACTTCTGGTGCATTTGGGGAGAATTCTACAGACGCAAACAGACAAAGAAGTAAAATAAACACCTAAGTGTGTATTTGGGATGTTTTTTCTCTCCACTAGTCTGAAAGAATAATTGTTTTGAAAGCTAAATAGCACAAAATCTCAACATTGACCAGTGCGTGAAAAAAAGAGATATTCTGTTTTTCAATACAGTGCTCTACTGTACTACATTATTTTCTGCTACACCCAATTACCTACTCACTATTACTACACCTTTCTCCTGTATTTCTTACCGTGTTACTCTACATTGACTTGGCCCTCTCGTATTGATTCTTTTTAATAGTTTCAAAGTTCTGATGTGTAAAATACTTCAGGAAAAAACTAAAACAACGCCCGGATTGGGACACATACTCTATTTCAGGCCACCCTACTATTCTGCTGATCTCCACTCGTTCAATTCTTCTCTCTTACACAGTATTCTGCTCTCCCCAGGTCTTTCTGATCCTGGGTATCATCTCCCTGCTGGAGAACATCCTGGTCATCACAGCCATAGTGAAGAACAAGAACCTCCACTCACCCATGTACTTCTTCGTCTGCAGGTAAACGGTTCAGCTGTTGAACACACTCCATGGAATATATAATGTAATAGACTAAAAACAATCTTAATAGATTCCATGCTGGTACATGTTCCCATAAATATACCAGCGCAGCAGGATTGAACTAATCCTCATATGACTTGTACAATATCTTACTAGAAGTTATTTAGGTTTTATTCGTGAATTTTCCTACAAATGTCCAGCAACACAAGCGATCGGTGTATCTGCACAAACCCCTGCAGTGTTTAGGAAACAAAACTACTTGGTTAGGTTTAGGAAAAGATGGTGGTTTGGGTTAAAATAACTACAGAAGTGGCTTCACTTCAGTAGAGAAGTTTCTTGACAAATAAGTCAACATTGTCTTCTGGTTCTTTTTGCTACGCTATCTGTCCTAGCTCACGATTACGTGGATTACATATGAATTGATTACATGGGTTATGTATACACATTATTGTGCATTATTTTTTATAGTAGTAGCTACAAACAGTGCAGCAGTAGTTTATCAAACTTTTGCTATTCTTCAGTGTTTATCCTATAACTTGGTGTGATACTTCCAGTTGTAGTAATGCTGCGATATAATAAACCACAACTTCATTTAGGATTATGCCCAATGTATGAAAAACATAAAGGGAAACAATAAAGGCCTCAGGCACATCTACAAGATAACTTATAATGCAGGTGACACCTTAAGGCCCCGATCATCTCATTTTATATTGTGTTATCATATGTTTTATGCACATTTCTGAAGAAGAACTGAATGAAAGCATCACATATGCAAATTAAAGTTAATTTAGACAGTAAAGTTCAGAGGTGTCAAAGTGGCCTTATTTCTAAAAGTGAAGATAATTTGCACATCTGGAACTTGACAGAAACTGATTTTTTAAATATTGTGTCTGTCTCTGCCTATTCATTTCACTTACAAAAATAGCACACAGTATGTGTTGCCAGAGGAAACTGGTCATAAATCTGGTCATAAATCACAAATTAAAAGTGAAAAAATAAAATGCCATATGGTCCGCCTGAGGCCTTTCTGAGATTCTTACAATCTCTGCTTAGTTTATACATAATTCTAGTTAGTGGAAACACACTTTGCTTTTTCTGTTTTATATACATGTGATTGTCCTGCAGACATTTGGATTCATGACAAAAGACATCAGTTGGATTGAGTCACAAGTCACCAATTTGATGACTGCACCCAATGGGATTCAAACATGACTTGCACCTCAGTTTTGACATCAACACCAGTCAGACTGAGTGTCCACATAGTGGACACGTTCACTGGCAGGGCTCTGTCTTTGAAAAGTTCTGAGATTTTTTCAACTAGAAGCGCTAGGAAGAGTCATGGACACACTCTCCTCAATGGGAACAATTGAAAAGAGACGCTGGCGCTCATAAACAGAGTCTCATGATGTGACAGATTTAATCCCCTGCTCAAAACCAAATCTAAAGAGTCTCAGCTGACACGCCAGCAGCGGGTTTGGAGACAGAGCAGACATTCAGGTGCACTGTAGAGTTTTTTGGTCAGCAAAGGTTACGCTTCCATTTATGTGTTTTTTAATGATTTCTCTGAAGCGACTAGAGTGTATCTACATGGAGTGACAGAGGAGAGAAAGAGAGGGTTACTGTAGAATGAGAGCATTGCTATCTTTCTCTATGTCACCATGACCTGCAATAAACCCACTGCCACAGCTCCATCAACAGTGAGCCAGTTGAGATGGTGGAGAGTATCTTGGAATCACCCTTGACAATGAACTCAGCTTCACACATCTCCAGCTGGAAGATCGCTGCATTCACTACAAGCTGTCTTAGCTTTTCTTAAGATGTATATAATATAAGAATAAATAAGCCACTTTGTTACATGCCACAATTAAATAAAACAGCTGTCGCAAAAGTACCTGATTCAGTTAGAATTGGCTTCAGTGTCAATTAGCTTAGCGTTTGTGTTTTGTGCTGCAGAGCTAGCTATTGTGCAACTGGATTAGCCTTTCTGCTACTGGGTTAGCTCGCAGAGCAGCGGCTCACACTAGTTCATTGGCTCAGTGGGTGTGTTTTGTGCTATCGGGTAAGCCTTTGTACTGCTGGGTTAGCCCTAGTGCTCCTGGGTTAGCTCGCTGAGCAGCGGCTCACACCGGTTCTTTGGCTTAGTGGATATGTGGTCATGAGTTAACTTCTGGACTTCACTGTCGGCCCGTTTGTCAGTGTTTTATTCCAAATTGTGTTTATGTTTTGTTTTCTCTGTTGTTTAAATGGATTACAGGTTTTTTTAAATGTTTGTTGCTGGTGCCTCATTGGCTCATGTATTCAATGTTGACCAATCACAGTACACTTTACACGTTACTCATGATTCCTCTTGTACTGGGAGCATATCTGGTCTGAAATAGGAGGTCCAAAAATGCCTACAACCCATCTTCCTATAATGATCCTCATGCTACTTCACCATACTCACTGTCACCAACAGGAGCAAACCCCTAAAAGACCCACACAATGCCTTTAAAGTCATGTGTCTCCCTACCTCCCAGCAGTAACCAGTAACACTGGTCATAAACTGTCATTATATCAAGACATTGGAGCGGTGAAAGGTGAAAGTTGAGAACATTTTAATTGTTATGTTCTACCAAATATTCCATTGATGAATCGAGTAATCGGATATGAATATCTTTGCTTTATTATATATTAATAGTTAATATACAAAAGAGAAAATAACACGGACCAACTAATTGGTTTCCTTTTTAGAAAAATCAACATTTGTATTGCTTATATTGCATACAATAATATTATCTGTCACTAAACCCATTTACAAAGTTTAAATAGAGAATAGAAAAATAGTTTGTTCCGAACTGTCCCGAAGTCTGAACCATCAAAAATTCTAAATGTTATCCTTTTAGGGGGGGAGTGAGAGACAAAAACTGAATTTTTTAGTTCGTCAAGGTTACAATTTAAGTCAGACTTTATAGGTATATAAATGAACTTGCCATTGTTGGATCAATATGCTGCCCCTGGCCTCTCCCTCCTAGATGGAGAGGTGATGTCTCTGTTTTGTGCTGGTGACGTGGTTCTAAATTCTCCTACTGAAAAAGGACTACAGCAACAGCTGGGCATAGTAGAAAAGCACTGTCAGAACTGGACCCTGGCAGTAAGTATAAAGAAAAGTTTCTTATTTTTCAAAAACGTCCTTCTACTATAAATAATCATACAATTGAACATAGTGTAAATGAAAGGCCTTCCTTGGTATAACCATAACAACATCCCTGTCCCTGAAGATCCTCTTCTTCTCATTTAAGAAGACTTTGATGTCCCTGGTGACCCAAACATAAGGTTTGTTGTCGGGGAAACAGTGTACAGTCTCTGTTAGAACAACAATATATACACAGAAGTTCCCCTTTATACAATCCTTAAGACCATGAATGCCTTCTCCATTCGAGTATGCTGTACTGCGTAGTGGCAGAGGGGTTAGAGCATTGATCAATTTCCATACGCCTTGTGAGAATCGCAAGGTCAGCGGTTCCAAAGTGCAATTCATTTGGTATTCAAGTGGAATTCATATTACATTTCTGCATTTATAGGAGTGCTTAAAATGTATTTTAGCGCTCTGTATTGACACCGCATTTTGTGCAGAAATGCATTGTAGTTGAATTGTTGGTTTTCACTGTGATATGAATGTGTCGTCTTGCAGGGGGAGGCCTGGGACAGCTACTCTTCGGGCTCCTGTACATGTTTGTGAATGTCTATGCATAGGATCAGAGCTTAACCTAACTTGTTTGGTTGTTGCAGTCTAGCAGTAGCGGACATGCTGGTGAGTGTGTCCAACGCCTGGGAGACCATCATCATTTACCTCCTCAACAACAGACAGCTGGTGGTGGAGGAACACTTCATCCGGCAGATGGACAATGTGTTTGACTCCATGATCTGCATCTCTGTTGTGGCGTCGATGTGTAGCCTTCTGGCCATCGCTGTGGACAGGTAATGATGGAGGGAGACGGTGTTGTAGACAAAACCACCTAAATTGAGACTAAGTCTTGACCAAGACCAGATTGCAGACCAAAACTTTGAGGGGTTGAGACCAAGTCAAGACAAAGCCAGGGCGAGATCGAGCCAACACCAGAGTCCCACACTACATGACAAACTTAGGATTACATGTGGAACATGCCATCCTGAGGCACTCCTCAAATTGGTCTGAAAGATCCACATTCCTATAAAAACACCCACAGAAAGCAAATGACGATTCATCTTCATTCAGCTTTCTTATTGGCATATGCACATGTGTGTATATAGTATAGCATGAGAAAATAATCAAAAGCCATTGCTAATGTGGGAATTTTAATTTAGTTTTCCACAACCAAACTAATCCAAACAAACACTAAGGAGCTGAAATCAATGTAACCATCTTTATTCAACACTTCTTTTCTATGTTTTACCATCCACCTTACACAGTAAAATGTTCTGCATTGTAGTGTGTGTGAAGGGGGGTGGGGAGAGGTGACAGCAGTTTACAGTAACAAAAATGTGAAATTAGAAATGAGTTAAGTTAGTTCTTGTTATCTATTGAAATCCATGTATAACAAGAACACTCTCAAAAGAGTCAGTGTGCATAATTACATTGCTCTGCTTGTCGTCAAACAAGGTACAAGGTCTCCCTTTCAGTTCGACTTATGAAAATGTTACGTAAAGACAACTTACATACATTTTTAACAATAGAGGCTGTGCAGTGTAATCAGCAAACAACTGCTGGATGGATTTCTTTCAAGCTTTTTTTAGGAATTATTTTACTCAAATTCCACAGGAAATCAACAACCTCTCTAATCTTTGCCCAATGAGAAACACAATATAATAACCTGTTTCTTTCTGAAAGCAGTCTTAGAGATTAGTTTACTCATCGTGGTTAGTACTGCTCAGCCTGTGAATACCGTTGTAAAATGTCTTCCGTGGCTCTGGAGGAGCTTTGTCAAGTCTGGAAAATAACTTTGATGATATCATAGTCAGGGTTATCTTGGTTTCTTTTGGGAAATGTAGGATTCACCATTTAGGAGTTTGCCCCTTCCAGGGACAAAAATTCAGAATATCTTGACCTCTGCTCCTTCAATTTTTCAATTGTCTCTCATAAGTATCCTGCATTACTAAAGTACCTCTTTAAAACTCAAATAAATAAGTGGTACATACTACTGTATGTGTATTGCCTCAGATTGTGGTTTCCGAGAACTTGAAGGGCCCAAAACACCAAGTGACACAGATTAACCATAAAGCTGCCGTGACTGCACAGGGATATATTCAACTCCTCTTGACACCTAAAAGGTCTCTGCCAATGATTAAACATTTTCACTGGCTAGGCAAACTTGCTAGAAAACCATAGGGTACAGGTTACCTCAGAAATGTATTTATGTCATTATCTACAGGTACGTCACTATCTTCTATGCACTGAGGTACCACAACATCATGACAGTGAGGAGAGCTGGCTGCATCATCGGGGGAATCTGGACCTTCTGCACGGGCTGCGGGATCGTCTTCATCATCTACTCAGACACCACCCCTGTCATCATATGCCTGGTCTCCATGTTCTTTGCCATGCTGGTCATCATGGCCTCCCTCTACAGCCACATGTTCATGCTGGCGCGTTCCCACGTCAAGCGCATCGCCGCCCTGCCCGGCTACAACTCCATCCACCAGCGGGCCAGCATGAAGGGGGCCATCACGCTCACCATCCTGCTGGGGATCTTCATCGTCTGCTGGGCTCCCTTCTTCCTTCACCTGATACTGATGATATCGTGCCCGCGCAACCTCTACTGCGTGTGCTTCATGTCCCACTTCAACATGTACCTCATCCTCATCATGTGCAACTCGGTGATTGACCCACTGATCTATGCCTTCAGGAGTCAGGAGATGAGGAAGACTTTTAAGGAGATCATCTGTTGTTACAGCCTGAGAAATGCCTGCACCAACATCTGCGCTCTGACGGGTAAGTACTAAGAGAGACAGACTCAGAAGGCCAATAGCAGAATTTGTAGGATGAAGACAACTGTGTCATTGCTCTTTTCAGTCTCTACAGTGTACAGTCAAGCACATTTGTCTTCTGTCCATTATGAACTGGAAAGGGGACTGCCACCATTTCTAGGGAGGTTAAGCTACTATCTCCTAATGTCGTCGCAATGTGCTCAAATTGTCAATCCAAACGTATGCTCTCATTACGTTGAAATGTCAGGGCATTCTAACAAGGACATAAAATACCCTGGATGGTGAATTTTCTCCCCAGAGACTCTGGGGAAAATATCTGATTGGTTGCATTTTATTTTCCAACACGAAAACACTTGAATGCACAAAGCATGCACAGAAAACAACACAAACAAATCAGCGTAATCAAAAGCTTTTTGATAGCTCTTTGCGTTGACAAGATATGGACCAATAAACTTCTTAGGGGCGTGGCTTAATATCAATACACATAACTTCCCAACCATTGGTCCAACAATCACAAAACTCTCAGCATATGTGCACATCGCATCCTGTAAGAGATTTTTGTTGCATTCAACCACTAGGGGGCGCTACAGTAAACCCGCGAAGTTGTGCTTTTTGTCACTTTTTGCATTTTTCAGCCTTCGTACTTTAATGAACTCCTAGAGAATTTAAGCGATCAACTTCAAATTTGGTCAGGATGCTCTTAAGACCTTTGTGATTAAAAGTAATTAAAAGCTAGAGTTTTTCGTGGAAGAACCTTGACGTGGCGTGGCGGCCATTTTGCCTCTTTGGCCATGAAAAAGGAAGTTGTTATAACTCCAAGGTACATTATCCAATCCACACAAAACTTCTTATGCATGATGCTACTTCAAGCCTGAACATACTTCAATTGAAAAAAATGAAATAACTCATAGCGCCACCTACTGGCAAAAGGAAATGTCATATTATATACTTTTATTTACTCCTCCTAGCCAGTTCAAAAGAGCAGCCCCGGGGCTACGCTTGACGTACATGTATGAAACTGGTCAGAACATGTATCACATGCTATGGTTTGGATAAGGAGTCACTCTCTTGTCTGTATTTTCATATTAATTATAGCTGCTCTATTCTGTCAATGTGCTCACTGATGTATGACAATTCTTACTGCATCCATGCCAATAAGTTTACACTTGAAATGTAAAAATGAATGTACATACCGCTTTACAGTGCTTTCTGTAAGTGTGTGTCGGTGGCGCCTACCTCCCAACTGAAAAGCTTGAGAGAACTTTATCACAGAATGCAACCATCTGCCTGAAATTGCTGTTCTGCATCATTTCTTAGTGGTAGATTCTAAGCATTTGTTTCCCAGTGTTACATTGTAATATTTATTACCAAAAAAAACAAAAGAAAAACAATTTGTATTATTTGTTTCTTGAGACTAATCCATGGCATTTTTTTAATGCACATAGACAGCGAGACACTTCGGGAAAAAACATGATAAACACAGTATTAAAAGGATGTTTTGTGTTGTAAATTGCCTTAACGTTGCTTCCACACATGCTTATTGTAAGTCTGCGCAATTGTGAGATCAAAACAAGAGCATATGAATATGCACACATGGAAACTGCTTTTATTAAAACGCAATGATATTCTTTTCCCTACAGGTTTATTTATTGGAGAAAGACAGTTATTTTCATTTTGCTCACGATACCTGCAACATGACATATCTGTGGAATTATGCAAAGTGATTTATTGTTGTTGATTGTACAGTTGTACAGTTGTCATTCCCACAGAAGCAGCAAAAACACTGAATGTGATGTGACACTGGACAGGGTTGAAGCCCACATGCTAATCCCATGCTCAGCCCTAGGTTTATGTACAGTGAGACCATATTAACAGTTGTGTGGACATTGTTAATGTTAGTTATGGTAAAGATGTAAATGTGAGCTTCAAACGAAACGGCTGATGCCAGTGTCGGTCACGTTGCTTCAAATTATTTATTTTTTATTTATCTGAGTCTGCAATAAAAGCAAAAATGTAAAGTGGTGAGCTGTTTTCACATTATTGTTTGCATCAGGAGCTGTGGTAAACCGTGGCCCTGCGAATAATGGAGGTCACAAGGTTATGAATGATCCATGTGAATAAATAACATCCTTTGAGTGAAATAGGTTATGAGCAATGTTCCTACGTGATCATTTTTGACATTTGGGGGGGTGAGATTGCATTCAAGTCCTGAGAGAGACGGATGATTGGGTGAGGGGTGGAAGGTTAGACAGCCAGCGAGGCAGAAAAAAGATGGCAAGTTATCAAATATTTTTTTTTTTTTAAAACACAGAAACACTCAGAGATGCAGGGTTATGCTATAGAAAGGATCCGTCTTTTGTTCGCATGTTTACGTTCAGCAGGCAGCCTTGCAGCCATTTCAATCAGGAGAGACAAGTCAGATAAATAAAAGATAATAGTTTATTATTAACAGATGATATGTGATGATAAAGTCTTGATAGAGTCTTTAGCGCTTGGACTCTACTCTTAGGGAGATTTGTAATCGAGGGGCGTCTGCCCTGAGCAGCAGCAAGATAAATCCAGACACTGGTGGTGGCTGATGAGGCTAATAGAATGATGAGATGATGAAGCCGATGGATCTGCGAAGATTAGGCAGAGATGGGGAGGTGGAGGGGTGCGTAATAGCAGCATAAATGTACTGAAGGTAGAGAGACAATCATATTTAAAAGAGACAGCAACAAGATGATAGGCTAACCATGTAATTGTGTCGCTGTGCTATTAGATAAAGGAGACCATAAATAATGAGTGAGCATGCCAGAGGATTGATTGGCAGATGTATGAGAAATAAACTACGGGCTTAAGCATACAAGTGTATAGTCTTCCTGTCTGAACTTACGCTAGACCTTAATTTCCGAACTCCGATTCCTTCCGAGTTAGTTTTTTTTCCCCATCCCGAAAATATGACATATTTTCACAAAAGGGATCCTCTCTACTCATAACCCAGGTGCATGGAAACACAAATTACATGTCATTCAAACTCAAGGGAAATTAAATGTTCTGGTGGCAGTAGCCTTGATTTAGGCGTCATCAAATACCAAGTGGGAAAATGTGACCTTGTGTGAACCTTTGTGCTGCAGGACATCCTTGACCACCCACAGCTGTTCATTGACGGTGCAGGTGTGTGTATTGCAGTGGCGGGCCGTGCATTTTATACCTGGGCCTTCAGTGCTGTCCTACTACAGTTGAATCACCTCCTAATAACCTCATTCTGACACCACAGCTACGGGTTATATTATTTCTTTGTTATTTATATGACAACAAAGCAGGTAGAATAACATAAAACACAAATAACACAATTCATCAGAGCTCTGCACATTCCAGCAAAACTGCGGCGCTAAAAAATGCATTCCGCCACACACTCACGACCACCATTCAAATATTATTCACATCAGAAGGTAACAATATTAATCATATAAAAACGTGTCGTTTTTTTTAATATCGTTATCAACGAAAGTTAACACAGTAGTAACGCTACTGCAGATGTTAAAACAAATGCAGTTCACTTACCAAGCTGCTGTTCACTATTTGAAGACAAAGACCATCCTCCTTTTTTTGATTACAAAGAGTTTAATACCGCGTTTGTGGTTCAGTTCCGGTAAGAAGCCATGGACGTCAGTGCTGACAGTCGAGTCTCCACAGTTGTATTTCTTGACTACGTTTTAATGCGTTTGAGCGCTGAAAATGTCCGCTCAACAGAGGCAGTAGATATTGGGATTGTCACCGCCCAACATGTCACGCTAGCCCACTGACCAATCACGTACTTGTAGGCCAGTTGGAAGGCTCTGGCATGTCAAAGAATACGCCCAACATGTCAAACTAAAAATCTGATTGGTTGAAGAGTATGACAATCAACAATATCATCCCCATTTACTTAAACTGCATAGGGATTCACAGATTTCTTTACTTAGAAACAGCATAGGGGCGAAATCTGATAAAAGCTCTACTTAAAACAAGCTACACTGGAAGTAGCGCAACTGAGGAAGACAGTAGCTATGCAATGAGATAATAAGCTAATGGGAAAAAATATTTTGAATACATGTATTGTATTTATGAAAAATAGTTAAATTATAAAATAGCTATAACTTTATAATTCTGTGTAGGCCAGCAGAGAAGGCTTTGCTGGCGCTGATGGCCCACCGCTGGTGTATTGTTGTCTGCAGGTAAAGGGTAACTATGCACTAAATCAAAGGCTGAAATAAAAGTCAATAGATCTTGTCTATGAGCACCTCTTCCAGTCTGAACAAAGCAGCATCTTCCTGAAGGTGTGTCTGAGTTCGGCGCTGCGGAAGGCATAGATGGCCGGATCGATGAAGGCGTGGCTCATCAGCAACACCACATGCAGCTGGAACAGCGAGCGGTAACACTCACAGTACGGGTTGGCTGGGCAAACCATGATGATGATGAGGTGGAGGAAAAACGGTGCCCAGCACACCACGAACACCCCAAACAGGATGGTGAGAGTCAGGGCCCCTCTCATGCCGCTGCCCCACTGCCGCTGACGCCGGCACTTCCCCCCACCGCCGGCGGCGGGCAGAGACGCGATGTTCCTGGCATGGATGCGTGCCAGCATGAACATGTAGACGTAGAGGAAGCAGATAATTGCCAGGGAGACAACAAAGAAGACAACAAAGCAGATCATGATGAACTTGGAAGCGAAGAACCTCACCATGAGCACGGCAGACAACCCGCATGTTGTCCAGATGACACCCAAGATGACCTTTGTGCGTCGCATCGTCATAATATTGTGGTAGCGAAGGGCGTGGAAGATGGTGATGTAACTGGAAGTGAAAACAAATAATTTTGTCATCTGAAAGTCGGTATATACAGAAGTTTTTCTAAAAGTAGCCAGCTATGCTTTGTGCGACGGTACTTGTAAAAATGTCCGCCACTGACCATCCTGATACATTGATTTGAATGGGGATGTCCGTTTTATTCCCTCTTTATTTATATGTATACATATATACTGCTCTGCCTATGTTATCACACTTTATGCAAGATTTTATTGGCTGTATCAAAATAAGGTCTCCATTTACGTAGACGGAAATTGAATTAAATTGAATTGAATAGTTTCTAAAAAAAGGATTTACAGAGCAGTAGCAGTAAAAAAAAAGTATTTTACATTACATTAAATTCATACATCCATTCATACTTACATACATACATATAAACACACATATTTACCATGTTTAAGGTGCTACGAGATTGCAAGCATATGTATCAACAGCACTCAATATGGCGATGGCTGAGCCGGTGGTTAACGATTAACAGCGCTAGGTGCAAACTACAGAAACAGTGCAGACAAAGCTAACAGTGTTTACCTGAGGGGCACCAAGATAAGATAAGATTACATAAAATAGGCAAATGGTACACAGACAACACTTACGAATCATTTCAATGGAGTTTATTATATCGTTAGCGTTAGCGTTATAGGTCATGCTCACATGCAATAAAAGCACGCCCGGCTTTGTCAACAAAGCAAAGAGAAAATCCCTCCACACTTTCTACCTAGCACCAAACTGTGGACGAACATAATAAGCAACTATAAAGTGTTCTTTTTATTAAAAAAAAAATATATATATATATACATTTATACATATTTAAGTGAAATTTTCATTGTATGTGTTGTGTTAAAAGTGGTAACCATGGCAGGAATGGGAAGTGTTCATGACTTGGGGTAAAGCATTCAGAAAAATTCAGCAGTGGGTCTTTTAATAAGCTGTGGATCTATGAGTTAGAGCCCAGAGTTCAAGACTTTTCTAAATTCTCCCCAGAGTCCTAGTTAGTGAGACATGTGGCTTTGAATTTAAATATGAGCAGAGGATAATTGGTTATGGGGTCCACAATCCACAGAGAATCAGTTCAAAACAGCCAACACAGCAGTAAACTGATCAAATAAATCCTGAGTATACCCACCATGGTTCTGGTTTCATTTAAAGTCACTGAAGCCACTTTCATCTTTTATTTGAAATGGAACCAAATAGCTTTAAGCATCATAATACCTCTGATATGGGGATTCTGGTGGATTACTGTGCTAGAAATAAATTCATACCATCACATTAAAATCTATCCCTCACACTGTTAAAGGTATAAATGGTTTAGAAACACTGTAAATGTAAAACATTTCTGTGCTACATACATACCGGTCTGCAGCAATAGCCAGGAAACTGAAAATGGAGCCCACAAACGACATACACAGCAGGGAGTCCATCACGTCGTCCAGGTTTGTCTCAGAGTGACCTTTCTTCTCCAGGTGTCCCACGTTGGCAAACATGATCATCAGGTTCTCCCAGGTCTTGGTGAGGCTGGCGATGGTGTTGAAGGCCGCCAGGCTACAGATGAAGCAGTACATGGGCGAGTGCAGGTTCCTGTTGCGTATGACGGCCACCACGACCAGCAGGTTCTCGGCCAGGCTTACCACACCGATGATGAAGAAGAGAGGGACAGGGACCTTCACCTCAGGGCAGTCCGACTGATTCGCCGTGGTAGTGTTCATAGTTCTGACTAGATTTACAAGGTAATCAACATGGAAACTACAGCTTCCTAGACATTAATATTAATGCTACATTCTCAACATATGAAGAATCTTTTGAGAAGTATTATCTTCAGTGTTGGATTGCGTCAAGGTTAGCCTACAGTAAGCTATGAGAGTATCTCAATTTTTCATTTTTGCCTTTAATCTTCAGCAGAGTTATGTGACCAGCAATGAACTAAAATGGGGGTGGTGGTGTTGTCAGCTGGTACAATGTGATTAATCAAACATCCAGGAATGGTGGCTACTAAAAAGGCTACTATCTGCATCTCATCGCAAAATGTCCTTTTCACCCACTGCGCGTCCTATTTACAACTGGGGAGTGGGGGGTTAGGAGTTTTGACACAGCTCAGTCATTATCTACAACCATCTGCCTCTCTTTAGCTGTTTGCACAAGGGTCATGCAGGCAATTTTTTCTGTTGGTGCTTCTTAAGACGGTGAGTTTGTCCAGGGCTTAGAGAAAGTCAGTTATTGCCAAGTGAGATTGCAGTGTGGCAGTCTGGATTGATGGTCTTTTGAACTATGTTGAACGAATCCTGTCAGCTGATCTCTTAGAGCCTGGCAAGAATGTTTGCTTGATGCGTCACCTGCAGACAGACAAAAGCAAAATTCATTTAAATGTATTATAATCCCAGAGGTAGTCATCTTGCTGAATGCTTTACATAGAACGACCTCCCGTCCAATGTAGCATTTGGAGTCCTTCATTTGTAATGCACCTGTATTTTCTCTTTGATGAGTAGTGTCACCTTTGTTCCCACATCTAACAGCTCATTTGAAAGAGTATCTTGCTCTTCAACTTGAACATGTTTGGTTCCTCCTTTGTAATTTGACAGTTATGAAACTCATAGGAATATATATAATAATATCAAAAGGAATATTTTCTCATCATTATAATTAAAATGAAGGAACTACTCTGTGATCCGTGTTTGAGAACACCTGCCAGGCTGCAGACTGAAGATGATTCTAATAATTATACCAAGCTCTTAACCAAACCCCTCTGATTCTTCTTTTCTTGTCAATCGCAAAGCGTCTCAGTGTTTTCAGAATAATCAAGGATTCTTCATTAAATCAAATAAAAGAAGATTTTAAACTACTCTGTCCCTTCATCACCATCTTTGACACAAGCTTTGACTCATTTCTCATTCCAGAAATTCAAAGCAGAAAGTGTAGTACTCAGATTTGACTGTGCTTTCAGATAAAATCGCAGCCATGTCACAACCATGAATTCCCCCAGCATTCCATTGATTGCCTCCTTACTTCTAAAGCAAAAGGAGAGAGAGGGGCATGAAAATCAAAGTCGAGAAAGACGGGCTCAGAGCAATGATTAAAACACTGGATTCAAGGTATGTCTTACCGGGGCGAAAATACTTCAGCCAAACTGCTATCCCAACCTTATACGAACAAACGAGCACACCCTATCGTAATCAAAGCCTTTATACATGATGACATTCAAATGTTGTTATATTCTATGTACTCCTGACAGTAAGCCATAATAAACCTATATAAAAACACAGGCAAGGAAGAAAAATAAATACTAATAATATTCTGGTGAGGGGAATTGCAGTGGATGCAAACCAAGATGCCACTCCCTGATGGGCTTATACAGAATACAATGAGTTTTGGCAGGTCATACACCTCAGGTTCATGTTACCCTTTGGAGCCTACAGGACACTCTGTGAGGCTGTATTTGTGCTTTGAGCTACATGCTAATATCAGCATGGCAACATACTAATAAAAACGATGCTAACATGCAAATGTCTATCAGCATTTCATGGTCTCAATCTCTAGTTTTAAGTCTTCTTTAATACAGCATGATGTTCATTTAGTAAATTATGGTCCATTTTAAAGTAAAATAGACCATTAAGCAGAGTATGCTTTTGGGCGGGCTTACGGTGATTGACAGGTCACTGCCGTGACCAGACCCGTATACAGATTCTCTACGTCGCTCCTCTGCATACTAAATATTGTAAGTTCCGTTCATTGGTTGAAAAAAAACCCACATGGCGACGGTCGTATTCCAAGACGGCGACGGCAAGTATAACGGAGATTCGTAATCAGTGGGCATCTGTCCTGAGCTGCAAGGTAAATGCCCCCCCCCTCCATGGAGTCGATTCACTGGTGGTGATGCTAGACCTTATTAAGTTATTACAATTTATCCTGTGGGGAAATACATCTGTACCAAATGGCAATTTATGGCAATCAATCTAATGTTTATCAAAATATTTCAGTTTCGACCAATGCGGTGACCGAACAATCAGCTAACCTTACCATAACTCATTTTGATAAAAACTTTAGACCGTTCCTCAGCTTTCACGACACTTTCACTAAAGAAAGAATCAGCTTGATCCATGACCTCCGGCCGACAATCCCACCCACTGCTCAGCTTTTGACTAGTACAGAATAAAAAATAATAGCAACCTAATAACAGCAAAAAGGGTCTCTTCATCTTGTCATCCGTGTTGTTCAGAGTCTCACAGATTTATTGAGTACATAATGACACGGAAGGGAATTATCTCCACTGGTGGTGTAATCACTTCAGGAAATCATGTTGTTTTGTCTGGTGTGTGAGATTGTGTGTGTGTGCTTCTATGTGTCTGTGTGTGTGTGTACATAGTAAAGGACAGATGAGAAAAAAGCATAAAGTTTACTTTTTCAAGATGCTACTGCCTAAGTTTAGAGGGCTAGTTAAGAGCAAAGGCACCAAGCAATGTTAAAATTGCAAAGAATTGTCTCACACGTTGAAATAACAGAAAGAGAGATTGAAGGGAAGGAAAAGCCAAAAAAAAGGGAGATGGTGTTGTGATGAAAACTGACAATATATATGTCCCAGTGGTGGGCCGTCAGGGCCAGCAAAGCCTTCTCTGCTGGCCTAAACAGAAAGTTATAGCTATTTTATAATTTAATAATTTTTCATTAATACACTACAGGTATTCTTATTCTTTTTTCCATAAGCTTATTTTCTTATTGCACTACTGTCTTCCTCAGTTGCTCTGCTTCCAGCCTGCAGCGCTGCTTCCAGTGCAGCTTGTTTTAAGTAGAGGTTAAGTAGGTTATGGGTGTCCTGTGACCCTGGGAGCTGCATTGTTGGGGGCCGGACTAGGAATAATTAACAGACCCTATATGAAGTAGCAAAAAATAGCAGCAGCAACTCGACGGAAAAGGCTGTTGGACGACTCAGGAAGGGAAAGCAGTGCTTGACTCAAGCTGTGTTCAGCAAGCGAGGTGAACTGCGAATACAGACTTAGCGGTATGTTGTCAAACGGTGGAAAGAGCACTTTGACGAACTCCTGAACCCGACTAACACATCGTCTTTGGAGGAAGCAGAGTTTGAAGAGGGACGCTGGAGGAATTATTTATCTCATCTGGCCTGGGAACGCCTTGGGATGAGCTGTAAAATGTTGCTGGAGAGAGGGGCGTCAGGAATATTTTGCTTAGCCTGCTGCCACTGAAATATTTCATGTTGAAGCATCAAGATGTCCATTCATTGGATCCCAAAACCATGCAACACCCAAGACCAAAATTAGTATGTGAACAAAGGTGTCATTGGCCTAGTGTTTCTCCCTGCTTTATAACATAGGCCTACTAGATCCCAGCTACTAATGTTCAGACATGATATAAGACAGGAGAAACAAGTCAAACATGCCTTCATCACCACAGATACTTATGCATACACTTTCCTTCCAGCCCATCCCCTTTCACTACGCCAAAACCCACACAGATCCTATCTGCACGTCCTTCCTCCTCTCTTATGAAACATTGCTGCATGTCTTCCCCTTCATTAACTTCCTAGTTTCATCTCTTCTGCTCCTCTTTTTTTAATGTGCTGATGATCAAACAGCTGGCTTTACAAGGATGGACATTGTTGTGCTATTAAATGTGCCTCATGATTATCTGATCTATCCTCCCACGCTGCATAATGAGAAAGATAAAGATCTTTAGTATGCACAGTTGTAGCCCTTAAGTGATGTATTTTGTGCTCAGCTGCACTTAATGTCATTTGCTGGAAAAGGTGTGCACAATATGATTGAAACATTGTACAGTTCTCCGAAAGGGGATTTATTTTTTTCCTATTTCCTAAATATATCACAATTCCTATTAGTGAGAACTATTAGAACTATTACGGTTGCTAGAGGGAGCCATGACAATGGAAGACCCATCATTTATCTGTGAGTTCCCATTGAAAGATGATCAAAGCCATATGAATCAGCCAGAGCTGTACAAAGTGGGAGCAGACTCAGAGATGGTAATGTATGAAGCTTGAGTTACATCCAGTAGCTGAAGCTTCAGAGCGTCCGTCCTATTCTGTTTGCCGTCATTTCATACCACAGCCAACCTTCGTTGTTATTTTCTGCCTGTATTTTAAGATAAAGTGTTACTTAGCGGTAGAGTCTCCTAATGTAAACCTGATTGGTTTGTTCTCCTCTGCCAAATAAGCCATAATCAGACATGCCATTCTGAGTACTTTACTATGTGGCTGTATTAGGCTGTAAAATCTCAGAACCCTGGGTTTCTACTGCCTCCAGCTATGTAAGCATGCACTTACAGTAATGCACTCCTATATTCTGTATCCTACATCACATAGGCGAACCTTTAGTTTGAGTGTCCCTGCTGTATCCTCGATAAAACATTGTGAATGTATAAGCTTGAATTAAATGAAGAATCGTGTAAAAAGCCTTACTTGTTCCTCGTGCTGATACCAGCTGCTGAAACAACCTTCTGATTTAGAGGCCTTTTAGAAGATGATTTGTCATTTTTTGTTTTGTCCTAATTCCTGCAGAGTACCTCAACAAAAGGCTCTGATATAAAGAGCCGAAGTGAACCTGTCCTCGAAAGGGTCTTATGCAGTGGATTGGGTTTATGTGGGAGAGACATGGAACACTGTTGTTGTAGCCTCGAAAGGCTGCCTCACCAAGGTTGTGGCGCATGTTATTTTGTCCATTTCTTTGTTTTTCTTTATTTTTTGTCAGTATGCTAATTCATGATATCGGCACAAGGACACTGACCCTCTCCCTTTTTCTCTCTGTCTGTTTAGACAGATATGTCATTCTGGTACATTTGATTCATTCAATAAAATAACAACTGGTGATATTAGAAGTTGTTCAACTTGATACAGAACTGCAGCTTGTTTCTTCTTTTTGTCTATGCTGCATGTAAGCTCATCATGATCATCTGGGTTCTTCTGAAGCTAAAGGAAAGATTCTACTTCAACAAAAGGATTTTCTTGGCAGCTGAAAGTAAGATCCAACTACCAACAACTATATGGCTATGGTATGCAGACAGTATGTCCGCAGTGTTGCTCAGGTATGTTTCTTTAATAAACGATTCAACAAATACGAGTAATTCAGCAGTTGGAAAATCATCTTCTGCTGCAGCATTACCACAAGTAAGTCCAGTATAAATTAAGAGCAGATACACCGAGGTCTCTTTTAAATAACTGTGCAGTGATTTTGATCCATGATTAAAACATTTCACACTTGTAATGAAGCAACAAGTGCTCGCATTTATGAAAGTAGCCATAATAACTGTTACGTTTGAAGAACTTCCATAACGACAGGGATGACGAAGCAGGTCATCAGACAGTATTTCATTTTCTTCCTCTGTAACATTTTCATCACTCATACTGTATGCCTTCCATTTTTTTTTCTCAAGTGTTTTTGTTAAAGTCTCTCTGAGAGTTTGCAAATAGCTCCGCTAAGCTGATGTGCTCAGATTGCAGTGAGTGATAAACGTGAGAGTTTGTCCTTTTGGGACACATACCGTATAGCATAACGGCTCATTAAACGTACACTCTGTCCGCATCCTGCCATGCTTCTCTTACCTTTGCTCCCTGCTGGGCAAGAATTCACAGAGCCCTCAATATATTTTGTGTTCAGCAGACGTATGTTATATCACAAGCGAATGCAAAAAAAACTCACTGCTACATGAATGTCTCGAGCCAGTCTTGGTGGACTCTGTGGGAAACCATAGACAAAAAGGTGAATGTAAATTGCCATATGTCTCAAAGCTGCATTTAGTGACAGTCTGGCTCTGTATGTAGTCTTGACAGAGAATATGACATATATATACGCCGCAGCGTCACGCCATTTTTTCGCCGAAGTTGAAAAATTTCAACTCACTCGCTTGGGCCGTTTGGGCGTCTGTGCATAGACTTTGTATGTAATCTACTCGCGCGAATAATTCGCGCCACGTTTGGTGTGAACGCACCATGACAGTGAGCCAGCATGCACAGCACAAGGACCCAGAAATGGAATTCAGCCATCATTGATTTTTATTATTTACATCATGTGCTGTTCCCGGTGTCAAAATGTCTTCCGTGACAAAAGCCAGATATCACCAACAGATGAATAAGTAATGATGATTGCGATGAAAATTAATAGGTGGGTATTTTAAAATTCGCCATTTGTCGAAATTGCCATTTTCACAGGGTGAAAAAGCCTATGGAGCTATTTATAAAGGCCACAGTGAGCCAGTAAACGTTGTTTAGAAACAGATTACTTTACATAGTTGCTAAGCAGGACCTAGTTGAGAGGCTATTATGTAAGAAATGAGAAGTAGCTTGAAGCAGATAGAAACAAACAACAAATCTTAAGAGAATATTTAGAAAATTGCACTTGGGAGACTCTGTTAAGCCTTCATATTGCTTCTTCATAAGAAAATGATTAGTGTAAAAGCACTTGTTCAAATCCAGCACCTGCTCTTAATGGGCCAGAGGCAGTATCGCAAAACAAAACTTATTCGGACAAAAGTAATAGGCAGAAGACAATTAGACTGTGATGGGAAATTAAATGATGCTTTTAGTGGCTGACCACTAGAATTTAATTGGGATTGATTAGACGCACCAAGCTTTCTAGTTTCCCACAGATAGAACATTCTTTATTGATTCAAGCAAAGTCATCTTAACTAAGGGTGAATCCAGCATGGTGCAGCAGATGTAATAGATACGATTATTACAATTAGATAGTTAAATGGTATTGTGTTTTCTTAAATACTTTGTTAATTCACATTGTATGTGTGTGTTCCATTTTTTTAATCTAAATGAATATATAGAAAATAAAATAAATCAGTGGGTGGTTTGTTCACATGCTGCACAGTTACCGTTACTGTGAGGAATTTAAGTTTTAAAGCGCTCCTATGTGATACAGTATATTTACTTAAGGAAGTTAAGAGAGTGGTCATTTCATACATTGAATGTCTGTGTGAGGGGGTTTGAGGAATGTGCTGGGAGCAGGGGATGGACGAAGGTGGCTGGAGCAGAGGTGTCTGATCCTGAAGATTAATGGGTCATCGGCCCAGGAGGGGCTTATTGGAATCTGGCCAATCACTGAGCTGATCGATTGGCTGTGGAATGTGAAACATGATACTTTTGAGAGACTCAGCAGGGACAAAGGATCTTCGAATTGCAGAAGATCCTCAGACCTCCTTCGCATCATGGGACACACACACCATTCTGTCCTGTGGTGTGAACGGGGCCTCATATTTCATGGAATATTATATTTGTTTGACTTGAGAGCAGGGGGGGGGGGGGGGGGGGCTGCTTCTTCTCCTCTGTTTGAGAAACTTCAGCCTCAACATTACATAAGTAGTTGTGGTTTGTTGAGAGAGGTTCGGAGTGTTTATTTTTCAAAAATATAACAGTGAGTTATTTTGATAGGCTTGCACACCAGCTTTGGTAACCATTTCATATATTTTATACCATACATGGAAAACACTGCCTCTTCTGAAGTTTCACAGCTGCATGACAACTTAATGATGACATAACTCATACACAAGTCCTGCTGGATGTTTGGTTTGAAGGGAAGATGAGGTTTCTATGCTCTGCTGCTCTCACATGCAGCATTGGGGAAGCTACTTTGAAAGCGTATAGCTTCACGAGCCACCAATTACTTCACACAAGAAGTTGATCTACAGTAAACGTAGCTTTTAGGAAGAAATCTAATTTGGTTTAGTAAAACTACTTGGAAAAAGTAGTTTCAACCACATCAAATTAAAAATGTACTTATGACACGAAATTATTAAAAAACTTTACATAAAATTATACTTTGGCACATGCCAGCAAAAAATACCACTCCGCTTATTGCAAAAGAAATGCCCACAAAGAGTCCAGGTCGGGGTATTGCACCAAGCAGTATTACTCAGCCGGGTAACTTCTAAAATAGTGTGCGACCAGTTCCTGAACATCTGTTGATAAAATACTCAAGAGGGTTACCCTCGCTGTGTGAGCTCCAAGCAACGCTCCACCTTTTGCACATGCACTACACAAAGGTGAAAGGTCAAGTTTGTGGTGGTGGTGGCTGGCTGCATTGAAAGGGAATGCATTCACAGCGGTCAGAGTGAAGGAAAAAGGGGGTTTGGCCGATCATAGGGTGTTCAATCAGAGAAGCAATGGTTACATTTAAATAAACTTTCTTGTGGCTCAAAAATGTTTGCACAAAAAACAAATTTAAACTTTGCATCACTTTGCAAATTTGATTGCAGTTGAACTACCTGAATGCTACTGCAAAATGTCGTTAAACTACTAGTTTGATTACTGTAGTTCTCTACTCCATACTCATATGTAGGCGGACAGGTGTAGTGCTCTGCCTTAATGTTTTTCCGTGCAAATCTATCTATCCTTTGGAGTAAATACAATTATCAATCAATCCAAAAAAGCAAGAAATGCTTGTGAAAAATCCTGTGTTGCACTTCATGTGACAAATTCAATCAATGAATATGTTGCCAAGCTCCAACCTCAGCAATGTTAATCGGTGTAGGCTGCCGTACAGTATAGAGCCCAAGAGCAATGAGCCATACAGAGTCACGAGTTATTCTGTATGAATCTGCCCTCTAGTGACGACTGTGAGGTTTAAGAGGTGTGTGATAATGGAGCCCTCTTCCTTTTTCAACTTGAATGATTTATTGTACAATGTAATAATTTATAAACAACACATTATAATCGGATAAATCCTTGGTATATGTCTAAGCAGGAAAACATAAACTCCTGGAAGAAAATTAAGAATGAAACAGATGAATATCAATGGAGAAATAAAGAGTTATAAACAATAAACCTAAAACAAAAACGTTCTTCCAGTAAAGACTGTCAGAGTTCAGAGTCCTAAGACTTAAGGTTCACATTTTTCCAGATCGGTTCCAAAACAATGCTCACATGCTCGTATGCACTTTGAAAGACTTTGGTCACTGTAGTTGTCATTATTCTTCCACTTGGCCAGAAAAAGTTCCTTGTTCAATACAATTCCAATGCAAGTGATGGGGTCAACTCAGCCAGAGCCAATATCAGGCTTCAGCACTTTGAAAACGAAAAGAGTATGTTGAGTAGGAACACAAAGAGGGAGCATTGTACTAAGACGACTACGTTGTTCCTTCATTACCACGTTATATGATGTGTGATTGAAGTGCAACAGGTTTGGATGAAATGGCTTAAGAGTCTGAGTGATAAGCAGCAGAACAACACATGGAAGTTACAATGAGCTCCTTAAAATCGGCCTCTTCTTTTATCTCTTTTCTTATGAGTTGTTAAACTAACTTCAGCCTGTATTTAATTATTATATTCATTTGTCATCAGAGATTATTATTATTGATAGTATCATTAATATTTTTGTATAATTCATGCTATTTGCTCTTTTATTTCCTTTCTTATTTCCTTTCCTATGCTTTGCCACAGCTCAGACACACACATACTCGACAACCAAAGAGTTGAAGGGTAGAAGTAAAAGTTAAAGGGATTTATTTCCAACTCGTAGGTTCTTGTAAACATAAATGCTAAAATTCATAAATCCTCAAAATGTGGGGGAGGACGGGACAAAGTGGTCGTGCCAAACAAATAGAAATCAATAGAACAAAGCGAGATGGATAACTCCTACCTCTGAGAACTAAACACTGAAGAATGAATACAGCGGTGTTCCCGGCCTTTAATCCCAGGGTCTCTGACTGAAGTGAACTACGTGTGTCTAAAATGTAAAAGGTGCCTCATCTCACCTACGGTCCTCAACCTCCACCACAAACCTTCTTAAGTTTTCTAAACAGAGCAACAAGAAAAAGAAGAGGATGACTTTCTTCTTCTTCTTTGAGGTCTTACATCAGCTGGAATCCACGATGTTTCATTACTGCCACCTTCAGCTTCTTATCTCCCTCAGTAACTATTCTAAATAAAGCCGGTTTTGCAGGTCCAATCGTCCTTAAAAAACTACATAACCACTTCCTTCCTTGATCACTGTCTCCGCACCACTACAGTTTTAACGTTGTCTTCTACCCGTCCTGTCATCCTCAGTTGGGTCATCATCTCTTGTCTTTCTTGTGTAACTATCCTGCATGATAACAGGATTTGCTCGACTGTCTCTGTAGAACTGTAGAAAAGAAACAACGTGTGAACGCAAATAAAAAATATTCATAACTCTAAACGACAGCTAACACGCGTATGCGTGGGTATAACGTTACATAATAAAAAAATGTCAATCCACATGAAAGAGATGTTGTTTTCTTGTCAAACTGTTCTGGAGTTAATGAACAGGATGTCATGAAGCAGCTCCTCATGACTTCTGTCTGTTCCTGTATTAAAGCTTGTGAGGGCCGACACTGAATGACTACATGCTAAAATGTTGCTGCAACTAACTTACTCACTCTGGTCTAATTCCAATTCAATAGTATACGTATTAAAGCAATGAGTTGCTCTCTTTTTAAATCCCACTTGTTCGGCACAGCTACATTAGACACTGTTGCATCTGTTTGCTGGTCCGTTGATCCCTCTGTAAAAATCTCAATAGTGCATGTGCATGAATTTAAGTGACTCCAGATCCACACACAGATTTTGCTGCTTGAGTTCGGTGGTGAGTTAGAAAAGCTGGAAGAATTCAAAATGTATTTGAACAGCTTGTCGCCAACTCTCCCTTTTTAACACAAATTTTAGCTCTGGATCAAAACATTTTTTTAGGTGTTAAATTATTCAGAAATGTTGAAACACTACGTCAAATTATTCCCACAAAACCTACAGATTGTGACGAATTGAAAGAGACTTTGATATGAAATTATTGGATATTAAAAAATACCAAGTTCCAAAAAAGTGGGTTTCCTTCTAAATGAATTGATTGTTCTTACAACAAGACCAGAGAAAGATGCAGAATCTCTAATGAAACGGTCTCACAGGTGTCAAGTTAATGCAGGTGATACATGTGATGACTTGATTACCAATGATGAGATTATCCTATAGCATATTGTTATGAAGCTTTATAGATACAATATAATGTGTTATGATTGTGCTTATAAAGCATTATTGACATGACTTTCATATAATGTGTTACAGATTTCTTTATTAATGATTTATTAAATATTATTGTGGTTTACTGACTTTATTGATGCCTTATGCAAAATTGAGAAACTCAAGACGGTTTATTAATGACTGCCAACATTTCTAACTGCAGACATGAGGATTTATTATTTTACAGTGAGAAACAAGCATTTTTTAACCAAAAAATAATCTGTATCAACTAATTTATCAGAAAGTAAAAAGTAGGTAAATATATCTGCTGGTAAACTGAAGTAAAAAACATAAAGAAACTGACTATGATCTCTAATATGAATGTGTCTGTTTTATGTTAACTCTTGTGGACACCAACGACTGATCTGATGACTGCAGAGAATGATGGACATTTATTGAGCAACAGTGAAATGTTTTACACGTACACAGTAACAGAACGAGCTACTGGCCGTCTATTTTTAGCGAGCACGGCTGGAAACGTGAGGCTCTAAAGTCTCAGGTGGAGCGTCTGTGCATCCTTCAGACTTCCACTAATATACGAGAGGAGCAGCAGGAGTCGGAGGCGAATGTGCAGGATGTGGAGGAGGAAGGAGCATCGCTGGTACACAGCTCTGGTAGAAGGGATCCTCCTCTTCGGCTCTCGATCAGCTCCTGGTAGATCTGGATGTGAAGTCCAACAGGGTCTGGAGGAAACCACAAAGAACAAGTGTTGTATTGAAATAACATGCATCACCAACGCTCCATTAAAAGCAAGGCTAGACTCAACCAAATATCTCACACTGCTGAACATCCGGCTGATCAACTCTACCTTGAGTTGAGACTAGTGGGAGGAAGATGAGCTCTCTCTGGTCCATGAAGTTCAGCATCACAGTCGGTCAACATGTGGAAATAGCTGTGAGGAGAAAGAGAATGTAAACAGAAAGGCAGCTTTCCTTCATCAGCCCAGACATGTTATTATGACACAGCTATGTTTCTGTTTCCTATCTGAGAGGTGATATTTACGAGTGTGTCTCTGGTCCCTGCTGTTCCTCTCTTCACATGGCGATAGGAGAGGAGGCAGCGGTGCAGGTTGATGGAGGAGGCTTCAGGTGGAGCTAAAGTCGTCTGGTGGTGTCTTCAGGTGGAGGCTGAGGTTGATGCCTGCAGGTGAAGGTTCAGGCTGCAGGTGTCTGCCAGGATCTGCAGGTGGAGGCAGCGGTGATGGTTGTTGGTAGAGCCTGTAAGTGGAGATTAAGATGGCAGCTGTCTGCCAGTACCTGCAGGTGGAGGCGGCACCTGCAGGTTGCTGGTAGAGGCTGTAGGTGGAGGTTGGTTAGTCAACACTGCTGAACCCCACTGTGCATTCTTGGAGCAGGATCAACAGCAATCTGTAATCTACTATCCATAGGGCGTATGAAACTGCACTAAGAAAACCCCGCTTGTAATTGCTGAAGAAAAGTCAGAAAAAGGAGAAATGATTTTCTGTGACTTGCATCACTTCTTATTCTTCTCACTTGCATGTCGTAAAATCAGTTTT
The DNA here is from genome assembly GCF_910591455.1 of Pholis gunnellus. Taxonomy (NCBI): domain Eukaryota; kingdom Metazoa; phylum Chordata; class Actinopteri; order Perciformes; family Pholidae; genus Pholis; species Pholis gunnellus. The sequence goes on from NC_136534.1 coordinate 4,548,486, forward strand.
TTCTGCCTCCTTTTGTCAATCAACGAGAGGAAACTTAAAAGACCTATTAGTCCAAATGTTGGAAATGTAATAAAGAAATGGGCACTTTCTACATGTGGGGGTGTTCCAAGGTGATGCCCTTTTGGCAGGTGGTACTGAAGAACCTAGAAGGGCTCAAACGGCCTCTACCAGAATCCCCACAATTATGTTTACTCAGAGACAAATTATTGTGCCACCAGGCCTTACCAAAGCAGAGATCAGGCTGTCAATAACAGGTTTCATTGTGGCAGCAAGGCTTATTCTGCAAAACTGGAAGAGCCCACATACGCCTGCGTTGAGACAGCTGCAATTAAAAATGTGATTGCCAGGGTAAAGAACATTCCAAGCAGAACTGACCAAGCATGGGGAAATATTATGGCTTATATTACAGATTCACAATCTTAAAGGAGGTGTGGAGTACTTGCGGATGGGATTTGCGTGTATATGGATATGTAGATATATGGGCATGTATGGTTATATGGGGGTACATGTGAAAGATAATTAATGGGGTGTCGGGGTGAGGGCTCTTTTAGCTGCCTTTAAGTTAAGTTATGAATGTATTTTCTCAAATTCTTTATTTTACTGTATGACAAACCTCATTTTTGTATCTATGTATAATGTTAATACTTTTAAGCGAATACAAATTTAAATGGCATTTTTGCACATTACAGCCCACACAACCTATACAGAGACTGCTAAGCCCCCTATCCAATGGCAACTACCGTTGTGTTAGCTGTGCACAGTGCAATACTACTTTACAAAAGCCACATTTTTTTATCATCCTTACACCAACCTTGCAGCCAGCCACAGGGGAACGTGGATGGCTGAACGCAGTTGCGGTTGCTGGCGACGAAGCATGGTGAGAGAGGGAGGGAGCTCTGGGACTTCAGGATATAGCTGGTCATCTTCGAACAGTTTGTTATCGGAAGGGTTGAGAAAGAGCCTTTGTATAAGTTAAGCGGTTGAAGATTTTGCTCGTCTGTCGCACGTCGTGTCGAAGCTGAGTCAAGAGGAAGTCAGTGGGTCAGTTGTGCTTAAATACTTGATGGTAAATGAGATATGTTCAGGGCATGGTCCTTGTTCCCAAACTAAGTTTATAAAACTTAATATCAATAACATTTGCTTGTAGATAAATAATTATAAAGAAAAGAGCTCTCCATCAAGCTACAGAATATGTGAATACTTGCCATGGCAACAAGTGATAACTGACATTAGCACTTATCTGTTAGTTTAATCTTCCAAACAACAAACTATGAAATATGCGTTGTCGGCAGTTAGATTGTCAAGATGAGAAAAATAACCGCTACCTGAGGAGCCACGTCAGCATGGTTGCGTCCAGTTATCTAACATTGTAGTTCCTTCAAACAACGTATGACGAAGAAGTACATCAGAGGGGATAGAGAAGTGGTTGGCTGAGTAAAAAATAAGTAGGAATAAGTTATGCATTATACACAACTGCTAAGATGACAAGCTAAATCGCTTAGAAATTGGAATACTGAACCCAGGCAAACTCAAACAGAGCAAACTCAAAGCAAACATGCACACAAAATTAAAGACCAAGTTGCGAACTTTGGGTTTTTGACCCCCGTTTACCGTTTTATTTTCACACGACTGTGACAAATCCGCAGACTCTAGTCCTGACTCACACTGGGACACATGGAAAGAGACCGGAAGTTTTTGACCAGGGACAATTTATCCAATGAACATGAAGAGGTGATGGGATTAAACATTTTCAGACTAACCTAATTTAGCAATACTTACAGTTAAGCTCAACCTTACAGTGCAGCACAATGGGACAATGTGGGAGGAGGGGGGGGGGGGGCTTGGAGATTCCAAAACACAAACAACTGGAATTTGTTCATTTCACCGTGCTGCTTTTGCCCCTGCTGAACCCCACTGTGCATTCTTGGAGCAGGATCAATAGATTGAGTGTAATTCTTGTGCCTGTCAGCGGAAAAATTGAATTAATTTGTCAGCAGTCTTGGCATGGTGTCAGGAAATGTTTGACCTCCCCGGCAGGAGTGTGACACCAAAGGGAGGGTATATAAATGTGCAGGCGCCGAAACGGGGCCACAGCCTGCCTGCAGTAGGAGACTGTTACACACACACACACACCTCCAGCAGGGACAAGGTAAGACAAAAGGCCATCCAGTGAGCGTACTTTTACTTTGAAATTCGGACTATTCATACTGAATATCCTTAAATCTAGATCTGCTGCGTTGCTTGTAAACCAAATAACATTGGGTTTTTGACATAACCTTGGAACTCTGAGAATTTTTATTTTCTAACATTTAATTTTTAACATTTTTATAAACTTTATAAACTAAACATTTAAACAAAAAAAAATCTTTGAAAATGAATACAATTAAATAAAGTGGTTAGTTGTAGCCCTAATGTGAAGTAGAGAGATCAAATGTTTAGTGGCATGTCGTCTGTTATCTTTGTGTTTGCATTGGGGGGATCTGGACTCATGACCTAATGTTTCTACAGCTCTGGATGGGTTTACCTTACTGGGGGAGTATTCTGTTGTACGATAGTCTCTGATGATGTAATACAGCCATCTGCTCTGTCAATAATTCACTTTCTGACTCCCCCAACAGATGAATCTTCCAGTCCTGCCCTCCATACTGCTGGTCATCTCTACTGTCCATGCCTTCCAGTATACGGAGCTTGCGCAGTACATTGACAGCCATCAAGAGGAATATGTGGAGGTACAAAAGAATTCTTCTTCTTCTTCTTCAAGCAATACGTTTAAGAGTCCAAGCACTAGAGATGTCCAATTTACACCACAGTTTGTTAGTCTCATAGAGCAACCAGATATGCTGTGACTGAAAATGATACCGCATTGATGTCAAACACACTCATGTGTTAGACTGCCATCTGTGATACAAATATAACTGACGTGGCTTTTAGAGTGTGTTGTACTTCTTAATTCAGCAACATTAATGAGTAAAGTGAGATTAAAGGGCTTTTCATTTCCAACATGAATACTTTTCTGTCATTTTTATCTTTAATAGAAAACCTTTTTTTCACTATTGTCCTCACAAAGGTGGTCAAATAGAAAAATAAAGCTGGGTGGACAATATTGTGTTTTTACGAAGATGTACAGAACATGATCATCTTTACAACATTTCACTAATATGGTGGCTTAAACACATTCAGCTTGTCTCAAGACACTGCAGGAGAGGGGCGCAACTTGTTTACACGCTTTAATGTTTGAAAAAAAACATATTATTTGTCTGCCTGAATATACCTGTATGATTGGTATACTTGTCATGTTTCACAGTTTGTGGGTTGGTAGGCACTTTATATACCCAAATGTATGTGCCAGAGCACTGAAAAGGTGAGTTCTTCATGATTTGTCCCCTTTAATTTGCTTATATTAAAGCAGAATTTTATTCAGTTGTCAGTGCAGTTGAGTCATTAGCCCCTCTCAGCCAAAAGGTGGCAGTATTAAACGCAACAAAAGGGCACATACTGTACAGCTTTGCCTCTTGTTTTGTTTTTATCTTAGAATGTTTGATTGAAACTGAATCAAGAACACATTTTAGACATTGGACCCTCGTAGTGTGCAGCAGTACAGAAGTATATCTCACAAGATGGCAGAAGGATGAGGCTCCCCGCTGATGTTTTGAATGATCTGTCTGCGTGTGTGTGCTTCAGGCCCTGCGGGACTGGGTTGCAATCGAAAGCGACTCCAGCAACGTCTTGAAGAGACCAGACCTGCACCGCATGATGGAGGTGGTGGCTCAGAAGCTGAGGCTCATGGGAGGAACCGTCGAACTCGTGGACATCGGAGACCAAGAAGTCAGTGACAGGGCCGACTCCACGCCTTAGTGAGATATTAGAGCTTTGCAATGTAATCATTGCCCTAATTGGTTGGTAAATAGTTTGTATTTCAAACAGCGAGCTGGGCTCATCAGGGAGGGCGACAGCGGGTAAACAAGCTGGTAACTAAAGGAAGTGGAGCGGTCAGGACTAAATCCATCCTCATTACGGACTAAGACACATGAAAGCTGCTTCCAAAACTCATTACACATTTTATGATGTTTGAGGTTCGAACGAGAGGTCAACATCCTCAGCTCCTCGCCACTAATAAGGACCAACCTAGCATGCATTGTTACTGCAGTATGTTGTCTAAGTGAAGAGTAAAAACAGTAGCTGATGACCCTTTGAGATAAATAAAAAGAAGGGTGCTGAGCAGCAGCACTTCTCTTTATGGAAGCTTAATGCGTTCGCTTAAGGAAAACATATTTGCCCTGTTTTTCAGAATTAACTAGACAGTTCTCATTTACTCAGTGGTGGAATCTAAGAACATTTACTCAAGTACTGAACTTAAGTACAATTTTGAAGTATACTTCTCCTTCAGCGTTTCAATTTGATATAATAACGTTATTTATAGAGCACCTTTTGAAAATAGAGTTTACAAAGTGCTTTGACAGACAAAGCAGCAGAAGCAAGGCAATACAACAACAGCTCAACATGAGGCCCAACAAGGGCTACTTTATACTTCTATTACACCACATTCTTTACTGAACTAAATTTATTTTTGTAGAGTTAGTTACTTCACCGATTCAGATTATTAATACAAAATAAAACCAACTAATAAGTTATGATGTATTATTATAGACTAAACTACCCGGTGGCATATAGCCTAGAGTAATTCAAATTAGCCCCACCTTCACCAGATTCAACATTAAAGTGATGAACACATTAATGCATCAACAATATAATCCAATAATAAAATCTATAATATTCTGAAAGGGCCACTCTGCATAATAAGTGCTTTTACTGTTGGATATATTTGAAATGCACGGCTTTTAGCTTTTTGATATTTGAGAAATATACACACAGATTGAGTTGATTGTGTAGCTAATGAAGTACTGGTTAGGTGGTATACAACTGTTGAAACACTTGTTGCACTTGAGAAAAGTGAAAATCCCAATAATTGAGGGACACTGCAGCAGTTTGTGCTGATGCTAACTCGCCTTTAAATCACCCGCAGCTCCCCGACGGGCAGACGTTAGCGTTGCCTAAAGTAGTGACAGCTCTGTTTGGAAGCGACCCAAGCAAACACACGGTGTGTGTCTACGGCCATGTGGACGTCCAGCCGGCGAAGCTGGAGGACGGCTGGGCGACGGACCCCTACAACCTGACTGACATCAATGGTAACAGCCTTTAATTAAGCTCCTCAGCACACCATGACCAACTCATGCTGTGCAAACATTGAACAAACTCACAAAAGTCATAGCATAATGTCATAAACGTCCTACATAGTCACAGGCATACTCATCTACTGGCATTCATTCACCTGCAAGAGTCATCTGCTGAAGAGGGACTGGCAAGATATTCCTGAGCTGCTCAGCCTTTCTGGCCATCTGGCAGCCATCTTGGTTTTGAGGAATTTGTGTTGCACTTACAACGGCTGGCCAGTGGATGGCAGTGTATGGCTTGATGCAGTAGGGTCCATTGTAGTGGCTGCTGTGCTACTTTTCAAAACCAATGCAAACACAAGCAACCGCCACAGACCTTCCTTTTTGTCAGCAGTGGATAGTTTCCCGCAGTTGTCAATGAAATTGTTCTGTTGTCATTATGTGACCTACGTATGGAACTTCAGTCATGTGATAACAAGTGGTTAGACTAGATAAATTCAATAATTTAATGTCAGATGTTGGTCAAATGTGCAATGCAAACAGTGTGTCCATAACTTCATAACATAGCATCCATAACGAAACAGGAAAAATCAACCACGCAACAAAACAGTATTACAAACATTTTTATATACACAGTATATATAAGCAGCTTTTCCGAAATCAATTTCACAGCTTGTTGTCACATTCTGTACTTCACTTCACGTGAGCACAAGTCTTAAAGCACACCCATACTTATATTATGATTCTTGTGCATGCAGGTAACCTGTATGGAAGAGGAGCGTCGGACAACAAGGCCCCAGTTTTAGCCTGGATCCATGCTGTGGGGGCGTACCGGGCCCTGAGTATGGTGAGAGAAAGTTCACAATACCGCCGTTGTATGGGGTTAGTTTTGCATTCCACAGATAACAGAATCAAATGTGTGAGTGGGGTGGGAGCTGCAGAGGCAATGTGACCTCAAGTGAGACCAAAGGACAGATTAGAGCGCTCCTTTGCAAATCGTCTTTACTTGAAAGCGCTGTAAATTGAAAGAGGGTAAACAGAGAGAGGCAAGATAGACGAGCGAGAACGCTAACACTATGACGGCCATGTCTATACTGCGTTAAATCTGCTTAAAGCAACGTACATTTTTTTGCAGCGTTCCAAAGTGTTTTAATATTGACATAGTTCAAATGTATTTATAATATTTTCATAATGTATTAAAATCACAGTTAAATGCAATATAATGTGATTTTAAGGTACTCTTAAGTGGTCATTGTTAGCTTTAAGTAATGTGATTTTTTTTTAAAATACGTTAAAATAAATCTTTACATCACTTAAAGGAAACGATAACAACTAATCTTAATTTATAATCAAGTCGTAAAGGATTATAACAGTGGTTATAATCATACACTTATTATGATATATAACAACTATGGAAATATACTATGATCCTTGCAAAAAGAAATCTGTCAATGACAATGCTGAAGTATTATGATTATTGTTGTATGATGGATATTTATGACATCTATAATTATAACACATAAGTATGTTCCTAAGGCATTATAGACATGGCCGTCACAGAAAGAGTTACTGCTAGGATGAACAGCATATCCTCAGGCTCGTGAGAGAGAAGAGCTGAGCTTTGGCCAGACCGACTTTGCAAAGTCACTGCATTTTTTTGCAAAGTCACTGCAGCAGTCTGTTCCCACCATCCTCGCTGCCATTTTATCTCGTGAAAAAAAACAACAACACACAGAGTTGAATATGCACATCAAAAGGCCTCAGCCAGATGCTGGATGCATTAAGGGAAGAGAAATTGTGTGTGTGTCGACTAGTTTCACACGTGGCTAATGGCTCGGGATTTTAGGTCTGCAAACCCTGCTGAAACATAACAACAAAGGCATTGTCAAAAATAGAATCTGTTGCAGACATAGATGTATACGAATTGGACGTAGTCATCGTGAAGTCACCCATTGGTTTGTGGACTGACGTTTTGAAGACTCGACTTCGGGCGATTTTGCCATCTTCATCTTGGATTACGGCGGTCGCCATGTTGTTGTATTTTTGCAGCCAATGAACAGAAGTTACCATATTTGGGATGCGAAGGAGTGACATGGAGATACCGTATACGTCTCTGGTAGTGGCAGCGACCTGTCAATCACAGTAAGCTCGCCCTAAAGCATGCCCTGCTTTATGGTCTGTTTGACTCTAAATGGACCATCATTTACTAAATGAACATCACGCTGTATTGAAGAAGACTTGAAACTAGAGATTGAGACCATAAACTCATGTTTACATAATATATCAACAATAAATCAAGTGAGAAGTTGAGTCATTTTCTCATAGACTTCTATACAATCGGACTTCTTTTTGCAACCGGAGGAGTCGCCCCCTGTTGGTCAGTAGAGAGAATGCAAGTTTTAAAACACTTCCGTTTGCACATGAGATTCTCCTCCAACAGCTCGTGACGGAGTAGCACTGTCTATCCCATCTGTCTACCAGGAGCTGCCGGTAAATGTGAAGTTTGTCATCGAGGGCATGGAGGAGACGGGCTCTAACGGCCTGGACGCCATGATCCTGGCACAGAGGGACACCTTCTTCTCTGACGTGGATTACATCATCATATCAGACTGCGGCTGGCTCAGCAGACGGCCCGCCCTCACATACGGCACCAGAGGCAACTGTTACTTCTTTGCTGAGGTTGTGTAGCATTACACTCAATCACAAGCACACACACAAAAAAAACACACAAATCCAAACTGAAACGTTTAGTTTCAAAAACATATTTCCTAATTCTTTGGTCACATGTGTGTCATTCAGCTCTTTCGTGGTGCATTTTCAGGTTCAAGGACCTAAACAGGACTTACATTCCGGTGTTTACGGAGGCACCGTGATCGAGCCGATGACTGACCTCATTGGCATTCTTGGTGAGTGTATATTTTAGGTAGTGCACGTTCATACATTCATTTATTAAGTCACTCACAAGAAGATAAGACACTGGACCAAGCCTCGACATAATGCCAGGTACCCACAGGGCAAAAAATTAGAATTCTATTTTTTAACCTTTATCTAAAACGGTAAATCTCATGACTTGCATCATCTCTTTAGGAAGACCTGACCAGAAAGGCAGGATAAGGCTAGCATCACTTTGCATATCTCCTATTGTCAACAAATACCATAAACAAAATAAACAATTATGTCAGCCCGGCTCTCAATACTTTCTGACTTCCTGACCCTGTCTGTGGCACTCAGCTCAAAGTCCACTGGTTCCTACTGAAGACATAAATCTAGTGTAACGTAATGTCACCACTCTGTAGGTGATGGTGAATCAAACCTACTACACCAGCTAATGGGGCACGGACCACACACCATCTTCTGTAGTTGGTAGTCACCAACAAAGTGTGCTACTTACTTACATTCACCTACAGCGGGAGAGATGTTGACCTAACGTCAAAGTTAAGAATGGTATGGTCCACTTTAGGGGTGTCTGATATCGCATTACAAGATTCTTCCAGCCATGAATATGCACAAATATATTATAATACTAAATGAAGACTACAGTTAAGATATTTAAATGTTTTAAACCCCTCGACATGTTTTTACATGACTAATATTTTGAGAAGAAATAACATTTTGCAATGGCGGTTGTATCTTACAGTAGTTTCTTCTTGCGGTTCCCAGTCGGTAGTCTTTATATGTTGGAAGGATGAGGGTTAAAATCACAACAAAATTCTTTTGTAACTTTTCGTCTTAGACACACTGATCAGCCCCAGCGGTAAGATCCTGATTCCAGGGATCAGGGAGGCCGTGGCTCCCCTCTCTGATGAGGAATGGAGAATGTATCAGGACATCCAATTTGACTTGGACAACTACAAGACCAAGATCGGTGTCAGCCAGCTCATGTACACCAATAAGGTCAGAATTATCGAAAACGGTAGAAATGATCTGCGTTAAAGGCAAGGTGGACACAACAAGATGCGTGATGGTCATTGTTTGTTTCCTGCAGGTGGACTTGTTGGCCCACATGTGGCGCTACCCCACCGTCACCATCCATGGCATCGAGGGGGCTTTCTCCGACCCTGGCACAAAGACCGTCATCCCTGCTAAGGTTACCGCTAAATTCTCCATTAGACAAGTTCCCAACATGGACCCCGCTATGGTCAAGAAACAGGTAAAACAGGATGTGAATTCTTTGCTTTGAAAAAAATAGCCAAATAATGCTGTTTTTTTTAGAACAAGCTAATATTTTTTTCTCAGAAGTACTTCTGCTCTTATCTTGTTGGTTTGATGCTTTAGGTAACAGATTACCTTCACTCGGTCTTTGCCAAACGAAGGAGTCCCAATAAGCTGAAAGTCACAATGGTGATCGGGGCGAAGCCTTGGCTGGCTGACACTCAGCATCCTCTCTATGATGCTGGGAAGGCTGCTGTAAAGAGAGGTACGGAACACACCATCACCACCAAATTCTTATGGAGGTGGTTTTCTGGTGTTGCCATTTATTACTGCTTTTGTCTTCTCTTTTATGACTCTTACATTGCTTTTATATTTCGTGTTATATGCCTATATAATTTGTTTTCAGTCCTTTGCTTTGTTTTAATCTGTGGTAGATAACTGAGTCATGTCCATTACACTATAATATGAAATGTCCTACCTTGCCCAGTTTTTGACATGGATCCTGATCTGATACGTGAGGGCGGGACCATTCCTATCGCCAGAACCTTCCAGGATGTGACGGGGAAAAGCATCATCATGATGCCCATTGGTGGCTTTGACGACGGGCTGCACTCTCAGAATGAGAAAATGAGCAGGTTTCACACATATTTCCTTTTATTATTTCATTTTTACAGCAAGTTTTAAATTGAACCTTTATTAGTTCATCTTGCCTGTTGGGTCTGTTGGAGTGTTAATATGAGCACAAGCTGCAGGAGAGAAGGTGTGATTTTATCAGTAGGTAAGATGCAGCCATGTGGACCTCCAGGGCTCAGGCGTCTTATCTTCTCTTAATCATCTGCATGAAATTAAATAATCCGATCACCTAATATTCACCGTTATGACTGCAAGATGATAGGGAATGAATATAATTAAAGGTAGACATGCAAAAAAAACAAAAGCAGAACAGGGACCATAATGGCATTGCTATGAACTATGGTGGACGTTTATAGAATATGATATAAATGAGATTTGCAGGTTGTTCCATATTTGCTTTTTTCTCTGAATGTCTCCATCAATGCAGCAGATTGTCTGCTTATTAAACCCTTGTCTTTTTTTAAACTTTTTTCTCTTAGGTACAACTATATTGAGGGAACCAAGTTATTCATCTCCTACCTGAATGAAGTATCCCAAATTAAGAAGACCAGCGTTTGATGTTTCATTTCATCATTAAATGAACCCCTAAAACATTCCAGCTACATGTGAGCTGTCAACGGCACAAGAATGGTTTTATATTTTCACTGTGCTTTTCTCTATCTTTCATCTATTGTTCTGTGTGTTGCCAAGCTTTTATTTATCTGCATCTGTAAAAGATCTATCTATCTAGTAAAAGCTGTACAATGCAACAATTGTGTACTCCTTTTAATTATAGAAAGCGTCAAAAATGTTCCTTGATGAGAGTTATTAATGACACAAAGACACAGATATTGTTCGTTCAGTCACAAGACGTTTATTTACCACTCACACATTTACAGTACTAAAGACGCTTACAGGAAAAGGGGTTTCAGAGCCAAGACTGAAGCTCTAGGTGGACGAAGCTGCAGACGGATGTGGTGCTGCCAGCAGTCGCTATATGTATGGACAGAATCCAACCATTGTCTTCCAAGACAAAGCCCTATTCAGCCAAATGCATATGATTAACTCTGCATTTGACCGTCAACATTGTTCAATAAAAATGTTGCAAAACATCTCAACAAGTAATGTAATCTCGAATTAGCTCTTATAAAATGGTGATGTGGCATGTGCCTTCCATTAGGCCTGTTTCTAGAATCAAGATCGTTCTTGGCCTCTTTTGCATCAGTCTGTCTTACTGTTGGTATTTCCAAGATGCTGACACGTATTTTAAGAAAGTGAGGTGAAAAAAACACTGAGCATCTGTGACATTGTGTGTGACTTCATTGGTATTTCAAAACACAGAAAATAAGCTTGACTAAAACATGTATTTGCAATGGACTGAAATGAGCACAAACATTATTACGCAAAGTTACGGCACACGGAAAATCCATAGTCACACTAGAAATAATACACAGAAACAGTATCCACTTCCTACAGCTACAACACTTTGCAGATAGCAGTTACTTACAACTTTCACTTGTGCCATACATCTCAGCAGGAAGCGGTGGGGAGGAACCCTGGTGTTGTGAAGAAGCCGTGTCTCGACAACTCAGCGGCCTGATTCACAACACCAGCTGACCCTCCCCACCCACACACACTCAAGGCACTGTGATGTGGTACGGAGGAAGGAGTTCATCTTCAGTGAGAGAAACAAGCCGCTGAAAAAGACACCATCCAGTGTTAACAGTTACTGATTTTATCTCAAGAGGGCAGCTGACACAGCAGAGCAACACAAGGAAATCAAATTCACCCACCTTATATTTGAACCGTTTAGATAGAGACCATGAATCAGCCTTATTAGCATTAAAAGTGGTGGACTGCAAACACGCACCTGTTCTCCGTAGTACATGTCCTCTGCTAACCGACTGCAGTGGTGGTGGAGGTGGTCAACAGTAAGACACACACCGACTGGACGCTCAGGGTGAGCTGGGACAGAGAGCAGCGTGGGTGCGGTACACGATGTCTCCACTGGAGGGCAGTTTGAATACAGCAGATTTTCTTCTCCGCTCACTCACTTTTGAGACCGATGAACCACTGCCAAGCTGGTCACACACCTGCAGAAAACAGGGAAAGCTGGAAAATTAGCTTTAAAGTAAATATGGTGTTGGAAAACTAGGGTTTATAAACCGCAATATTTGACCCATGGAGAGCTGCAAAAATCACATGGAACTCAGTAACATCACTGTGAAATGCTCTCTGTGATTATCTTTAAGGAGCCTCTCAACGAACAACTCAGCGTGACAGCACGACACAAGGCAGCGCTCAGATGTAACAGTGCCCTATTTGGTTGCCTATTTATAAAGTGCTTTGGTATTGAGGACGGGGCCGTGATGGGGCTGAGAATAACTTTAGTTTCACAGCGGCAAGCCTTAATCCACCTTGAAGCAGCCCGCTGTACGGAAAACTGAAATGGAGTCACGGTAATGTGGGTTTACACTAAAATGGTCTTTTAGTCACGTTTCACTTCAGTGTAACGCGTCGTCTTAGGGAATCGATTCAGTAATGGGTCCGTCCACTGACACGAGCAGTGGAAGGATTGTGAACAAGCTGGTCTGTTGGAAGTCAGGCTGGTGTTATTTTTGACCTGAATTAATATGCAAAATAAAGTTGTGTCAAAAATCTTCATTTTGAGTCATTCCATGAAAAAGAAGGATATTTGATTCAGTTAAAGAAAGACTGTAACTAGTACGTGTTACTGTTCAGATTTGTTGGTACTAAACACAATATAAAATGACTCAAGTACAAGTAAAATAAATACTGGCATATAATAATAATAATACATTTTATTTATATATATATATATAACATTTCTACATATCATGTACGTATCAAGTGTTTTTTTCACTTTCCCCTCCAAGATTCATCCCGTCAGTCCCGAGGCACTAATTACTATTTTACATACCATCAAGAGTTTAGTAGAAACTATTTTTTGTCGCATTTCATAAGCTAATCAAATTTTGTTCGTCCAGTAACTGTGTGAAATAAATGTAAGGGACTAAAAAAGCAGCATGAAATGGAATTGACCAGGTATGCTAAACCATGAGCACACTGTCTGCTTGTTTGACATTCTACAACACGCGGTTATCCCGTTAGACACGCCATTCAAAACTAAAAGCCTGCATGTGTTATTTGCTAAACACTGCCACTGAAATAGCACACTCAATTAGCAATCATCTGCACCCAGAATGCACAGGGAACACACCTGTGACCAATTAAATCACTTTGGAATCAGAGCTTGAGCACTATAGATAGTATTCTTGTTTGATCATCAGTGGAGAGAAATAGAGGATTGTAACGGCAATATACTGTATTTTGTTTAGTACAATACAGTAACTACGTTCATGTCATCTTCAGTTGAAATAGTTAAAGTCTGAAACTGTTATTAGAGTATTAAGAATAAACACGTTGCATACGTGTTCACAGTCTATTTTTACAGAATGCTCCGAATAAAAATGTCAAAGACTCTATAATAGTGTTTTAAACGTACAGTAGCACATCAGTGTGCAGTTGGCATGAGGAGGGAGGTATTTATTTGCTGTTTGTGTGTAAAGTTTTGAGGAGTTTATTTAGTTTCGAATGAGGTGTTAAATAAATAGAAGACCTTTTGCGTATATCTTTTGGGGTTTTGTGTGTAGAGCTTCGACAAAGAGGGCCCTATAGTTTCCAAAATAGTTTTTTAGCAATTGTGAAAAATGTTTAAGCTGCATTAATAGATTTTTAACTGCTTAGGGGCAACGGAACACTTTGAATAAATTATTATATATATATATTATTATATTTGTCCTCATAAAGAAGATGTGGCCAATACATCGCACATCCAGCAGACACTGAGTTATTTATTGTATTTGTATTTAGTAAAGTTCAACCATTGCAATTTGGTATTTAGCTAATTGTATTTTCTACACTCAACCTGATGCAAAAGTACAAAAAACCCCAATATGAATACAAAAATAATCTAACTATGACATAATAATGACATGAATTCTTGATGTGTGCTGCTGAGGGTTATTTGTGATGATCTCTGCAGACAGTACTGTGTTGGACTGCAGGTGAGTGAGGTGGTTTATTGTACCACTTGTGGTGCCGAGGTGGACCAGTGTTTAATATTCCACAGCTCTTGTTGTGAAATGGGTTTTAAGTGCAGCCTTTGACCGCTGCATTAATCATTGGTTTGTCCTTCTGCCTGATCCACCCAGGATGGGTCAGGCCTTTACTAATTCCTCCACAAGCCGCCGCGTCACACTCAACATAATATTCCCCGCAACGCGTTCCTCCTAATCCCTTTTTATCAGGTCCGCCGGCCTTTCTGGTCGAGCTTTCGTGCCAAAAGAAAATTCTTTACACTGTTTCAATTAAACGGCTGGTGCGGGCCCAGCAGAAGCTCTTGGCTGAGCGCCAGTGTCCTTCAGACACAGAGTGTCACTGGACAGAAACACTTCGGAGAGAAGGTGCAGAAGCTACGGTGGCCCCGAAGTGCAAAACACAGCGGCAAAAGAAAAAACACGTGAGACCAGAAGAGGTATTTACGAATTGGAAAGTGATTCGTCAAAGCTGATCAGATCGACTGTGTGGCTGCGTAATTATTATATTATTATTTATGAAGAATAGGCATTTACCTGGAGAAGTTAGGATCAGGATAGCCCATTGGTCAGGGCATAGGACTCGCAAATCCTGGCGCTTGAATGCTACACATGGCAAGTCTTGCAAAGAAAAAGTAGTGGGATTCATTACAATGCACGTGGCAGTCTGCCTCAAACCTCCCCGTAGAAGTACTTCTACTGCTTTGGTTTTCCAGCAGACAGGATGTCTTGCGGCACATTGCTGCCTCTCACGGGGTCGCAGTTGTATTTCAGTTCAGAGTGTGATGGAAAGAGTTGCTTTTGCGTTGGTTTCACTGCGTTATTCTTTACTTTTCCCGCCAACAATTTTGTGGAAATTCCTGCCTTATCGATTTAAGGTCCAAATTTAAGGTTGTGTAGGCGTTGGAACCTGAGTTGCTGTACTGTAGCATCCATAATATGGACATTTAGACTGGAGAATATGCTCTTGCATCATCTGCAAAACTGCCAGACAACCTCCTGAGGGTGGATGACAACTATCTTTCCACCCATAAACTGGAACGGGCCATTGTCAATATAGTGTTGGCAAACAACAACATCCGCCGACATGACCCAACCCAGTTTTGAGTTACACCATATTCATGGTACAGTACATGCATTTTCTGTTACAGCATGAGTTCATTTTGAAGTTGGATTCAATCTAGTTAAAAGCAGGCGTCAGGGGCCGAGATGTTTATGGGACAAAGAGTGGCTGTCAATGTCCCTGGGCAGCATGGGGGAAATATCAACTTGTGTGTTCACACAATCTAGCTCATTTCAGAGCGGTTTTTGATTTCTTTCATGGGGGAAGGAGCACAAAGATTTAAGTAACAATCAAAACTCGCCTGAGGGATTATGAGTTGGAGCAGGCTGTGTGTGTTCTGGGGAATGGAAACAGAGAGTTGTTTGAAGAAGTGCATCATGGTTTCAGAAAAGGTGAAAGCAGTTGAGGATCTGAGCTTGAAGCTTTCAGGCAATAACTTCATTAATTTCCATTGTGTTTGATCCGCCAAGTCCGGAAATGTATTTTTAGTGAGCGCGGTTTGTCCTTGTCGGTGCACAAGTAATGCCTGTGTTCAGCTCCAAAGTCATTTATGGAGTGTAACGGAGGCAGAAACACATTCTTACCCTCAACTGGTCAAATACAGCTGCTTGGTCACGAGTTCAGAGGAAATAGGAAAAATACAGTCCCGAAGTAGGTTTACTTAGTTTCTAGGTTTACTTACGCTAAAAACTAGTTGGTTTACATTGGTGTTAGTAGAGAGGGTGTGTGGGGAAGTTGGTTGGGTTTTGTCGCAATCAAAAAATGAAGGATTACACCGCAATAACTAATCTTTCCCCATAATATTATTAAAGGCTGTGCAGTATTTCGGCATCTGATAAGCTTTTACATTTAAGGATTACCAACTAGACTTCCTGGATTGTATTTTATTGTCTTGTCTCTAAAGCAACGCAAATCCTGTTTTTTACTTAGGTCTTCTAATTTCAATGTATTTGTGGAAACTGAGCAGAATTTTTATAGAAAAGTACTCGTAAAATAGTGCACGCCGCATTTTGGAAAACGCAGTCAACTGTATCCCCGAAACCTTGAAGTGCAACTATTTTCTTCCAATCCCACAGCATCCAAGCTAAGAACAAGAATGCTTTTATTCCTTTCCAATTCCTCTTATAATTGTAGTCAAAAGAATTCTGTATTTAGAAATCTATCAATTCAAATCTTTCTTCCCTGACACCTCAAAAAATTTCTGTCCAAACCCTCTTCAACCTAATCCAGTTCCCCCTGAATATTAAGTAGTGAGTAACTTTCATAATTTGGTAGTCAGTTAACTTACACGATTTAAATTCTAATGGCCTTATTTTTCTTCCATACTTGCCCTATTGAGCTAGTGATGTCACCATATTCCTAGATTTCAGCCTCACTTCAGTACATTGAATAGAAATAAGCTTTAGTTGGACCAACTACAACATGAAATGCTGCGTACACAGTGCTACATTCATAATAGCAATCAAATAATATAACATACTACAAGGGGTCATTCTTCTGCCTAATACTTAACATACAAAAATGTATAATTAATTAATTTTGTCCCGCATTACATTTGTACATCACATATCACAAATATACATTGAATGGTGTTTGTGTCCTGTTTGAAATCTACTCAATTACCCAAAACATGTTATATAAAACCTATCCAAATTGGTTTTGTTCCCTAAATCTAAACATAATAAGAATCTAGTTTTGAAATGCCAAAAGCGCCAAGAGCGACTTAAACACTACATATGCAAAAGTTTTTGCATCTGGGCTGGATTTTCAATGCAATGCAATAATCGTCACTTGAGGAATAATTGAATGTTAAGATGTTGTCTGAATACTTCTTCTAGCACTGCCAAGTTGTAACAAACCAGAATTATCTTTTAGCTGTGGAGCCTATTAGCACCAGGACTGCAGAGGTGCGTTAAACTTTCCCTGAATAAGTAAAGGTAAAAGTCAAAATCATCTGCGTAGCTGGCTAGGTCACAGGGTTTCCACTTCGTGGCCAACAGCCAGACACTTGGCCACATCTGCTCTCAGTGTAGCCAAAGAAACGCAACCGGGCCATGCCACACCCAGTTAACGCTGCCGTCCCCCGGGGTTCTCGCCTCCCCACCACTCCCCCATTCTGTTACAGCCGTCCATCCTTCATGCTGCTTTCAGACAGCTGTGCTTACTCCGCACTACACAGCACAGAGAGAGTGGAAAGGAAAAGAGCCGGGGAGAGAAGCCGAGTCTGCCAGCCGCTGGATAAAAGCAAGCTTTTTGTTTCCGAATGGTGCCGTGCCCATTTTATTCAGATCAGTCATTCAGACGGCGCCTGCCGCTGGCATCATCGATTTGACATCATTCATTTCACAAGGAGGTGAAGAAGATGAAGGTGGCTGACACCTCCGAGATATGAGGAGAGCGACAGGGATGCAGCATTCAATCAAGTCATTCATTAAGTCCCATTATTTCTTACGTATAAACTAAATGTATAGCTCTATATAATTATAGTATTTTGATTGAAGTTCACCACCATTTTAAGTTCTTTTCACAGCAGATGATTTCCTATTTTTTTGTGAATCAATTCTGATTCAAATTTCCAACTCTGGCATATTCACACGGACTTGTAAAAGTAAGAATTGAAGCTATTTCAAAGCGGCTGAGTAAAAAAGTAAGTGGGGGGAGGAGGGGGATTTACAAACAAGCTTGATCAGCTTTGACCCTGACTGGCTGACTGACAGCGAGGAATATGGGCTGCAGTTTGCGAGCAGCCAGACACAGAGGCTGAGCGATCGGCTGACGGCCAGATTGAGTCCAGTACTTTCAGCCCCAGAATAATACTCCGGTCTTATCGCAGGAGGAGCAGCTGGCTGCCGAAGCAGGACAGGTGAACGAGATGATGCTGACAGCAGCCCCGGCCTGCCAATCCAACTTCTCTCCGCATTCCCAGAGCGAAGATGGGGGAGGGAGGAAGAGACCAATGATAGACGTTTCAAAGTAGCTGCACGGAGAAAGTAGCGGTCATCCTAAAGTCAGAGCTACGCGAGCGGGGAATTTCAGCTGATTTTGGAGATTTGGGTGTGTCGCGTTTGCAAAATATTCACAGGTTGTGTAACATAGAGATTGGGCACGATGATATGGGATCTTCATAATTAAGAAAAACGCCATCTTCAATGACTGATACAATGTGTTTAAGATGTACGGAGACATTAAATGACTTTTTACTGAAGCATCATTTTGATGTATATGTACTTTACTTAAGGGCTCCCATTTTAAGTTCCTTTATACTTTTAATCCAATACATTTCATAGGAAAAAATTGAACCGTGTCTCCTAATAATTACTTTTCCATGCAATTAAACTGCATTCTCTGTTACGTTTTGAGGCAAACATATTTATTCCCGGATTATGGTCGCAGTTTTAAACATGTGGTTAACCATGTGAGCTGAAAAACAAAACAAAAACATAACAAAAATACTTGGTATGGTTAAGCTAAAGAAAATAAGTAAGTTTGTTACGTAACTTAAATTTTATTTTTAAGGTTTGATGTTTCACGTATTGTTAAAATAGGTCAACCTTGACTTGTGGTTTCACTCAGACAGGACAAAAAGTTCTCTGTTTGTTTGACCCACCCATCAACTCCATCCTCCTACCTTACATGGACTTTGATTAGAAACCTATTTGTTAATGTTTTTTTTACTGCACTACACTATCTATTATATTCTGTTGTATTGATACCTCTGTTTTAGTGGAAGATCTGAAAAGTTCACCTTTTATAACAATACATTTTGTGTTTTTTTGTCACCATATTTAAATCAATTGTGGACCATGTAGACTCAGCCGGGGCAGGTCTTGTGATAAAACAAACTTCATCCAATCCTAACCAAAGTATGTTGAGTTTTACATGAGTGAAGAATCGATTAACTGAGAAAATAGTCTGCACTTAATTGATAATGAAAATCATTAGTTGCAGCCTTAGTTGAAAAACAACACATCCTGTATGCATGCGAAGCAAAGTCAGTAGTTATACACTCAACTTTTAAGTTTGAGCAAACAACTGTCTCCTCAGTCTGCAGGCTGAGTTTGGAGTATCTGTAAATCAGCATGGGAATGATCCGCACGTACTTTCCAAAGTGAAGATGACAGTACCTGCAGGTCCATCAGGACAGTGGCAGAGCGGCAGGAGGAATAATTGATGTCTATAAATAGGAGATTTTTTCTTTCTGGGCTGGTAGATAGTCCAAACTGGAACCAGCCCCTTACCGCACTCTATTCCAACGCAAATGAAAGACAGGGATGAAAAAAAGGAAGAAAAATAGTAGTTTTCTTTGAGCTCCGTATAAATCTTGACTTTCTTGTGTAACAAGGCAACTTTTAGTGTTTAATTAGTTCTTAAGATCTTGTAAGGAGAGCCAGCTCCAAAGCAGGGTCCCCACGGTAGACCAACAACAGTCTGCTCATTAGAAGAAGCCACTGGTCTGTGTCTGTCGCTCTGCATGGGCTGCTTTCAAAGTCTCTGTGGCTTAGAGGAAGCTGCAGATGCACTAAGGAGCTATAGGTTCATATACGAGCACGCACAAAACCTGGCCTACAAAGAAGGATACTCTATATTTTTCTTATAATCTCATGTACAGAGGTAACAAAGCCTGAAATGCTCACTAGAGAAGCAAATGTGTATTAATCCACTGCTGAAAATAGACCCCTAACTATTTACATCAGCCCAGTCACGAAGAAAAAAAAGTTGGCCTTGTACGTTTCTGCTTGAGTTCCTGTCTTGGGCTTCGAGTAAAAAAAGCATTTCCATAAATAGTGCAATTACAATAATGTTCACATTTAGACAAAAGGAATATATGACAAACAAAGGGAAAAGTCAAAGTTTGTACAATTCTGTTAGTGGCACAACATGGGTCAGTAATTTAAGAAGTGGATACCGAATATGGGATAGGACAAGTGGAGCACTGTGGGGCATGAAAATATATCGCTGATTGCATGAAATTGTAAATATCTAGATTGTAAAGGAGGAAATCAAGATGTGATGCGATGTTAATCATGCATTAAGTGTGGTACACTGTTCTATAAATATGCCTTGAAGATGTTTCTACAGTTACTTATGTCAATGAATTTGAATATGCAGATATCTATAATGTGATGTTAAGCCACCAATCGTCTCATGATAAGGGAGCTATTGTACTGCAGCTGCAGAGAGAGGGAAAAAAGAGAAAGAGGGAAAGCGAGAGACAGAAAGAGAGAGAGAGGGGAGTAGTGACCCTAGACTCGTTCGCTGGTTCAGACCGGATGTTTGGCAGGCGTGGCACACTGCAGCAGCACTGAACCAGCTGGCATCCACAGACAGACAGGAAGGAAGACGAGGAGGATGCAAGGAGCAACAGCTAGGAGACAGATAAAGAAGGTGGCGAAAGAATGGAAAGATGGATATAAAAGGGAGAAGAAGGCTTGAAAAATGTAATATCCTGCTTTGACTGACAGGTGATGCTACCCAGCATGTGTGTGTGTGTGTGTGTTATGAGGACCAAATTGAGTTGTCATCCGCAGAGCCAGTGGTGCCGAATTACCAGCAGCTATTAAATTTGTTACTTTTCCTAATTAGCTTCCACGTGAACTCGTCCCAAAGTGTGTGTCACTAATACTAACCACAATCATTTAAACGGGAGCTAAGTACCTTAAGGCTGCGCCGTGGCTGAAGTCACATCCAGGCCACATTAAATGATAGGATCTGTAATAAGACTGAAATATAGCGCCGTTGATTGAGCCAGGTGACAGAGAGAAGCTCTTGCTATATTAATCCTAATGTGGAAACGATGGAAGAAAGTGGAAATCGGACGGCGATTAAATGAGTAATCCCACAAGGAGCATATGTGAGTTGCGCAACTGAATATATATAGATATTAACGATTATGCAATTATGTAATTTGCTTAAAAATACTTCAAAGGGTGGAAATTGAATACAGTGACTCATGCCTGCTACGAAGGTGCACACAAATAGAGGCAGGATTATCAGATTGAGTTCAACGCAGAAGTCTATAAACTAATTAAAACGTTTTCAGACACAAGAGCTTTATCTCTGAGTCTTTATGAAGTATGGTCTACATTTAGAGGAGACGTGGCCAAAAAAGTAAGAACTTTTAGTGACATGAGGGAAAGCGAAGGATTGTTTTGCTTTTTTGTTCTACTTACAAGTAACTGTGTAGGATGTCTGGCAAGTTCCAAAGGGACTGTGTGTGTATATTACTCATGCTGTGGGGACACACATCTGTTTACACAGCTACGTTGTGAGGACAGAATGCAGGTTCCCGTAATGTAAAACACCACATTTTAGGGTAAAGACTTTGTTTAAGGTTGGCCTGTTTAGGTTAATGTTGGGCTAAGGTTTAGGATTAGGCAAGTAGCGGTTATTGTTATGGTTAGGGTAAGTCTCAAGGAAATGAATGTAAGTCAATGGAACGTCTTTTGGAGACATACATCTGATTACATAGTTACATTGTGGGGACCCACCTTCCCTTTGGTGGCAAAACGGAGACAAAAGTGCATGTCCCCATAGCTCACATCATTACATTTCAGGGTGAAGACTTGAGCAGTGGACCAGGTTTTGCTGAACGAACAGGCTGACGGTTAGAGACGTCCTCTGTGCAGCCTGCACTCGACCACACCAGAGGACGCCACGACGTGCTCGGGGTTTGCACCTCAGCTGGCTGGCTAATCAAATTTTCAAACTATATGCCTCGATGTTATGTATGTATGTCACAATTCTGGGAATCGTATCCAGAATCCAATCAGGATATATATGTGCATCTGGTTCATATACATGATGCCTTACGTTGTCAGGGTCAGTTGATAGCAGACAACTCACTGGGTAATTCATTTATGTCTGTCATTTTACTACATAAAATGCTCAGACTGAATAGAATGAGGGAAAGGGGAGTCATCAAAAATAAAAAGTAAAGGAATCTTTTTTTACTACTGATAGATTAATTTTCCTGGTGTGTTACTGTTACTTTTTAGGAAAGTTAATGTGAAGGGCTATGTAACTTGCTACTAATAATGCATTCCAGACGATTCGAAAATTTCACAGGAAAAGTTTAATATATATATATATATATATATATATATATATATATATATATGACAGTTTGACTGTTAAACCGTTAACCCAAACATCATTTTGAGAAACCTTAAGGTGGCTTGTTCGGACAACTCAATGTCAGAGGGACCCTTAAATAGCTTTTTCTGCCATGTTTCAGCTGAGTCACATGAGTTTCCAGGAAGAGAAGTCGACCCACTGCTGCCTCACGCTATTGGCCACGAGGCCTCTAACTTTGCAGTGGAAAACCAGCCCTGACTGAGCAAACGGGCAGTTTTATTGTTAGATAAACAGGGAGACATGTGGAGCGTGACATGGACCTGTTTGGTAAGAATTAAGGATAACAGGTGTGCAGTTTAAATTGTTAATATATTAAATATCTAGAAACATGATTTTGGTTTCATTCTAAATGTATTTAATCATGATTAAGATTCTTGTGCTGTATTTTCTGTACAACAGCCCCTGTTACTCTTTCCTAATCTGTGAAAGGTCATCCTTAATTAAATTAAAAACTAAATGTAATTAAATATTTTCATGTTCAAAACAAAGGCTTAACTTCTGAATGAAATTTGAAAAGAAGAAACTGAAGATCAAACAAATTTCAGCCAAATGGAGCCGACCTTTGTCTCTACACTGTTGATGCAAACAGGCAACAGAAAGGCAGTACTCCATTTCATTTGCAGTAATTCCTTACCTCTCAGCTGGATCCAGGGCTGCTGATGGCCGGCCTGCAGGAAGAAAGCAAATATCAAAGTAATTCATTTGTTTTCCTTTAAGATTAACACAGTGCTGTGTGTTTTACAGGATGAACGGAGACATCCTCGTACGTCTATCTTTATGAGGACCCTCATTGACATGAAGTATTCCCTAGCCCCTTACCCTAATTTCCTTATCTAAACTATTTCTAACCTGAACCTCACAACCAAGTCTGAACCCTCCAAAATTTGAAGACGTGAGTACTGGCTAAAATGTCCTCACTTTACAAAAATGTCCCAATTCTGAGAAAAACTTGTTCTGGTCCTCACTATGTAGCAAGTACAGGAACTTGCATACACACACCCATGCATAAATTGTAGCTTTTTTAAATTCAGTGCAATACATCACCTAAGAGTTACCAGTGAATACACACAGGCATTGGATGCACGTTTATGTTTTTGCATGTGTGTTCATTACTTGTGTGTATTGTATCATTATAGTCTATCTGTGCATGCTGCCTTGCTCCATTGACTGTCTCTCTCCCAGGCGGTGCGGCTGTGACGAAGTCCACTCTGCGTTGATAATAAGCTCATTAATCATGCGGCCATACGGCCCCCAGCTCTCCGTCCATATCCCAGCTATGATTATCAACATTGATTGGCTCCGAAGAAAGCAGCAGCTGCTTATGAACCAATGGAGGCAAAGATTGTTGGGGTGTAAAAGCAGACGAGCGGAGGCTATTTATTTAAGCATGAAAGGAGACTAAATGGAATCCCAATGTTGAGATGAGATGAGACAGTGGTAGATAAATCCACTCAGGATGGACTCAGTGCAGGTTTTGGTCTTATTCAGAATATTATAACAGTACGTGAATATAAAAATTCTAAATAACACTTGGAAGAAAACACTCAACCGCAAGGATTAACATGGGGACAACATGGTGGTAATGTGAAAGGAAAGTCTTTCCTAAAACTACTTATTAAATATAAAAATGATTGAAGGGCTTGACACATATAACCTGGGTCTGACAAAAATTTTTTGAATCTAATTCTGTGCATCCTTGCTGAAAAGATTATTTATGGGGTTTGCTCAAATATATGCATCTGCCATTTTAAGAATTGCTTCTCTCATTGTACTAATGCAATATTGCATTGAGTTCAATAACTGTTTTGCTGTTTTTGAGCACATAATAAAACCACATATTACACTTATTCTGCTATACAACAATATATCCAATATGTTTGTAAATAATAGGTTACAATAATTGAAAAAGTCAGAAAATAGGAACTGCCTAATTTACATAATCTGAAATGAGTTTTAACAAACTGAATACTATATCCAAATAAGCAAAAATGTATTTAAATGCAGAGGATCTGAACCTATTGGTCTACTCTTTCCATATTGTACTTTAATTAACATATTTACAATACATTTAGCTTAGAAAATACAAGGAATGACCTCTTTTTTCCCATTTACATGGTTCACACAAACATGAATTAGGCCATATACATAATTTATGTATAATTGAATACCTGAAAATGCTTCCATAATATTAACAGTTGACCCAGCGGGTCAGTTCACCCAAATCAAATATGACGCATATTATATCCTGTCATGTACACAGCTTTGGTTTGGGACGTCTGTCTCTAACATTTCTGCTTCCACCAGGATGCAAAGGCAGTGAATGGAATTCAGTTTGTAGCTCTCACAGCATTGACAAAATATTATGAATTAATTATTAATTAAAAAGATCTACAGTAATGTCTCATTCGAAATATAATATCCCATTTAGTATGGATAATCCACAGTTTTCCCTGGAACTCATTTATACCAAAGAATATCCCTATATAGTCTATCTGACCATCTACTGTAGGTAATACACTGACTATTGATAAGTACCTCATACAACCACCCTCCATAATACCCGAGCTATCCCTATAATTAAGAAAATATATTAAATCAGAATTTAGGTGAACTGACTCTTTAAACCTTGTGAAAGTCACTGAGCTATATTCAATCCATAAACTATAATAAATTATATCTTAATATATATCTTGCACTTTCAGGCGCATTGCGTTCAAATGTATCTCTGGAGAAGTCATGCTGAATGTGTTACAACAATTCCTCACCTCCATAAGAAAGGAGGATATGGAATCAGGGCAGCCTAAAAAAGAGATTGGAATATAAATACGATGCGCTGTGGCTCCGGGGTCTGGTCAAAATGACCTCAGTCTGCTCCTCAAATGAAAGCAAATGTGTCTTCACAGCTCTGCTAAAAGCAGCAGGCAAAGGCTGCTCGCTGGCATGCACAGCACATTCACACACATCCCTGTACCTCAACATATATAGCTATAAACCATAATTCGAAACCTGAACCTTAAAACCAAGTCTTAACTCTAAAAACAGCCCTTTGAAAAAGGGAGGATCGGCCAAAATGTCTTCACCCCCCCCCCCCCAAAAAAGATTCTTGATATGGTCCTCACTGTGTAGCCCGTACAACAAACACACACACACACACGCACACACACAAGGCCTTGAATAGCACAATGCATTAGCTTTCAACCACATTTCTGTATTGACTCACAAACTACCACTCTATTCAGGGATCACACACATTCTTCGATGGAAAGATTGATTTTTGCTCTTCTTTTTACCGAACTGTGTGAGAATCTTGACAGAAATCATTCAAGTCTTTAGAAAAGTGACAAACAAGGGCTCTTGCTCCTTGTAAAGTCCCCCCTCCCCCACTCCCGTCTCAAATCCTTCTGATTTCAAGTTTCTGTTTGGATCAAGAGGCTTTTCAGACAGACGTTTACGCCGACGCTCCCGATGTGACCGCGCACCTGCCTCACCCTCCAGCCTCCCACAGGACACGCGGCTCAACCAAAACAGGGAGAAAACCAGCAGAGAAAGGCTGAACTAGAGAGACAGAGGATGAGAGGAGGACTTGCTAAGACCACAAGCATAAATCGTCTCTCTTACACACAGTAGCCTGCGCGCACACACACACCCTCTGATAAAACCCACTAGCAAACTCTGTCACTCAATTAATGTCTCGGTTTATCTGGTTTTAACATACCTGCCATCCTCAGCTGGAATTAATGCCTCACCTCTTTCTACCCACCCTCCAACACACATATTCTAACCCCCCCCCCCCTCTAAGTAGCCAAGCAGAGTGTGTGGGATTAGGTACTGTGGTAATAACTTCCATATTGAAAAATGCAAGATCGGGCTTCCGTTCACAAAGACTTTTATAAATAGAATTGCCGTACACTTTGTATATATCTCCAGACTAAAACCGTGACTGTTATTTTTTTTGTTGTATTTATCATGCTTAAATACCAGCATGCTGTTTTCAATATATGTATATAAATATATATACGTTTTTTTTACATTCCATGATGCCGAGCGGAGCTAATGCCTTAAACTGTCTCGTACCGTGTTTTCCACAGTGTTTTGCAGTTCAATTGGCGGATTGTAAAGTGCTGACATTCCGGTGGCAGATATTGCTCTCTTGCCCGCCGGCGCCCTAAATCCCCTGTTAGGAGGAGCGCGGTGTGAAATCCATTTACAACAGATTCCTGCAGAAAGCTTGTCATCTCATTGAAAAAGAGCCCCCTGAAATATGGGAGAAGTCTTCACTGTAGATGTAACAACAACAACAAAAAAGGATGATATTCTTCTCTTGCCAGATTTCTCTCCCATTTCTTTCACTTCAGTCTGTTTCTTTGTCTCTTGTTCAATGTCCTGTGAGAAGGAAGTGTCTCCTGGCAGTAAACAAAGATGGCTGCTCTGTCACAGAAGGGTTAATCTCTCATAAAAGGTGTCGGAAGACTTCATGCAGCCCTGGTCCCCGGGGCACGGGAACACTAACAAGCGTAAGTGAGGGATTTATCATGTCTTTTATATCAAGTGTAGCTGCCACTGCACCAAGCATTCAATCTATGACTGACCTGTTCAAACAACACAGGCTGGTGCATCAATCACATTAAATTACTCTGCTCTCACTCTGACCAAATTACGCACAAACTTTCTGCAATTGTCTGTTCTGCAAACTGCACCAAATGCAGCCCTAAAATGCTGCGTTTATTGATAATCTATACATATCAAATCTTTTTTCTTTCCCCTCCGCAACAGACGCTCCGGCTCCAATTTCTGAATACAAAACTGGAAACAAAAAATGGATTGCTGCAACGACTCATGCCGTGTCTCCACGAGACTCCTGAAGACACTCGAGCCGCATCGCCTCTGGAGTCGATACCACGTCTTTTGTCTGAGGAGAATATACAGCTGCTCTTGGAAGCAGCATCATCATAAGTGATGACAAAAGAGTCTCTTTTGTCATCAGAAAGCCAACTGACAAATTAACTATTTAACCAAAAGCGTTGTCCGACGGACGTAGTGTTCTCTGGCCTCCGCATCGAGCCCACAGTGTAAGCCAATCAGAAGTGGTCCTGATGAGAGTGAGTGTGTGAGACCGTGCCTCATCTTTCCGGCACTATTACAGCTCGGCGTGCCTTTGTGTGCAGCTATATGTTAAACAAAGGGGCCGCTACGCCTGCCTGCCAGCCGTCCATACTACCGGGCTTGGTGGGGGGGAGGTAGGACAGAGATGTGGCTCTGTGTGTGGATCGGGGAGTAGGGTTGAGAGGGAGGGGGGTGCTGTCTGCAGGGAGCAACCAGGCGTGTCAAAAAATACTCCTACTCTCTCCTTCATCCTGACTCCTTTGTGCTCTTATTTCTTTTATTCCTCCGTCATTTTCCTTACGTTTTCATACGTGTTCACCTCAACTCCACGACCCTTTGCCTCTCACCCTCTTCTCTTTCCAAAGCCCCCCCCCCCCCCCCCCCCCCACACTCTCTGACCCGCACATGTCATCCCAACTCCCAACACACAGCCAGCAGCTAATATTAGCCATTATAATGGAAAGTTTACCGCCCATTACAAATGCTTTTGGAGACAATCTTTGATATGGAAATGCCGCCGCTGGCGTGCGGGATGCATACATATGCTTTACATTTGATGCTACGTGTGTGCGCTGCTGTGTGTGTGTTTCTGTTTGAGCAGAGCGTGGGAAGACAATGAAAAATGGAGGGATGTGTCCTCAGGGAACCCTGTCATAAACCGCTTTTGACAAATTGGGACCGAGGGCATGTTGTCTCCGAGGGTTTGTCGCAGCCCACGGCAAACACACACACATCAAACTGACACATGACAAACGGTAGGTGTGGATGATGGAGCTGCTATGAGCCAATAAGCTCTTTAAGCCACACTAAATACCGAAGTGCTCAAAGTAGAGAGAGGTTAGCGGGCGCTAAGCGCAAGGCGGCCAATGGGAACAAAGAAACATAAGCTTACGGTTATCATCCATCACTTTGATAGTTGAGATGTTGGTATATCCACGCAAGAAAGAGACAGTAGAAGAAGAAATCTAAGTGTTGAAAGTGTATAATAAATCCATGTCGCGATCAAATTCAGCCAATCACTAAAGGAATCCAGTGACACAGAGACAAGAAGAAAAGGGCTTACCTTTCAGTTCCACAGCCACATGTGTGAGTCCAATGCTTTTCCCCCACACACACACGGTCATCACACATGCGCTCACACACACCGTGTGCGAGCAGGGAGAAAGGGGAACCCATCATTGTTCTCATAACCCCTCCCACGCGGATGTGTAGCTGTGTCTGGATGGGAACATGTAGGAGTAGTACTCATACACACACACACACACACACACACACACACACACACACACACACACACACACACACACACACACACACACACACACACACACAGACACACAGAAATATTCTTACAGTGTCTGGCTAAAAAACATGCAGCATCGACAGTCTACCTTGTTGCAGCTTCTCCAGAAATTCCAACACACACACACACTCACTCTCCACTCGTATATGCTCACGGCACACAAAGACTCCCACTCACGGACCGTGCGATCATGCGATGCGCGAGACATGCACTCATGTGAGAGCATGTGGTCTGAGCATGTCTTTCCACTGCCTGTTCCTCATCAGCTATTTTGTGTGTACTGTAATGTCTGATGTGTCTGTGTCATCCGTGCATGTGTGCATGGCTACACACAATGCCTGTGTGTGCAGATTGATGCTATATTCATACATGTGAGTGTGTGTGTCTTTCCTTCCCGTTCTCTCTCCCAACCCACCAAATACCGATGCTCTCGTCATTGGCCCTCGACGTCTGATGCTGACGCACCGAGGCACCCTTCAGGTTCTACATGAGACGCAGCGGCTTTCAACTCACTCCAGTGTAAGAGCGTGAAAGTCCATTTACGGAGAAGGTTGAGGTGGATGGTTGGGTCAGACAAACATTAAAACCCAAAGTCAACGTTGACTTATTTTACCGTGTTTTTGTTCTGTAACTTGAATGCCGTGTTATGTAACAAACATACTTATTTAAACTCAAAAACTAAGTAAACCTACGCTGGAAGTTTATTTTGAAAAAAAACACTGTTTGCATGTATCGAGCACAAACTACTTTTACTGTGAACGCGGGAGTTTATTTAGAAAAAACACTATGCATGAAAGGAGACGTAACTGACACGTCGTCCCTAGAGCGTCACAGTTTAAACTGTGTGCGTCAGTATTTGATGAGTTGGGCGTGAGAACGTGCCGCCAAAGGGGTTCAGCGTCAGGATAAACAAATAGGCACCTTTACAACCCCTCTGCCCGGCCATCGGGTAGGAAAACAGCTCTCGTCTGTTCTATTAGTCCCGTGGGGGCAGCACGGCTACATGCACTTTACCCCCTCTGCATTATTGATGGCTGGTAATGGTGCCATTACAGCAGAATAGGATGCTGGAGGATGTTTTAACACAGGGCTGATGAGGAACTAAACTCAGCTGGGCCTAGTTGGCCAATTTCTGCTCTTTAAGAAGGGAGGAAGGAGTTTTAACAGGGAATGAAGGATACTATTAGTATGATATTAGTGTGCCAAATACTGGACCAGGCTGCCTTCTACAAGATAGAAGCTAATACATGTTTTAGTAGGGCAATCACACTGTATGAGAAGTTGTGCTGCTCTGAGCGGGGCCAGTCATTTCCTGCTGACTGTAGGTGTTTCAGTCCAGCCAACTCCCAATTTAGCTGTCTGTATTTTCAGACTATGCACACTTGGTGGCGACAGTTAAACTCTACGTAAATCTTTAAAAACGGTGGACTGCTTCTTTTTAGTGTGTGAGAATTTAAGTGTGTTTTTGTGTGTTTATTACTCTAGTTGTGAGGACATAAATCTGTTTACACAGTCACATTGCTTGACAGTTAGGTTTAAGATTCGGCAAGTAGCGGTTAGGGTTATGATCATAGACTGTTTAAGAAGTGGACGTAGTCATCATGATGTCACCCATTGATTTGTAGACTGCCGGTTTGAAGCCTCAAGTTCGGCGATTTATGGAGTCGGGCAACAACCGGAGGTTTCCGCCTGGTTGTGATAATTCTCCAGGAAATGAATGTAAGTCAATATAATGTGCTCTAAAGTGATGGAAACACGACTGTGTGTGTGTGTGTGAGAGACAATGATTCGGTCCTGCATACCTGCTGTGTTTGAACAATTTCAGATTTACAATCTGTCCAACTAATTAAGCATACTGTACACACACACACACACACATTCTATCTCGTTCTCTACACATACACACCACACACACATTCAAGCACCAAAGTTGAGTTTTATCAACCAGGGCATCTATTGTTGATATTGTTTGTTGATAATGTTTGTTTTACCATTCTTTATGCTTCTTTATTTGTTAATGTGCACACTTGTGTGATATATTGATATTATGTCCCTTTGGAATATAAATGCAATCCATTGAAATATGAAAAAAACGTGACTGATTCTGCAAATCCTATTTCACCAGCTGCAATGTTTTAATTGTATTTTTCAATTATGAGACTAAATTAATTAAAGTTTCATCTGATATGCTTTCACACCGTCATTAATAGTTTTGTTAAACAACTTCTCATTTGATATGTCATTAATTAAAATAAAAAGGTGCAAATTAAGTCCCATTTGCGATCAGCAACACGGCAATGAGACTGAAATTCAAACAACTTTTACAACATGTTTCGGCGCCCGCTGAAGCGATTGGCGATGTGTTAAACCGCTCATTAAAAATCTAATTAAACTGGACTGTCTTTGTTATCGACTGTGATGAAGAACAAAGGACTTAAACGTCCTCTAAGTGACACACACATATGCACGCTCGCTCACATGGCCATGTGACTGATGTGTGCGTTATATTGCCGGTGAAGGGGAATTATTTACCATTTGAATAGTAAATGCACATCTCTTGTTATTTTATTACCCTCTACATTAATTTTACTTATATGTATTTAATGCAGCGGGTTGGTAATATAGTATTAAATACTGCAATAAGCATTACACTGTCGTTACCTGTGCTTCAATTTTATTGAAAAATACTTATTTGAACCCAGGCTGAATAGGCCAGACTCTGAACAATTGGCTACTAAAATACCAAACGAAGAAACATAAAACAAGAACAAGTGTAATGTTAATGTTAATGGGAATGATGTGCTCCAGTATTTGCATATGTATTCATTTCCAGTTAAAAACTGGGGGAAATGGGATGGGAATGAATTGTAGAGTAAAAATACAAACATACAGTCAATTTCTTTCTGCTAATACTGAGGTACATGTTGAGTATGAGACGTCATCACAGACCGGGGAAATAGAACTTTTGAAAAAAAAAATCAAAACTCAAGGTTCACTTTCTGTGGATGAGCAGTTGAGAGCTCATGTGAAATGTTTTACTTTTGGTCAGGAATACGTGAAAAAGTTTCTCTGTACGGAAATCAGAGCATTGCCTCCACGCGGCTCTCAACATGGCGACGGCTGAGTTGGCAGACCCCCATCCTCAAATAAAGGCATTAAAGATAATACAAAAAGGTGAAAATAAAAGGTGTTATTTTATAAAATACCTTGAAGTATACAACTGACACTGTTGATGACTATCCTTGTTAGAATACAGTGAAAAACTAATTAGTATTAAAGTACCTGAGCTATACAGCCAAGATTAGGAACTGTTACCAGACACAATGAAAAAATATGACTTACCAACGTATGTATTTGTGTCAAGACCGGTTTGATTCACAAAATGTTTCCAGATTAAAATGGAACACAGTATTCCACAAATATGCATTTTATAAAACTGGAAAAACTTTCAACAAATTCAACAAGCCTATTTATCTGAAGGAGTGCATGTATAAACATAATGAAGATTCTTTCCAGCTTATGTAACATACAAGCCAGACCAAACGTGACTAGAGCTTGCAAATCAACCAATTAAACACACCTGTGTTTCACAGCGTTGACACAAATACGTTGCCGTGCTATACAGTGAACGCCACACCCAATGGCCCTTTTACTCGTGCACACTATACTGTATGTGCACGCTACACCCCTCTCCTTCCACGGCCAGCTCGCACACAGCCACAGGGGTCGGCGGCCACTGCTCGTGTAAAAACCTGAGAAGGAGCTGCGTGTGTGATGATCCTGCTGCTGTGTCCTCACATGATTCACTGCAGATAGAAACCATCCCCGACCCGATGAGGGCGCGAGCGAGGGATGACCAAGCGTTCAGAATGAATGGCTGCAGATGAAATCGCACTACACTAATTGAATTGGGGACGTCTATTTAGTTTGTTGGACCACTGCTTTGACGTCGATCTTTTTCATAAAATCAAGACTTATATAAAAATCGGAGCCTGATTTCCCTCCTCGCAGATCTCCATGAATAAGAAGCAGAACAAGATGAACTCATGGGAGATATTCGGATGTTTTACAGCACGGATTTGTGTTGATAATGCTCTACAGTTTGTTGCATTACACGGTTACGTGCAGTAACTGCTTCATGCATTTAGATATTCAAATTATTGCCATTAAAAAAACCAGAGCAAAAAAAAAAAACTCACGTGCTGTGCGTGTTAGTAGCTATTAGTACATAAAACAAGTCGGTAAATGGGGGGGGGGGGGGATACTGACAGCAACTAAGATTAAAGATGGAGAGAAAACAAGATAAGACAGTATGTGTGTGTGTGTGCATGTGTGTGAGTCCAAAAATACCCAGACAGAGGGGACGGACCGGGGGAACATGTACAGTACCGACTCCCTCCTGGCCTGTTAATGAGCTGCAACTCTCACACACACACACACACACACACACACACACACACACACACACACTTTCTCCTGGCTCTGCCACTCGATGCAAATGAGGCGATTTTAAGCACAAAATCTTTCCGAACATGTTCCATATTTTACTTTGCCGAATGCACCTCAGCACAGAGACAACTAAGTAAACAAAAATATGTGTTTTTCATGGTGGCAAAATCTGCACCTTCCCTTACGATGAGAACCCTCGTATGCTCAAAGCGGATGTGCGCATTTCTTTTTCTTCTGTGGAGGTTTTTTTTGTCTGAATGCAGCCTGAAGTTAATGGAACGAACGCGGCATAGCCTTGAGCGTGGGCATAATTCAGTTTAGTTGTGGATTAATAAGCGCACGACAAAAGCTGTGATAACACTTTTTTTGCTTTTTGCATAAACCGGAGACCCCGCCTTTTTTGGCATCCGACTACGCATTTTAAGGCGTGACTATTTTCTTTTCTGTGTGACACTTGAGAGAAATGAACTTCAGAACGTAAGGAAGTTAACACAAAAAATGATTAAAAAAAACAGCTGCAGGTAGAAAATTATAATAATGGTCCCATCGAACGAGGAGAGCGACATCCGCAGGGGTCCCCGCAATCTCCATGGCAACCACTTACCATGGCCTCCACCCCCCTCCCTCGCCGCCACGACCTCTGTCACCCAGCTGTCCTCCCGAGACCTTTAACGGAGCTAATATGGCCGCTGCCGAGCCCCCGTTGAGCCCCCCCACCCCAGGGGGTTAAAGCGACTGAACCTGAGGAAGTGCTTTTTCATTCAGACAATAAAACCCACTCCATCCTCACGGTTCCTCCCCTGTGAAGCGACCTTTCGCCTGCCGACACAGTAAATCAATTGAGTCTACAGTGCTGCTGAACATCACCCTAACATTTCCCCTGGAACTGGAGCTTCTCTCTCTCTCGCCTGGAGAAAACTCAACCCTCAAAAGAAAATTCCTGGAATGGCCGCTGTAACCTCGTTAAGGGCCCAATTGCTGGGTTAACGCAAAAATGAGAGGACGATTGTGCATCACGGGAATGCGCGAGTGGTGTATTCAGGCTGAAGTGCAAACCCAAACTCTCACACGGACACACGCATGCACACAGCCTTTTAAAGCATCCCTTTGTCTCCGGGGGGAGGGGGGGGGGGGTTGTGTAATGAATCCATGACAGTCTGTCAGACATCATATGAAATTGATTCGGCACAAGCCAAAAGCTCCCCTCTCCCTTCATACGCCCTTCTCCGTATCCCCCGACGGCTCCGCTCTCCTTTGGCCGGTCTCTCTTATCGCCTTGTGAAAAAAGCCCACCTCGAACCATCCAAGGGGTCCGGCAAAGATAAGAGCAGAGACAAGCGGAGGATGTTAAAAAGTGCAGAGAAAAAGGTCGTGGGGACCACTTTCATCAAGTCCAGCTTTGAACGTTATTTTCAGGTCCTCTTTCTTTAAAAAGCCTTTGACCTGCAGGTTTGGCCGGATCAGAGCGGCTCTACCATCAACATCATCATCATCTCATAGAAATATACATCTGCTACACTCTGATTGTCCAAAGTGTCGAGTGTTGATTTTAGCCTCTAGGTCTCACAGAAAAAGGGGTGCATTGGACATACATTTGGGTGCCTAAGCGAGTAAATGCATGAATGAGTGTGTGAGCATCAGGCGCACATTGCATGTCTGGCGGAGAGTAGTGTGTAACTTACCACCCTCCCCCCCTCCGGCCGTCCCTGAGGGCTGAACATGCTCTGACAGCGCTGGTGCTTCTCGGCGTCCCGCTTTCATCTACGGTGCGTGTTGGCTATCGCTCAAAACTCTCTCCTCCCAGACTCACTCTTTCTCCTGTCTCCCTGTGCTCTGTATCTCTGTCTTTCTCCTTCCTCTCTCGCATTTACTCTTTTTTTACTTTCTCCCTCTTTCTTTCTCATCTCCCTCCCTCCCTCTCTCATCCCTTTCTTTCCCTCCCTCCTCTCCGTCGCCCTCATCGGCGCTCCGATGGAAGAGCTCGGTGTCGCTTGTCTCTCGGATGGCACAGAGAGCAGGCAGACACATGGGAGGGCTGTTTTGTAATCCTGCAGGTCATACCACCCTGGCACAGGGAACAAGGGAGGGGGAGGGAAGGACTCGAGCGGGCCCCATACTGCTACCTTCCAACCCTATACCTTTTTGCTGCGTCCCCCTCCGTCTGCGTTGCTGATGGTCTCTCCCTTTTTTCCCACAGACGACGGGAGGTCTCGCTTTGCTACATCCTCCCTTTCGCGTTGAGGCTTCAGGAAAAAGAGGAGGGGAGGGGAGGAAGGAAGGGAGAGATTGGGAGTGGAAGTGTGGGAAAGAAAGGGAAGATGAGTGGGTGGCTAGGGAGGGTGATGAGGGATGCCTCGAAGGGTTGCGGACCAAATCAATGAAGCTTCTTAGCTCAGGGAAGTATGAAAGAATCAAACGGATGATCAAAAATGAACAAAGAGCCTGGTCATGACTTTGTGATGCTGTATACTTTACGTTACAACCCAGCCACACAGTTGGCGCCAGAGATTGTGTGTGTGTTTAGAACAGAGAGCCAGAGAAAGACGGAGGTCAGGTCTGAGGATGGATGACCGGTGCTCTGCCTCGCCGCCGTCTCTCCCACAGATGATCAAATTGCCGTCCATTCCTCCTCGCTTTCCCCTCAGTCAGATGCCACTCTTCAACAGTTTTGGACATGAGAGGTTTGCCCAACCACATCGCCACACACAATGTTGGTATTGGACGATCCTGCAACAACCCAGACTGCTTAATACCAACTTTTAGTGATGTGCAAGTGCCCAAGGCAACTATGGTTTGGTTCACTACACTCCACCAAGACGATATTTAGATTTTCAAACTAGAAAAATGTCTGTATTAAAGGATTGTATTGTGGTCATGGTCATTAAATTATGAATAATTGTATATTGTGCATACAATCAAAGAAATTCCTGAGGAATTCAATTAATTGATATCGTCCCTATAAAATACTTGGACAATGCTTAAAACAATGTTATTTTATGACTCTACTTCTCTCTTGATTTATTACCTCAGTAAACATTGTAAACATGAGTTTATGGTCTCAATCTCTAGTTTTAAGTCTTCTTTAATACAGCATGATGTTCATTTAGTAAATGATGGTCCATTTAGAGTCAAACAGACCATAAAGCAGAGTATGCTTTGTGGTACTACATGTAGGCGTCAAAACGGCAGTCCACAAACCAATGGGTGACGCCATAAATGACTACGTCCACTTCTTATAAACAGTCTATGGTCTCACCTCACAACTACCCACCCAAGTAAGACAGGTATGGGGGGAAGGTTTTCATACGCTGTTTGACGATCCGTCCAGCACTTGGTTTTCAGCACCGACACCTTATCCTCCATTGAGCAGCCCACTTCATTCAGGCAAAATATAATAAAATGTATGAAAATAAAATATGCACTTAATACTACTTCACATGAATTTCAATGCCATGGCTATTTTTATCCATTACACAATATTCTGCATAATTCAGATTTATGATTATTTGGCATTGAAAGTTTTTATACTTCCTTGAAATACTGTTGAAATTTCATGCATTTTTCAATAGACTATAATGCTGCATGTAGAATGGGGTCATAGCCGACTGAGCATGTAAATACATGTAAGCACATTCTAATGTTCTGTAATTGACTGAGTTTCTTTACCTATACGTTACAGGAGGCTGATTCTAAATGCTGGAGTGGGATATGCTGACGTGGCTGTGTCAATGTGCCCATGTGTGCGTGTGCGTGTTTGAAAGAAGCCGGTGTGATTGAAATGAATAACCACTGAACCATGAAGGAAGGTGAGCCAAAGGTGTGTGTGTGTGTGTCAGAAGTCTTGAGCTGCTCTCTCCAGCTGGATTCAACTGTCTGCCTGGTTAAGTGTTCTCAATGTGAAGGGCAGACAAAATGGCCGGATCGGCGGAAATGCCAACATAGCACATTGTACACGAATGTATCCGAAGAATCTGTGCTTCTACGTTTCAAACTATTTTGCCTTCAATAAACTAAGACACTTTCTTTGTTTATCATCGCTCTCAGGCACAAACCTTGTTTGTTCAAAACCGTTGAAAATGTTGTCGCCAAAGTTGCGACTGTGTCGTCAGATACGTGCATGTGTCATTATTTTGTTTCATATTTGACTAAAATCAAGCTCAAACGGAGTTACGAAGTCTTTGTCTCGACGTAATTTCGAGATACGTGTTTTTTTCTGTCATTGAACACGCCGCCTCAAGAAGGAGACAGGGTGGAGCTATGAGGTTTAGGCGACAGTTTACAAATACAAAAATGTAGTCACAAGCTCTTTTGAATAGTTTTCATTAGTTACACATGGGTAAAATATACCCTTCATCAAAGCAGAAGGCTTCTCGCCTGAACTGATTTCAATCATGAAGTTTTCTTTTCAACCTGCTAATACGCAGCGACAGAGTTTAAAAAAATGTATTTACCTAAGACATATCACTCATCAAACCTATGTGCCACATATGGATGTGGATTCACAGACAAGGTTTTGATTACCTTTCTACCAAGTGCCCTCATGATGGGCTGTATGTTTAACTGACAGCCCTCATACATAACTCATTTGATGATTGCAACCAACGTAATATAAAGAGCTAGAAAGTCTGCGTGGGGAGGAGGCCAGGGTGGATGGTTTGGTCAGACCAGAACAGGTCGTACACCCACGAGACTGCTGTTAGTGTCCCATGTGAAACCAAGTCATCGTTGACTACTTTGCATTACTTTTGATACGTAACTTATGTACTTAACTTGAATTGCATACATGAGGTGACAAGCCAACTTTTTTAACCCACATCGCGATCCCAAAACTAAGAATTTTTGTTATCTAATCCTAACCAAGTAAACCGTGAATCTAAATAACCCTCATTGGAAATTTGAATTTTGAAAAGACAATATGTATGTAACAAGCAGAAATTGACACGCCGTCCCTGACACGTCCAAAACTGACACGAGAGGGGAACCTACAGCGTCATAGTTTGAACTGTAGTGCCACTGACCAAGCATCAGTATCCTTTGAGTTGGGAATGACAACATGTTGTTTCTAAATTCCTATTGAATTTGATTCAAATATTCCAAATGCGTTTCCACCATAGTCACTCCTATTTTACATTTAAGTTTCGTTACTGGTGAAAAAAAAAAAGTATAGTTTGGTCTATAAAATGTCAAAAATGAGTCCCATCTCAAAGCCATGACATCTTTAAATGACCCAAATAAATCCAATCTCCAATCAAGAGAAAGAGAATAGCAGCACACGTATGGCATTTTGCTTCATACACAACATAAATGATTATCAAAAATTGTTAATTCATTTTCAATCAATCAACTAACTTTAATGGTTTCAGCTTCAGTGTTAGCAATCACACTCGGTAGATAAACAGACAGAAAGCTAGCTCTATTTCTTTTTATATATATAAAATGAAACCAGGTGGACAGATTGGATCGTCTGTGCATACTCGTGTGTGTGTGTATGCACAGTATGCACAGAGCCTATTCCAGCAGCTTCTAGCGCCATACGGCGAGGCTAATAGGCTCCGGGGCTCATACCGACGGGCTGCGTGATTGACAGATGCACAGAGGAGCCCACGCAGACAGGACTGAGCGTGTTTGCAGCCATATTTTCCAGTGCAGCCTTCATTTACACGCTGCCCATGTGGAGTAATGTGCGTGCGGTAACCCCATTTTTTCACCGCTTTACTCTTGAGTAAAAAAATTAATTATATCGTTTGATCCTGTTTTAGCTTCACGAGCAACGGTGAGCCAAATAGCTCTCCACGAGAAGACACCGTTAGACGCCGCTCTAAAAACGTGAAGCGTTTTCCCCGAAAGCTTTAAATTAATTTACACAACGTTGGAACAGACGACGGAGCGTGTGTAGCTGCTGCTGTTTCTCAGCCTTTTGTCTTCTCAGTGAGATGAGGCGCTCCCTGATCCCTCATCCTCACATTAGATGACTGCCTAGTGTGTATCCATCCAGGTGTGGGTGTATGCACGGCACTGGTATACTATGTCTGTGCATAGCTGCGATATGAGCATATGAGCATATATGACAACATGCGATGTGAGTCTCCAGATGTGTTTGCCTGCCCCCCCCCCCCCCCCCCCAACCTTCAACCCCCAACCCCAATTGAACTGACAGAAACAAACAGTAGTTAATTAATCCTGCAAGGGAAAAATCTTCTGCTACAGCAGCAATTATGGTACAGGTAAATAAAATAACAGTAAAAATATTAAATATAAAATGCACATCAATTTGTTCAAGATTGGTAAAATCATAACATAATGAACATGGCTCCCAAATTGAATGTACTTTGTGTTCCCTTCCAGACTGCATTGTGCCGCAGAATTCAAAGCGCGCTTCACATTTTCTTAGATAACTAAAATGCTATATTTCCAGTATAAAAACGTTAAAAACAAAAATACCATGCCATTATGGAAACTGCTCCTTATTTACGTGCTGCTATTTTAAATGCTACAGCTTTAAGTCTGCACATGTACATTGACACTTCCACACAGC
The DNA here is from genome assembly GCF_910591455.1 of Pholis gunnellus. Taxonomy (NCBI): domain Eukaryota; kingdom Metazoa; phylum Chordata; class Actinopteri; order Perciformes; family Pholidae; genus Pholis; species Pholis gunnellus. The sequence goes on from NC_136534.1 coordinate 4,588,126, forward strand.
GGCTGGCTTTGTCTCCGTCAGAGAATTATGCAGATGGTGGGGGGTGTACACGATTCTCTTTGTGCACAGACCACGCTCCGACACACACACACACACCAGGTGAAGCGTAAGTTACACACTATAATTCTCCTCTTACTCAGTCGCAGACATTTGGTAAATTAAAGAGATAAGGAAATATGAACTTGAATGACGCAATTGTGCTTTCATTTTTCAAAAAACGTTAACCATAGAGGCGAAGCATTTAAGCTTTACGAATCAGGTGCCTATCATTGGAGATTGACTGACAATTGATAGTGTATTAACTGTAATTTGTGAAAGATACAAATGTCTTTTTCAAGTGTAGCAAAGTCTGGACAATTAAATAACCATGTAAAATGGAGGTAGAGTGGTGAAATTTCGAATAAAGCAATTAAAGTTGAAGAGCTGTTGGGCCGTTGATACACTTATAAACAGAGCTTTAACGCTCTCCGTCTCTCCGCCTGTCTCCATTCATCACAGATTGTATATGTAGATGGACGACGCGTATTAACTTCATACCGCTGTACAAAAGGGAAGACAAATACCGGAAACGATATTTTGGATTTGGAGCCAGAGTCTGTGCAGTAGCAATCGGGGAGTGAAGCCGAGTGGTATCGAGGTAACGCCCTTACACCAGTGGCGGGCCGTCAGGGCCTGCAAAGCCTTCTCTGCTGGCCTAAACAGAATCACAAAGTTATAGCTATTTTATAATTTAATATTTTTTCTGAAATACATTTAATTTTTTCTTATATGTATTATAATTTATAAAAATATTTTTCCCATTATCTTATTTTCTCATTGCACAGCTACTGTGCTCCTCAGTTGCTCTGCTTCCAGTGCAGCTTGTTTTAAGTTGAGCTTTTATCCAATCAGATTTCACCTCTGTGTCTCTAGTAAGAAGAGAGGCCCCAGCCTGCAGACTCACCCAGTGCTGGCATGTGCAGTTTAAATTGAATGGGGACGATATTGTTGATTCAACCAATCAGATCTTTAGTTTGGGATTCATGGCCCCACCAGAGCAGTTTGCAGGCCTAGTTACGTCAGCTCAGAGTCCAGATGCCTCTCTGCCAGCAAGGTGCAGAGTGTGCTGTGATTGGTCAGTGGGCGGGCACGTGACTATGTGCCCGCGAAACATGATTGCTAGCAGAGCTTTGTAGCAGACAGAGTTCAAGTGGAAATATTTGAAAGACATTTTACCTAGCTTTGTTTTTTTAATATGAAATGGCGGAAGGAGGAGAAACGGATTTAGTGGCGGAGATACTGGGAACGCTTTTCTCAAGAAGGACATTTCTGAACAAACTGGACAGTAAGAAACACCCCACAGCTAGCAGCCCTGACCAGCCAGGAAAAGGATTTGTATGCAGCGCCAGAAGTCAGAAGCGTTGCACATGTTATGGCTGGGAATGTGTTTCATTTTAACTGAGCGTCGGTACTTTTGGAGAGACTCGAGTGGATCTACAACTCACAACCGCGGCCCGCCCTTCGCCGGTCCACGGCCGAAGACGACCACCGAACGCGGTCGAAGGCGACCACCGAACTGCGGCGGAAAACGGACAAGCGACCGGCAGCGGAAGACAACCGAACATCAGTCGAAGACGACGACCGAACAGCGGCGGACCACGGACAACCGACAGGCGGCGGATCCGGTTGGACTTCTTACTGGAACTGATGTACTGGGATTAAACTCTTTGTCAGCATAGACAGCATTTGGTAAGTGAACTTCGTTTACCTCTACTGTTCATTTGTCTATCGTGGCGTTTTTATGAATAGTATTTGAATGGCTCGTGCTTGTGTGGTGGAATGCGTGGATCCGCGGCAGGTCTGCTGGATTGATTTGTTGCTTTGTTGTCATATGAATATATGCGACTGCTCTTGTGAGTTTGGTATTGTGTTACATTGATTTGGACTATATTGTCCGTTAATGACGCAGCGTCCCGTCATGCTCGTATTCATGTATCTGCACATTTTATTTCATTTGTCAAATGTTGCAGTGTTATGTGAATATGCGGCTTTTACACGAAACAAATAATAACCCGTAGCTGTGACGTCATAATGAGGTTATTAGAAGTGGAGAACAGCACTGAAGGCCCAGGTATAAAATCCACGGCCCGCCACTGCCTTACACCCACCCGAGCCAACGTCGCAGCTTGTTAGCCTAGCTGCTACGTTAGCACCACTGTAGCTGTTTGGCTAGAGAGACGCAATGACTCACCACGATATTTCTATGAATATATTTATGATGAAATTGACACTCTGGTGGTCCTGAGTGACTCCTGATGGTTATGAGCAGTTGTCAATCACAGCTGTCAATCGTGGCCAATTTCCCATGTGTTAACATGGAGGGGGCGGAGTCTAAGAGCAACACTGCAGCCAACCACCAGGGGCGATCGAGATGTTTTGGAGTCACTTTTGGGGAGCTGTTATGACGTCCATCTTTAAGCACAGTCTAACCTATCCATACATGCATATAGTAACCAACCATCAACAACAACGGTTTTCTTCTATATCTTTTCATTGAATTCTAATATAGATTTGACGTGACGATTTTAAAACAAAATGTTGTATACTGAAATATCAGTATTTCAGTTGAAGTATGCATGGCCATGTGGGCAAACTCAGAAGACCAAAGCATGTTGGGTGTGCGTCAATCATTTTGTTCTTAATGTGCAGCATTAACTTGTGTGTGTCCCCAAATTTCATCTTATTACTATTATTATCCAGGAGATTTGCATTGATGAGGCTATTAGGAGGCTGTAATCCCACTACTCCGCCTGTGTTGTGATTACATATAATAGCCACCATATCAGCATACCCAACAATGCTAATGGAACGGAGAAAAGAGCAGCGAGATGCAGAAAGATTCCACAAACGCTGTAATGATAGACCGTCTGATGATGGGCTGTTTGTGTGACTTTCCCACATTCAAATCTGGCTTTTGAGTAAAAAAAATAAGTGTGTTTTTAAATTGGTTATTTGGGCTTTATTGTGTTTACTGGTAAGCAGTCTAAAAGGTTTTCTCTTATTGAAATGAGCCATAACGGTTTACTGAAGCCTCTGTGGAAAAACAAAATGTCTGCCTTTTAGAAACAAAGAAACCCTGCTCCATTTCTCTTTTATTTTGGTGTTTTCAACCATTTTTTTAATTTTCTACCTGTCCAATTTCAAGAATGAGAAAAATAATGTACTTGAACTCCCTAATATTTCGCTGTTACGTTGATATATCAATCAGAAGTTGCTAATGACACCATTAATTAGCCTGTATTAATATGCTAAAACACACACTAAGTCCTCACTTAATGCACTGTGGTCTTGTGAACCCAGTATCGTAAAGGAGTTAAAATTAAGTAGTTTAAAGTACTTTTTAGTCAACAATACAACCCAAAATACAAATATGAACCTGAAGCATGAGCTATGAGATATGTCCCCTTTAAAACATATTGGCATATCTATAATGTCCACAATACTTGCCCAATTTCTCCATTCCACTGTAGCAGCAGGTTTTCTTTCACCATCCGCTCCTTTGGACCACAACGATGACTGTTAATAACAAAGGCCCATTGTTACCGAAAGCCCTTAGCTCTGAAAACAAACAGAAGCACATGGCTAACTATTATGCAGAATGACCTCATTAAAGCTTCATGATTCTTTTTATCCACCCAACACTGCCACTGATTGGCTCACCCAGATGTTCCCACCTAACCCTTGTCTTATCCAGTGGATGTAAACTGTGGGTATAAGCCTGCCACTGCATCTCACTGAGTATCTCACTCAACATTCTCCTCCTCTTCCGCTATCTGCGGTATCTATATTGCAAGAGCACCATTGCTGCATCCTGCAGTTAGCAATGCCCAAGTCAATTGTGATTGGTTTAAAGAAATACCAACAAGCCCGAGTGTCGCTCACCACCGGTATACCAGAATGATAATGGGCACGCATACACGCAGCAAGTACGCATATTGAGAAAGGCCCAATGTGTGTAGCAAAGACTGTATATAGGAAGTGGCCGTAGTCATCGCGATGTCACCCATTTGTTCGTGGACTGCCGTTTTGAAGCCTCGAGTTCAGCGATTTTGCCATCGCCATCTTGGATTACGGCCGTCGCCATGTTCTTTTTTTTGCATCCAATGAACAGAAGTTATATTACCTTATTAGGAATGACGTTGAGTTGTTTGCAAAAAAACAAGATGGCGAGAGCAAAAAAAACAGTCCACAAACCAATGGGTGATGTCATGACGACTATCTACTTCGTACAATCTATGGCTGCCGACAACGCCGCAGAGCACTACGCCCGCGGTCCCGGGAAGCAGCGATGTCCAGATGAGCGGTGTCTGGAGTTATTGACGGGAAATGTCATTAAAATAAATAAATAGCCTACTACAAATGAAACTGAAATTTTATCCATGCTAGCTCAAATGTTCAAAACTAGCAAAGTTGCAAGGTCATAAAGTTGCTCCCTCAGACCTAACAGTAGGGGTGCAGCTGTATGTATATGTGTAAAGTAGCCACCGCAGGGTCATCACATTACTGCAGTAGGCTGTTCAACAAGGGCTTAGTGGAAACACCGTGGTCTCTAAGCCACACCGGCACATGTGGATAACTGCCCTTCTGGTTAACATAAAATGTCTTCATTACATTCAGGCCTTTAAATATGTTTTATGATTGTTCATAACACTGCAGCTTAATGAAAGATTACTACAGTGGAAATGCTGTGTTATACCACCGGTAGGATAGTGTGACCACAGCTGGTGTAATAAAGCTGACGAAGAAAGACAGGGAATTATATCAGCTTGACCCTGGTGCTTAAACCGACCCGGCCTTTAACAAGGACTCATTCCTCCCCATCAATATTACCGGTCTTAGTAATCGGTGTTGCACTTGCCGTCGTCGAAGAAGAAAAAAAACGTTCCGCAAACACCCCTCCGTGAAGACTGGCGGTGGAACTTTCCTCTGTCTCTGAGTCTCCACGGTCATTAATATGACAGACACCAGCTGTCCACTTGTCATCCCCTTTACCTGCTTACCTACCGGTGAGTCAGCCTCCCCTCTCAGCCGGGGTCTTTTCATCTCTCACTCTCTCTTTCTTTCTGTGTCTTAAGCACACCGGCCACTGTTCGTGCATGTTTTGTCATCAGTCGTACGGTGGGATTCAGCCTGGTTGGCACTTTCATCACTATCATCATAATCAGCATTATTATCATCATCATCATCATCATCATCATCATCATCATCATCATCATCATCATCATCAACAACATCCTCCAGTTAGGTTTCTGTGCCATCAGGCTTGAGAACACAGGAAGATGAAGATGGACTTTGTGTAATTTAATAAATGTAGGACTTATTCATCCTTGCAGTAGAATGGCAGCGTTGTCCTAGAATAACATTTTTAAGGTGTCCAGATCCAACCTTTAATTTAACTCATGGAAAAAAACAAATAGAAAGACGAAAATAAAATAAGAAAAAGCCAAATAAGTGCAATAACAAAACCATAAGACTTTATAAATAAATTAAAATTGAAAGCGTAACAATATCACTACAGTATAATTGTATCAATCGTTTAAACCGAGGTATGTATTTCTTTGCATTGCTGTGATATATTAACGACCACAGTTCGATTAGCAACTTGAGATTCGAGCCTGGAGATACAAGCCTTATTCTTTCACAGGTAGACAGTTTACAAGCTAAATATGTACCAATAGCTATAAAAAAAAGCTAAATCATCGTCAGACTACAGCCGGTTGGTTCCCAGATTGCATTTCAGCCTCTTTTGGTCTCCACACGGACTGTTTTACCAGCACTCAACCAAAGCCTGCTCTAATCAACTACTACTCGGACTGCAAACGGCAATCATAACACCTCCGGTACCAAAATCTTGTCCCGTTCCGTTCATAGAGATCACTCCTGTTCGAACAGCACAGGTGAGGAAGGTGAACACACGGAGGCCAACACCGCACTCTATTTGCTAAACCACGCCTGCTTTTGAGATATCAGAAGGATATCAGAAGGATTTCATCGAATCGTCATCCCGTATCTAAACCTCGTCCACATACAGTCTTTCACTCAGAAATAAGTCACATTACAGGAGGTAAAGACGCTTTAACATCTGTTTCACTGTAACTTGAATGTTCTACAAACACCTGCTCGATTAGCTGAAAATAGACATGCTAGTGTCTATTCTATTGCTGTGAAAACATTTCCTTCAAACAACTGTATTTATATGCATTTCCTGCCAAAAGCTACAGTTTGAAAGATTACATTTTAATACATCATGATAATGTTATATAATTTACTTTCGTCCAATGTATATCTTAACTCAATAGAGCTTGAGCGCGTCATTTAATTAACATTAGCTGTTAGCACCCGGTGGCAGCACAGTCCTGCGGAGCTAACAGCTAATGTTAACTAGCTCTCCTCCTGCTGATTTCAACACAGATTTGTTGTTCACATTGTATAATTATCAGAGAAAAAAATAGGGTGACATGCCTAGTTATTACTATTATTATTCCACTATTACAACTGGTTATTACAGAACAATTATTTAACCTAATGGAAACACATTTTCAGAGCCATTACTGAGCAAATCCATTTAGTGAAGCAAAGGCTTTTAGTGATGCACTGTAAGATGCTGAATACATATTTAAGTACAAGACGGTGCTCATTAATTCCACCAGTCACACAAAACTGTGTGCATAATCAATTCAATCAAATAGTTACATATTCAAATAAAATACAAAATATTCTAGCTTTTTCTGAGTTGAAAAGTCATAAAGTGGGAGCCCTGTGCTTTTACTTGACTCGTTGTTTTTCTCTTGCATTGCAGCATTAAACAGTCGTGCAATCAATGCCATTCAGAGACGTTTATTTAGCATTTTGCTGTTTCATGCCTGGAGGATGCCTCACCAGAAACACCATGGAAACAATCAATCAAGTCTGGCAACACGCAGGGCTGCAAGTGACCCCACTGTAAAGCACGCCGCGTTTCGACTGTATCTGTATTCTTCACGATCCAAACTGCCGGTTCCATCATTTCAGCTTATTTCACCGGAGCTTTTGTTGGTGCGCAATTATGTCTTTGGCTTTACAAAAAGATAAGAAACACAATGAATCCGTCTGTCAGATATCACTGCAAGGCACATTCCTTTTGTTTGCCCATTTACGTTAACGTCAGACTGTACTGTAATCCGTTAAATGACTCATTTGTTAGTTGGGAACCGCCTCACTTCGCGGCACATGGGAAACTGACTCGACAGAGAGCACAGGGTTCATCCGCAGAGTCACTGCACAGATTAAATCTCTCTTGTTCTGTAATATGATATACCGTATGAGAAGGAAATGGCACATGCACATTTTTATTGAGGTATTTCCCTCGGTGCTGTGCTTCGTCTGTTTGTAACTGCGAGGCGTCTTCGGTGTGATTTTGAGAGACGGGAACGTTGGATCAGTGCAGGTCTGACTGGCTGGCATGAAAAAATGGCTGAATCACTGGAGCATGTCGGTGGGCAAAACACGTGCTCCCTCTCTCCTTCCCTCTCTCGCTCACACAAACACTCATACATTTTATGCATACTATTAACAAGTCATTTTTACCTAATCAAATCCTTGATTTTATATCCGCCAGGCATAAAGGCCTTTACACAACGGGGACGTGACAGATAAACACAAACATGCTCAATACTTACCTGCGTATTGTGCAATAATATTTTGCATCAAAAACAATTCATCACTACAAACGGGTGTCAGCGATTGAGGAAAAGGTCAGCACTGAAGTTGTCTAGTGGCAGAACCCTAGACTATAAGAAGTGGGCGTAGTCGTCGTGGAGTCACCCATTGGCTTGTGGACTGAAGTTTTGAAGCATCAAGTTCGGCGTTCCGACCGTCGCCATCTTGGATTACAGCCGACGCCGTCTTGATTTTTTGCAACCAGTGAATGGAAGTGACCATATTTGGACTGCAGAGGAGTGAAATAGAGATGCTGGATACGGCTCTGGTAGCGACCTGTCAATCACAGTAAGCCCGCCCTAAAGCATACTCTGCTTTATGGCTGTGTTGAAGAAGAATTTATACTAGAGATTGAGACCATAAACTCATGTTTACAATGTTTACTGAGGTAATAAATTAAGTGAGAAGTAGAGTCATTTTCTCATATACTATAAATGTTTTGCAACCAAAGGAGTCAACCCTAGTCGGTGCTTAAAGGGGGGGACATTGTTGCCTAATTTGGCAACAAAAATGAATACCAAGATTGATGCCACTTTCATATCTGTCCCCTAAATATGAGGCTGCAGCAAGTAGCCTATTAGCTTAGTTTAGCATCAAAGACTGGAAACAGGTGGACAAAAGCCAAAGTATAAAAAAGACAAGTTGTGTTTTTTTGGGGGGAGTTATGCGAGAAAGAAATCGTCCAACACCAAAACCCCCAATGAACCAAATAATTGTGAAATGTAGAGGTGTTATCCCCCTGATTCTCTTTCACTCTTTATGCTAAGCTAAGACAAACGACTGCCGACTTTAGCTCCATATTTACATGTACAGATATGAAGGTGGTATCGATCTTCTCATCCAAGACGAGTTAAGACAGCGGAAAAAGTCAAACGATCCCTTCAATTTTCTTTTTCAAGATTCAGCAAAAAGTGTCGTACATTTGCCCATCAGTTATCCATCTCCATTTATCCCTGCAGGGTCCCAGAGGGAAGCCATCCTGCACATACACAACCATTAACACTCACATTACCAGTAGTTTGTCTTATATATAATATATTGTCACAGTGGCAGCAATATAGTGCTGTAGTGCTAAAATATAAAATAATATAATCTTTTGAACATCATGCCAAGATACATAATGAAAAATGTCCAAGAGACATTCTGAAGATACTTCGATTAGGTCGCAATGACTAAATACTGACAATATAAGAAATGTATTATTATAGATGATTCTTTTTAAATATATCACTAATCCATGAACCAACATGACAGCAAACAAAAGCCAATGTTTTATTCCTCACATAAATTATAGAAATAAAATGTGTTGGAACCTGGATGAGCTGCAGTCACATCCATAAATGTGACAGATGTTTATGGGAGCGAAAAATAAAATAATAATCATCCCCTGCCATCATCATAAAGCAGGAAATCAAAAGTGTAATCATCGGTGAAAGCCAGAGAGAGGAGGATCAGGGAGGCGTTTAAGGAGAGAGAAAGAGGGTGGATTCATGGATAGAAAAATTCAGAGATGGTGACGACAGAGAGACGGGAGAGGTGGGACACAAAGATATAGAAATAGGGAGACACATGGGAAGAGATGGGGGAGGTTGAAGACAGAGAGATAAAGAAACGGAGACACAGAGTGAAGGAAGGTGGAAGACAGACAAAGAAAGAGGGAGCCGAGAGAGGTGGAAGACGCAAAGATAAAGACAGGGCGACGGAAAGAGGGAGAGGTAGAAGACAGAAATAAAGAAAGAGGGAGATGGAAAAAGCAAATGGATAGTTGAAAGGCAAAGAGATGAAAAATAGAAAGAGGGAGAAAGAAAGGGAGGTAAAAATAGAGATGGGAGGTGGAAGACAGAAATGAAGAAAGATAGAGACAAAAAGACAAGGGAGAGGTGGAAGACAGAGAGATAAAAAAAGGGAGACAGAGAGAGAAGGGGGAGGTCGAAGACAGATATAAAGAAAGATAGAGACAAAAAGACAACGGAGAGGTGGAAGACAGATAAAAATAGGGAGACAGAGAGAGAGAAGGGGGAGGTTGGAGACAGAGAGAAAGAAGAAGAGAGAAAAGGACAAGGGAGAGGTGGAAGACTGAGATAAAGAAACAGAGAGACAGAGAGAGAGAGATGGGTGAGGATGAAGACAGGGAGATAAAGAAAAGGGAGACACAAAGAGAGAGATGGGGGAGGTGCAGCAGACTATAGGCTAAAAACCGACTGCGGTGTTTAATTGCCGTGAAATAGGCAGTAGGTTTCTCTGCCCACCTACTCTTAGTGTTGTTAATATGCTGTTAGCCTCCTCCTCCCCCTCCTCCCCGTCAGTCCCCCGGCGCACACACACACACAGCAGCATCGACACACTTGGAACACAGGTTGATGTGTACATAAGGGTCATATTCACTCGCTCAGGCATTTGGCGTTCCATGCATGCACATACAGCATGTGTGGACGCAACATTAAGCCGCTGGGGGGGGTTTGAGGAGCTCTGACAAGTTGGTGCTGCTCAGCGGCGAGCTGAGAGCAGCCCGTTACGCAACAAACACTGGTCGCGTCCTCTCCTGTCTGCTTCCACCTGAGACCTGAGGTCTCCTTTTTGCCCCCCCCCCCCCCCCGCTCTCCTAACTCTCATCACACATACACAAACACACGCATGCATGCAGATATGTTTCCCTCTGTCTCTTGTCTCCTCCTCAGGTTTCCTCCCTATCATCCTTCACTCGCTCCCCACTCCCCTGCATGTTAACCGAGCTGGTGGACGCTGAAGGCTTTAATCAAGGCGGCACCATGATAGCACGAAGGGCTCTGTGGTGGAGATCGCTTTCCATCATCTTGTCTGCTCTGCCGCTGTAGCTGCCTGAGTTCCTGAGTTTCTTTTTAATTTCTCTGTACCAAAACGTTTCGACCAGATTTTCAAATAGACGGCGCATCCCCCCATTGCTAACCTGAGGAGGCCGGAGCTGTAAATGTTCATGCATCCAACAGACAGTTAACACATATTTTATCACCTGCTGACTATTCAAATCTGGTCCACATATCTCACTGTGTTTATATTAGCGTATGAAGCGATGGAAGTCATTACACTTTAATCCAAATCTCAAGGGAAAATGTAAATATTTAACTGCGTTAAAAATAAATCATTTGGTGCATCATCCAGTTCTACCGTTGTTTGTAAAGTGGGTCCTAGTTTTTAAATAGCACACAAAACTATTTATAGAGATTGTGGCAACGGCTCCGTACTTTCAGCAACTGTCATTGTTTTTCATATCACAGGGATTGTTTTCCTTTTCACTACTGTTCTCCTTTAACCCTGTCTACTGGATGTTACACTCAGGAACAGTAAAAACAAGTCAATGTCAAGAGAGGACGTGTAGAGAGGACACGACCCCGGTTGTCGGTGTCAAAGTCCTGACACCGTCCAACCACAACAAGAACGTGGCACTTTGTGGACCGGGATAAATGTTGCCAGTGATCATAATAGGGTAGATCCCCGCCAAGTGAGTTTGCAATGTCCACTGCTGTTGTGTTTGAGTGACTGAATACCAACCCCGTCTACACTGCAAGTGTATCAGATGTGGTTTTCGCTTGCACAACAGATACGGTGTCATTTTAAGGCAGCTCAGTCTCACGGACGTAACCATGACTTCAAACCTTTATTTAGTCTTCATATCTACTTTTATTCGACAGTACGCGGGTTAACGTGAGGTTGATGCCAAATAAAGAGGCACGGAATAAATGTAGGCTGCAGAGCAGTGTCTCAGCGGCGGCTGTAGTTCCATATGCCGTTAGCTGCTAGCCAAACACACTTTCCAAAAGAATAAAAGTAAGCAAAGGGTCCCTTTGAAAAACCTTCTTGCTGCCTCTGACTCCTCAACCAAATACCCTCATTTTACTATTCCAACGTTAGAGCTGGCAGGTATATTATTGCAGCGCTTAATATTTAATGCTCCATGTGAGCTTGGACAGTCCAACTGTTGTCTTTGCCTCAGTCTGCTGTGCAGATGTCCGTGTCATTTGGAGGTGATACTGTAACCACAGACATCATAGAGTTCATATGGTTTCATAATACGTTTTTAATCACGATGCCTCACTTCACATTAACTGTGCCTCTGATTTCATGACGCTTTTCTCAAATGCCGACTTTTGCTACATATTCTTTATTACTCTATGATTAATAATGTCAAGTTTTTACAATAACATATGTATGTGTTTTAACTTTATTTTAAGATCTTAAATAGCATGTTCATTATTTTATTATTTCTTTTTATAGCATAAACCCAGGAAATCTCCCGGGTTAGGTGGGTACTGTGCTGCACACACTCCACATATTCACACATATATTCACATATATTAAGAGCTGTGTTAGCCCAAGTCCCACCTCCACACCACTGCACTCCGATCAGATGCTGTTTTACAAAGAAATAAGAGCAGGAGAATTTTCAAGACTGATGACCTGAAATTCCTCAGCTGACGCTGCGCGGCGTATCCTGGCGACAGTGAATAATCCTCCCGTTATTGTCCCGCTTGTGACACTTCATCATAACCTAAACCATGGCGCCTTTGTTGTACTCATCATCCTCCAACCCTTCATTCCCTCCTCTCCTCTCCCCTCACCCTCATCATCCCCTCCTCTCTGCAGACTTCAATCACTTTCTCCTCATCTGCAGCTGTAACAAAAACAAGCCTTCCTTTCAGATTTAACTCGCGTCTTTAGTGGACCTCTCTGGGGAGAAGCCGCTCTCATTGTGTAACAGGCTGTCTGCCCGTCATGGTGCTGTGTGTTGTGTGGGTGTACAACGTGGCGGCGCAAGGCCCGCTTGCGTATGTGAATATGTCGATGCATTTTCTTTTTTTATTACCTTTTGGAATGCACAAAGACAGAGAGGATGGAGGCTGGGAAAGGGGGAAGGTAACATCTCCCCAAAGGACAGGAAGTTAGGAGAGACATTTTTTAAAAGGTCAATTGTCCGAAATGTAACAATTATAAAGTAAAAAATCCAACCACTAAGATGTTTTTGGTTTTATTTGTTCATATTTTGAGATATTTGTCTCAGAATTATCTTGCTAAATTGCAATTAGCACGCTAGATAACAAACTATAAAGATTAGAGGTTTCACTTGTTTCACAAGCCTTTCTTAGTAACTGAAACATTGCTGGATTTCAAATTGCAATATGATGGGTCGTATCAGAAATTAAAATACATATGAAATAATCTTGTGTTGTCTTTTAAAGTAAACAGCGTCTTCTTTTGTAATCGCATCACTTTTGAAGGTTTGTTGGTATATCTAATGTGCTCAGCGCTACGAACAGCTCAGCTGAATGGCTGTCAAGCTGAGGTGATGGTGCTCAACACAAATACTCATTTTCTCTGCCCCTTTCCCAACTCCATAATGGTTGTCTCGTTCAACACGATCTCACTTCCCAACTCTTCAAATGCAGACGCTTGATAAAAGGCCCGACGGTTCAAACTATGACGCTCTATGTACCCCTCTAGCATCAGTGTCAGTTTCAGTTCCTTACATGAATAGTGTCTTCTCAAAATAAACTTCCATGTTCCCAAGAAATGTACGGTTTCCGCTTGTTACATGCATACAGTCTCTTTTCAAATGAAACTTCCATTGAAGGGTTGCTTAGTTTTTAGGTTTACTTGGTTAGGATTAGGTAAATATTGTGGTTTGATTTCAAATAAGTATATTTGTTATGTAAAATGCGTATGCTAACTGCTTGCTCTTTACAGCCCATTTTTCCAAAACCGCAATAATCTGAAAAATGTCCCATTGCACTGAAAGCCCATTTGCCCAAAAACACACACCCATTGCACTACTTGGCCACTCTACCTGTTACAAACACAATTACAGGAGTGAGATTTGTTTGTTTATCATATTTTATTGTACATTTTTATATTTCAAATTTAGTCTCATACTATTGCACTGTTTATTGTTGTGCATTCCTTGTACGTGTAACATATTTATGTCAATAAACAGTTTGGTTAGGTTAAGGCAATCAGAGGCAGATTAGGGTGGGTCCTCCCTTCGCCATTGTAGGAAAAATAAATATTGTTACTACGAAGTTCTGATAATGACGATGTGCATAACTATTGTTTGTTGCAGGGTATTTTCAAAACAATTCTTCCGAGCAATGGCGGCTTGTTTTCAGGGTAACGGGCTGTCGGAAAAATGGGCTTTCGTTCCATTGACATTTATTTCGGACTTTTGGGGTTTCGAAACAATGGCACGACACCTTTTATACTACGTCAGTTGCTCTGACCATCTAATCACGGCACAGATGGGTTTTCATCGGAGTTAGTTGAACGCCTTGTGCGTCTCGTACAGACGATAAAGGGTGCCTTGTTGCGTCGGTGTCAAGGCGCAGATTGCCACTGACCAAGTGTCGGTATTTGGCGAGTTGGGTTGTCTAGTTTGATATGAAAGACTGTAATCATCACTGTAACGTCTGGGGACAGGCGGGGAGTGTGCAGAGAGGCTCGCTTTAGAGTCTGTCAAGACGCAGTGATTCCTACATTATTTCTCATCAATCGCATCTTTGCACTGGTTACCTGCACGTCTGCATATGTGCGCGTGTGAAAACCTTTTATATCTGATCCTACGAGGTGTGTCCGCCTTCCAACCGCTACATCGGTTTTACGCTCCGTAATGACCCCCCCCAGACCAGCACTTCCTCTCCTCTTTAAAGCGCCAGCACCCCTGCTGACTTATTGGCCTGTTTCCTGCTTCACGTTATGGCCACCGTAACAGCTCTAAATGTGATCTTGACGCCATTAAGATGGGTTAAGCATTCCCGGGGGTAGAGACGAAAAAACTTGACGTTACAGGCCCCACTTAAGAGGGGGTAAAAAAATGACAGAGGATTGATTCTTCTTGGGCTCCATTAAGACAGAGCCAGCTGTCCGTGGCCAACATCTCGATGTAGACGAGGTGAAATCCTCTCCTGTCCTCTGTGTTCATTATCATTGCTGTGCACGACGTGCACTGCCTGTGTTGTGGGATTCGATCGAAGCATGCGCGTCTTCAAACGTCAAAAGCGCAAAATATAGGCTACAACATCACCGGTCCTCGCTGGAGCGACGTGTTTCCTGGCCCTCAAACAGAGCTCTAAGAATACAATGAAAACAGCATTGCTTGCTTCAAAGCCAGCTGGTATAAAATGCCTCATTGCCTTCATGCAAGTCCTCTCGCTTTCTTTTCTTTTTGTCCTTCCCACAAATCTTATCCGCAGTTTGCATTCCGTGATGCGAGGGGAAGATAAATAGAGTATTTGGCCCCTTCGTCTAAGCAGTGTGGGGACATGTGGTGCTGCCGCCGCTGCTGCTGCGCCCCCGTGATTTGTCGCCATTTCACAGCAGCCGGGGCGGCTATTTGGGCGAAATGATGGGGCTATTGATTGCAGATGGAGAGCAGTTTTACTGAGAGCAGCAGAGCAGGACCAGAGGCAGCCTGGGAGTGGAGAGTACTCCCACTTTATTAGCTTACAGTGTGTTAGCTCTACTCTTCCTCCTCCTCCTCATCATCCGCAGCCTCCCTTTTGGTTCTTTTTCACATGCAATTTTTTTCGTCTCCTCTCTCGTTTGCCTCTATTTTTTTCCCCGACCTCACGTAAAGTTACTCGCTAGCATTATTCCTGCCTTCATTTGCTAAAACATCTCCTTTTTTTTTATCCCCTTGAAAAGCCATTATGATTCATTTGAGCCCGGGG
Organism: Pholis gunnellus; assembly: GCF_910591455.1. Lineage (NCBI taxonomy): Eukaryota > Metazoa > Chordata > Actinopteri > Perciformes > Pholidae > Pholis > Pholis gunnellus. The sequence goes on from NC_136534.1 coordinate 4,603,557, forward strand.
CCATCACATGTCTCCCTCTAATTTCTCCCTCTCCGTCGCTCTCACCTTCTTCCTCCTTCCCTTTATATCTCCTCTTTTACTTGAAACTTCAAAAGCTGTAATTTGTGCATCATTCCAAAAAGGTTATCTTATTAAACTCTTGCCTCTTTTCACTTTCTGTTTCTTCCTTTTTTGTCGAGGAACACAATTTCCTTCTGCCGTGCTTTAAAGGAAGGCTACGTTGCAAAGGCACACACACACACACACACTGATGAACACCCTCACACCGAGCCAAACGGCGAAGTTTATTGCTCCCATATTTTTTTTCAGAGAGCACTCCAACCCAATCATGGTGTGTGGTGTTTTTCCGCGATGGGCTAGAGGACTGCTTCGGGCAGCAGGGAAAAAACAGTCAAGACAGACATTCTCCTTCAGTGTCAGATGCTGAAACCCAATTGTCTGTATCCTCCCAGATATTGCATAACACGCAGCAAGAGAGAGAGAAAGAGAGCTGGACGAGCCGCAGTAATTAGCCCATTAACCCTAATGTGCCTTAATCATCTAGACAGGGACATGGCTCACTGTAGAGGACCAGCAGGCCCTTTACTGGGCTTCAACCTGAAGACCTACTTCATGACAGACATAAACCCATCTTTGCATTGTGTGAATTTCAATTCAGATTATTCCTCCGCGTTTACCAGTATATTTAGTTGAGTAATTGACTCGTTATTTACTAAAAAGTAGCCGACAATAAATGTGATTATTGATTAATCGGTGATTGGAAGAGGCTACAATGTGTAGAGTAGTGGTGTAACGGACACGCAGCTAAATGGAATTCAGCCATCATTCATTGTATCACTAAAACCTGTGAACTGCACCTGTATCACCATATATGTAGTAATAACTTGTGATGCATTTTGTAACTGGATTTTTCGAAGTGAACCAACGACATAACTCTTGGATGAAACCATTCACATGTACAGTTATTTATCTTCAAACAAACCCCAAATGAAATGATCAAAAATGTCAAACATAAGCTGGCTTCCACTTCTAAAATGTGAGGATTTGCTTTATTGCTAAATTGAAATCTCAGGGTTTTGGAGTGTGTGTGATATTTCCCCCAATTTCCTGATATTTTATAAACCGTTTAATGCTAATAAATATATTGATAGACGGATTTACTGATAATGAAAAAAATCAAGTTGCAGCTCTAGTCGTCACTTATTCGTGAGATAAAAACTTCATCCAGCTTATCAGTGGAAACTCAAATGTGTTCTCTCACTTGGATGCTGCTTCTGCTGCTGCAGGGGCCTGTTGTAAAAGTTATCGGCTGAAAAGAAAAGACAAGGCAATGTCCCTTAAGAGAAATTGACAAGCTTTGGCCTGAAATAGATGGAACGTGACATTGGATGGAGTAATCCAACCAAATAAACCCTTTTAGTTGAATGATATAATCAACTTTGAATTGCAATATCGATCGTCACATCAACGACGATCAAGGGGCGCCTACTTTAGCAGGAAAAGATTGTAGTAAAACCTATTTTCCTTTAAGTATTATTGCACTATATGCCCCCCCGCCCTTCTAATATTACACACACACACTCGATTCCTCGTTCTAGTAATGTATCCATCCTTCTCCCCCCCCCCCGCCCACTTCACTCTCCTCTTAGTCGGGGTGTGTCCGTCCATCTCAGCGGCTGGCCGGGGCTCTTGGCGAGGAGCGGGGGCCTCCCATCGCACTCAGCGGCGGAGCTGTCCAGCCAGCACTCTCCCTCATTACCCCTGTGCTGCTTCTTCCTGAAAATGCACTTTTAAAGCACCTTAATTGCATTGGGGAGATAACCCCGTGGGCGCGAGACAGGAAGCCTTGGCCATATAGAGCTCTAAGGGGCTGGATGGGTGGAGTGTGTGTGTGTGTGTGTGTGTGTGTGTGTGTTAGGATGGGGAGGGTGGAGGGCTGAGGCTCTTTGCATCAAATCAATGGCCCATCCAGAGGCTAATGCAGCTCTGGGCAACTCCTCAGGAAGCATTAAGACTATTAGTGCAGGCCTGGCAGGAACACACACACTCACACACACACACACACACACACACACACACACACACACACACACACACACACACACACACACACACACACACACACACTTTGCCTATCTGTGATGCACACACATTGACATTATTTGAGGATGCAGAGGAGCTGAAGCAATTCGGATGTCGGTCATAAATGCACTTGCAACATGTGTTCATGCTTGTTCTTGTGTTACATTAGTGTGTGTGTGTGTGTGTGTGTGTGTGTGTGGAAACTGCAGACAAGGCAATGAGGCCAAAGCTCAGTACACCAGACTAGACTTACATCTGTAGGGTCAACACTCACAGCAGGGAGTGAGTTGTGCATTGTGTTCATCTGTGTGTGTGTTTGTGTGCATGCATATGTTTGTATTGTGTCTATCTGCTCCTGTGTGCGTATAGTTTGTGTCTGTGTGCCCAGAATCACAAGAAAATAAATTACCATTTTTTGCATTTCACCAATGTTCAAACGCAGGGAAACACAAGTTTTAAATTTAAGGAACATACAAAAACAGCACAAATACCATGTAATCAAAATGTGATGATTATTTAGGAATAAAAAAACAATAACCGTCCAGCTTAACACAACATCTGAGGCACTCTGATTGTAAGTTTAAAATCCTTTATTAATCCTTTATTGGACTTAACAAGGCTTCATCGGAGCATGAAGTGTTATGATGACGGGCGTTTCAATTTAAATTATCATCAATGGGTCACACGCACGAGAGTACAGCAAAAATTTTAAAAAGCATTTATTTTTTTTAATACTTATTAGGACCCCTTATAATGCAAGTAAAAATGTGTCCTTAAACTATTTATTTGCGAGTATTATAGCTTATGTTAAAACATATTTTTTATTTTCAAAGCGATTGACTGTAGTTGTTTATTTGTTTGATTTAATTGTGTTCCACTGTCATGTCTTATAAGTGCTTATCAGTGGGCAGGATCGTCCTCATCTCATCACCACCACTGAGATTGTTGACCCAGTGCAGCGCTCCCTACTTTCTCTTCACTAGGAGAGACGTTACTTGCATGACATTGCGTGTATTCAGGTTCTGATTAGCTTACATGCTGCGCTCAGAGGCTTTTATTTTGTATTTCCCTGTACCATGCATGTTTACCTTGTTTAAGTTATTTTAATAGCACTTAAATCTCACTACTGCTGAAGATCTTCTTCTTCTAACAGTTTTGTTTTGGTTGTAGCTCTCAAATTCTTGGGCATGTGCCCGAGTATTTGCACACGGCACAACACCTGCCCTTATTTGGTGTTCAGGGGGGCGTTACCTATGCTGATAATAAACAATCAGCCACATGCCTCCGATTTATGATCAGGTGGGGTTCCTCATCCAGCACACCTGGGTAAGAGCACATTTGGACATAATAAGAGTTTGGTGCATCTGGAGTTGACTTTTATTATTTTTTTTTCTCATAACAGAAAGTTCTGAGGAATTTAAGAGAATGTTGCTCTATGAGGTCCAGTGTCTGTGTTTTCAGGAAGAAGAAGGAAAAAACAGCTAACTCCAGTCTTCTCCCACATGGCAATTAACTCTTGCTTGACAGCAGATGCTGTGTGTGGGGGAACGTGTGTGCTGAGCTCGACACAGGCCGGCGTTTTAGTCAGTTCGATTCTAAAAGTGCACTTCTGCTGTAGATGATATGTTTACGTGTTTTGCAAAAACTACCTAAAGAGCAAAATTGGATATTTCCAGCTTGGAAACAACGTTAAGTCAACATGCAACCACAACGTCAGAGATTACATTCTATTTCTCTGACCACTGTGAGGACTCCAAGTGTGAATATTTAATCTCTTCTGTTTTTTTACAAGACCAAGCAGATTAGACTGTTAAAATAAAAAATAAGTACAGCCCTTAATACAGGGGTCTCAAACTCCAGGCCCGCGGGCCAAATCGGCCCGCCACGTCATTTTATGTGGCCCGCGAATCCGCCAGCAAAAAAAAAAAAGTTATCCTCTGCCCTCAGTATCGCGCACGGCGGAGTTCCGCCCCGATCCGCGCGCACACTCCCACCAGCGGATGTGGTGGAGATACAACAGTCGCTCTCCCGCGAGCACCTGGTCAGTGGTCCTAAGCTTCAAACTCTACGTCCCACTCTAGACTCACATTTGGACCACAGACTCTATATACGAAGTGGACGTTGTCATAGTGACGTCACCCATTGGTTTGCTGACTGCCGTTTATGAAGCCTCGAGTTCGGCGATATCGCTGTTGCCATCTTGGAATACGACCATCGCCTTGTTGTTTTTTTTGCAGCTGGTGAACAGAAGTGACGTAGAGACGCCGTATACGGCTCTGGTAGTGGCAGCGACCTGTCAATCACAGTAGCCCCGCCCTAAAGCACACTCTGCTTTATGGTCTGTTTGACTCTAAATGGACCATCATTTACTAAATGAACATCATGCTGTATTGAAGAAGACTTCTTTTTGAAACCAGGGGAGTCGCCCGCTGCTGGTCAGCAGAGAGAATGCAAGTTTTAAGACGTTAGAAGAGCTGCTCCGACCGCCCGCCGGGTACTTGACCGTACCGGTGTCGAGCAGCATCGTCACGTCTCACCGTTTGTTTTGACTGGAAATTCTCACAGTCCAGTAAGCATCTCCCCAGATACCAGGCTACTGCCTGCAGTTTAAGGAGTGACTCATGTGTTTCTGAGCTGGTGTGTATAACCAGTGTGTGAGCCTCAGTGTCTGAACGTGTGGGTGTTTGTGTCTGTGGGTGTTTCTCTCTCTGCTGGTGGTTTGTCACCCCTTGTCTGAATCACAGCTCAATACTTTCAGTGTCAGGATTGCGACATAGAACACCTCACATCTATTAAATATGGACACTGACTCACTAGCACAGCAAATGAATAAAGTCTGGAGCACACAGACACACACACACAGCTGAGGTGAGTGCTCAGACATTGATGTCTAGAGCTGCTGTTGGACCGCCGCCGTTTCCAGGTTTTAGCTTGAAAGAAAGTCTGTCAACAGGTCCGCTGTCTTTCTGTGCGTCTCTCTCTGGTTAGGTCAATCGTTAGCCTACTGTTTATTATTTTAAACAGTAAGCTACTATCAACTATCGGGTACCACAGCGTACAGTTTATTACATGCGTCTTCAACAATTTTTTCAACCTGCAAAACGTGCTCTGTCCAATTAGGGCCCGAGACTTTTCTCTTGCCTGTACATTTTGGTGGGAACACAAAATCCAACGGTTTAGTGCAATTTAGTGCAAAGACTGTTTTGCTTGTCTCTTTTCAACACACCCTCCTTAGCCATTAGGCAATTCTCTCTGATTTTGACAGTTGTGCCAGGAGGCCAGAGGAAAGATTAATGTCTGATTCTTTCCAGAATGTGGCATCCACATACAGACTCTCCTTTCCAGCTGATTAACTCTCTGTTCCGTCATCCAAAGGAGGCAGGTATGTGTTCCATCTGCACTCTCTAATGACTGACACGTATTGTAAAATCATGGTTACACATGCCAGACCCAGTGGTGACCTTAATTAAATCTTGTGCAACCGGCAGCAGGCTGTTGGAAAATATGGAATAAGTCTGTATCTCAATACTTTAAAAGGTGCAATGCGTAATGTCTGGCGTCATGGGTACATCACGGTAAACCTGCCACATCATCTCATTACTGTGTATTCTAATATAAAAAAACAGACCTTTCCTTGTTGGACTTGCGGTTCACCTGCTGTGGAGTCAGCGGGGAGCCGCGGAAGGCTGGACGCTCTGTTCTGTTGTCAGGAGTTACAGTGGATGTCGTCAGCCCAGACCCCTCTGCTTCCATCAGGCTTATCCTGACATCAAAGATCTCTTTGACCCTTGACTTGAAGCTTTGTACTTCAGTTTCAAGTTGTCTTATTCTTTGCTATATGTGTTTCAACATGTTCTCTATCCCGACCCGTCAGATGACCCGTCAGCTTGGTCAGTGGCCCTACACTTCAAACTATGACGCTCTAGGTGCAAGTGTTGGATGTATAAAAAGTCTCAAAATTAGTATTCACTCACAATGTCAATAGTCAAAGTACTATTCCACATTCAGAGTGAACAGTGAAGGTTTGAATTCGAGCCCAGGCCACGATATCCAGCTATGATCGCAATACACATGCACAAAGTAATCACAGAAAACTGCTCTTTGAAAGGATAAGAGAGTTTATTTACTTCTAAATACTATCTCAATCGAACGACTACAATCCAATTAAGAGCCTACTATTTAAAATCTCCAAACAATCATATGGTTAGGGTGTGTGCGTGTGTGTGTGTAGGGTAGAAGCGAGAGCAAAAGAAAAATGGCGGCCGTGATCTCGTATGTGTTTACGTTACTCAAACTACAAAAATGGCGGCGAGGCCACGAATATTAATGAGGTAATGCGGCACACAACAGAGGCCGCTTTTTCACACCAGGTGCGTCTGAGATGAGCATAACAGCACAGCCTATGTGTGTGTATGAGTATGGGAGAGTGTGTGTGGGTTAGTTTAACAATAAGGAAAACACTCACAACAAGGCAGATCCTCACCGCCGCAGTAAAATACAGAAACTGTCACCCTATCACACAGAAACCCGACTGGCGCACTCAGATTCAGCAGCTGCGGGGCACTGGTCTTTCAACTGATAAAGGATTCTTTGGAAGTTAAGGGAATTTTCTTCCTTACTTATGGCCCTTGTCCAATGAGACCTCAGTGTTGAGTTTGGACCAAAAATCACACCTAGGTGAGATTCAACGTGTGGTGGGGTTTGGTGTGATTTAACCCAAATCAGGCTGTTGAACTGCAAGGTAGTCTCCAACCCCCTCTGTTCCAACCACATGGTGAAGTCCCAACATCAATGAAAATGCTGCGTTCTGCACACAACAACACATTTCCGTTAAAAGCTCATATTAGCCGGATAGCAATATATGAATGCTGTATGTTGTATAGTAACAAAGCCATTCTTGCTTTTTGCATGTCATTTCACACCCTGCATTCTGTACTGACTGCAATGTAAATGCATATGTGTGAATATGCTACGCTCAGAGCTAGTTGTGATGTAGTATAAAAAGACAACTTATGGTGTTCAACCAGGAAACTGGTGTTCGTGGTCTCAGTTATGTTAGTGAGGTTTGTGACGTGTTTTTCGCACTTCTGTTACGTTGTTTAAGTGTTAGTGTAAGTACTTATTTTAAGCCCATCTGTGATGTTTTTTCGAAGCCTTAATAAGTGGTTTTGTTGCCTAAACTTAACTGTGACCGTTTCACGGTGACGTAGAGCATAATATGACACGTAAAAAGCCTCAAATGTGTCATCATGACGTGCAGAGTTTTCTCAAAGTGACATGCTATTTATACGCCTTCCTATGAGATCATGTTGAGTTAGCAGGTTAAGTTTTGACAGGACAGATTAACTTTCTCTACACACTGAAGGGCTGTGTCTGCTGGTCACATTCTGAGCCTCTTTACAGTTTTGATCTGTTTTTCTCTCAATGAGTCAAGTTTTATGTGAGCTTTTTTTTTGTTTTTATGGTCTTGGCTGCTGGAAAACTGGCTCCCATATTGCATCTGATGAGCTCCAACAACATCATTTAAAGCAGATTAAGAAACTCTTCCCCTGCCCACTTAATTAGCTTTGTTGTCGTGGTTGTATTTTTAACTTTGTTTTGTTTGTTTGAATCTATGCATGAACACTTTTACCGGTGGTGGACTATTTTCTTTAAAGCGCAGTGTAGTACCGTTCAGAAAGACATGTACTGTATTGCTTGTTTCTTTTTCTCATGATACAATCTCTGAGTTCATGAGTAAAGTACGTTTTGTACAAATTTAGTTATTTGCCTGCATTTAATCAATATTCTTATCTAACAATGGATCCAATGACTTTCAGCTCACTGTTTTGCTTTGCAGGCAGTCCCAGTTAGACACTATTTGGTGACCATAGTGGAGTATTCAGCAGCTAAAAAGACAGATTTGTTCCTCAGGAGTTGGTAGAGACCAAAAACAGAGTTAAAAGAGAATGAATGGTAAATGGACTTGTACTTGTATTGCGCCTCTCTAGTCTCTCGCCGACGCAAAGTACTTTTTATACTACATATAATTCACCCATTCTCACCCATTCATACACTGATGGCAGGCTACCATGCAAGATGCCACCTGCCCAGCAGAATTATCTAAGCCATTCACACACCAGTATACAAAATAAATAAATAATGGAGTTCCATTTTTCAGGTGGCCAGTAACACAACTTTAAATGAATACTAACGCTGCACTGTTTGCGCTTCATATGTAAATAGTTATTTGCTAAAATGTGTATGTAAATGTTGTGTTTACAGCTTGTTGAGATGCCCCCAGGTGGCCAAATAAAGACAAAATATATACTACGGTAAACAGGTCTCCTATAAACACAAATTGTAATTTCTGCTTGTTTAAAGATAAAACAAACAAGATACAGCAATACAGTTTATGCTAAGCTAAGCTAACCACTCTCTGGTGCAGCTCTACTTATGATGCAGACGTAAGAGTGGTCTTGCTCTTTGGAATAATAAGCATGTTTTTTAAAATGTAAGAACTAGCTATACCATATAGCCATTGACTTATACTGACTGGATCTACATCAGCCCTAAAAAAGTATGTATCGCTTAAAAAGAGTGTTACAATTATGAATTTTGAACATAGTTTAAATTCATAGTTCACAATTATGAATTTTGAACGTAGTTCAGAGTCTAAAAAATAAACTAGTTCACATAGATTTTAGTAAACCTCACCTGAGCAGTTCTAGACAGACTGACAGACGGCAGGTGTGTATCATCATCACCATGATCATTATCTCCAACATCACCATGGAGAGGCGCACAGTGGGTGACTACACACCTCTTCACCTATACAATATGATCGCCATCATGTATTATGGATCTCCACCCCCCCCCGTTTGCTGCCTCCCTGCTGTCGATCGTAGTCGCAGGGTATTTTTAGGGCGAGTATTTCTGTTTTCTCTCCACTTGCACATAAAACCCGACACAGCCAGCTTGGCATTGATTTTGGCGTGAAACATCTCTCCTGCTCTTCTCTGTCTTCTTCAGCCCCCCGCCCCCTCCCACCACTTCTCCTCCTTAGATTTCCCTCCCAACTGTTTTTGTTCAACCGCCCCCCCCCCCCACGTTCTCGCCATACATTCTCTCCGCTTCTGGCACTTTGCAGTCTTTCCAGTGCTTCCTTTTCCCTTTCTATTCATCTCTGCCTTTTCTTGCCGCTTCCTCTGCATTTCATGGCCCTGCCATGAGCAGAGGCAGCGGGTGTCTGGCTATGTGTGTGTGTACAATAGGACCGGCAGTCCTGTTGGGGTAACAAACAACAAACAGTGGTTTTTTTACCCCACCAGTGCTAAAAGACGTCGCCGTTGGATGGAGAAAGGATGGAGGTGGAGGGGTGGGGGTGGATGTCAGAGACGAAAAGGTAAGAAAGTGAAAAGTAGATGGCGAGAGAAAGCGAGTGGGGTAAAAATACATCTGTTTCAGAAGCTTCCAATGCCTCTCTGAATACTTCTGTTGCCTGTTTTTGCTCATTTTTTTCTTTTTAAAGACTTCTGTTGTGCTTTTTAAACTATGAAATCCCACCCAAGATGGCCTCTGGTTGATTCAGTCTTTTTTCACAGCTGTGTTGATATCCGTGCATGTTGGAGAAACAGGAAAAGATCCATCCAGAAACTCTTCAACGCTGAAAGAAAGATATAGTCTTTAGGGATGTACCTTATATTTTTGGGTCATTTTTGTATTTTCACCCGTTATCATTCCCAACTCGCTGTACGGACGATTGGTCAGGACCCCTTGGCTTCAGTTTTTTAACAAACTGGAGCTAGACAACAAAACTACTTAACTAGCTTTAATAAAAGGTAGTGATTTGGGTTAAAATAAATATTTAACGTAGGCTAGCTACGTAACTTGATGTGACGTGAGTCAATGTGAACTGTTGACAGCTGTCTTCTGGGTCAAAATCCTGTTTTGTTTTCCACCCCGACCTCCTCCTTATGTGTCCTTTGTCACTCTTCCTATTATGTCACCTGACTACTGAGTGAGCATCAAATAATAAAGTACATGGGTTTACATTGGAGTTCGTTGAAAGGCCGGTGCATTTCATACAGCCAGAAACCTCTGGGTTGGAAAGCCAATGCAGAATTGGCCTTGAACTTGCATTCTCTCTACTGACCATCAGGGGGCGACTCCTCTGGTTGTATAGAAGTCTATGAGAAAATGACTCTACTTCTCACTTGATTTATTCCCTCAGTAAACATTGTAAACATGAGTTTATGGTCTCAATCTCTAGTTTCAAGACTTCTTCAATACAGCATGATGTTCATTTAGTAAATGATGGTCCATTTAGAGACAAATAAACCATAAAGCAGAGTATGCTACCTTGTGATTGAAAGGTCGCTACTGTGAGGGATTTAAGTTTTAAAGCGCTCCTAGCATTGATATTATATGTTACAGTGTGTTTACATGTAAGAGTTTAGACCAAGAAGTAATCTCATCATCAGAGGTAATTTCATGCTGTAAGAGGAAGGTGTGAGGAGTGTACTGGAAGCGGGGGTTTGGCGAATCAATCAAAGGAACTGGCCCCAAGAATGTAAGGAGGTGTCTGCCAGCGGGGGTTGGAACGAAGCTGGCTGACCTAGGTGAGAAGAACAGAACAATGGGTCATCTGCCCAGGAGGGACTTATTGGATGAGCCAATCGTGGGAGCTGATCGATGGGCTCAGGAATGTAACTTTGGGGGGACAAAGGGCTGTGAATCCCAGGAGAGAGGCAGACTTCCTTGGGGCCATCCAGTGAACACACCAGTTTGCTGGGTGGCCTGAACGGGGTCTCACATTTATGGAATATTATGTTTGTTTTATCATTCATGGTGTACTTCAGTTTGCAGCTGTTTTGGCTTCTGTTGGTTATTAAATATCTTGTGATTTTGATCTGGACCTGCCGATTCCTGTCCTCCATCAGAATGGGAGCAAAGGGGGGGGGGGCTTCTTCTCCTCTGGGCTGCTTTTCAACATGCGGCCTTCCACAGTTCTGAGAGGTTCTGAACCTAACACTACCACAAGCGGTCAGAGTTGTCGTGTTTTTGTCTTACAACTTTAACTCTTTCACAGTGAGTTTTCAGCAGTTTTGTCCCCTAAACATGTCTAAGTCAGAGTTCGGTTGTACTTAGCTCCACCCTCTCGTGTTACTTTTGGTTCCAAAGAAGAAAAACAGTATGGAGATGGCCAATATGCCAAACTCAAAGCTTCAAAACCGTAGTCTAAAAAACCAAAGAGTGATGTCCCAGTGACTACGTACTCTTCTCATGCTCTGGTGCCAGTGAGATAAGCCTCCTGATTTTGCAACCACAGTGCTGTCAAAAAATAAATGTATAATTTCCACCACAGCTTCCATAATTTGTGATAAAGAAAAAGGCACGGAAAAAACAGAAAACCATGCAAAACCCCTAACCCCGAATCACAGAGGTGCCAATTAGAACGGGACTAATATTATCACATGACCTCTGTGTTTATGCAAATTATGGTAGGTAATTTTCAGGAATTGTTACTTGGACAAGTAGCAGATTTGCAGGGGATTAAGACCAAAGATGACAAGATCAGAATGAGAAATCATAATGCATCAATCCAAAACTCATGCAACATTAGCTAATTGCAACTCAAGTTGCAGTGTATTGTTACGTTACTCATAATGATTGCATATCAGTATGAGAAGCGACGCTGTGTGACAATTAGGCAGTGACAGCACACACGATCCACAGACTCTGAGCCCATCTGCATGAAGTGGATGAAACCTGATATGAAGTGACACTGCGGCTCGCCAGCCATCCTGCTGTTTCCCTCTGCAGGTCAATGCAGAGCGGAGACGAGAAACTCCTGGATGTGAATTTAAATGCTTTCAAACTGAAGTGAAAGTAGCTTTTCCACAAAGTCAAAGTTTAAGACAAGAGACAGGTTTGTGTTGTTGTGTGCGTGTGTGTGTGCATGTGTGTGTGTGTGTGCGGCCAGTGAGCTAATTCATTAATCTGGTTGACAGTTCCCTGTGAACTCTGCAGTACTGTCGGTGGTGAGGAATTACAATGAGACAAACTAGGCGTTGTTCGGCGGAGCGGTGATGCTCCCCTGACATCCCCGGCACCGTTAAAGGCTTTTGGAATGGCAAGATTGTGTTTGAGGAAGCAAGGAAAGGCAAACTTAAAACTACGAGAACAGTGAAGAATACGGTAGAGTCAAAACAACTGAGAAGACTGGACAAATCTTAATTCAAACAATGAGAAATAGAAAACATTTTACAAGGAGTTCTACAGATGTCTGTTCTTTCAAATATAACCTAACCTGAATTTTCCCCTTAAAAGGGAAAGTGTGTAGGATTTCAGGGATATTGGCATATATGGAATTAAATAATAATGACTGTTTTCACAAGTGTGTACGTAGCCCATCATAGAGAGCAGGTTGAATGAAGAAGTAGGGTATAAATACAGTGGCGGGCCATCAGGGCCAGCAAGGCCTTCTCTGCTGGCCTAGACAGAATCACAAAGTTATAGCTATTTTATCATTTTATAATTTTTCATACATACACTACATGTATTCTAATTATTTTTTCAATTAGCTTATTTTTTCATTGCACAGCTACTGTCTTCCTCAGTTGCTCTGCTTCCAGTGCAGCTTGTTTTAAGTAGAGCTTTTATCCAATCAGATTTCACCTCTGTGTCTCTAGGTAAGAAGAGAGGCCCCAGGCCTGCAGATTCACAAGTGAATCCCTTTGCAGTTTAAGTGAATGGAGCCGATATTGTTGATTGTCATAGTCTTCAACCAAGCAGATCTTTAGTTTGACATGTTGGGCGTATTCTTTGACGTGCCAGAGCCTGCTAGCTGGCCTAGCCATACGTGATTGTTCAGTGGGCTAGCGTGATATGTTGAGCAGACATTTTCAGGCCTCAAATGCATTAAATCGTATTCAAGAAATACAACTGGGGAGACTCGACTGTCTTCACTGGCGTCCATGAATCGAGGACTTCTTCCTGGAACTAAAACGCACGAATGTACTGAACAACTGTGGGATTAAACTCTTTATTAACAAAGAAAGGAGGAACAGCAGCTAAATAGTGAACAGCAGCTCTGGTAAGTGAACTGCTTTTGTTTTTATATCTGCAGTAGCTTTAATATGCTTGTTTATATATTATTATTTGTACAACTTGTTTTTATGAAGATGGATTTTTTTTTGGTTTTATATGTGATAGGAACCATTGTTATGTCCAATGTTGCGCTGGGGACACATTTAGTCTGTGCCAGTGTTGGCAACTTGACGACTTTCTCGCTAAATCTGGCGACTTTCTGAACCCTCTTTTTTTGTCAAAAGCTACTAGCGACAAATCTAGCAACTTTTTCTGGTGTTGTTGGAGACTTTTCTGGTGTTTTGACACTGTCGTGAACGAGCAGCAGGTGCTGCCGTCAGCCGCCCCAAAGCACTCACAGGCGGTTACTATCACAGCAGCCTCACACAGCAGTCCCAGCTGCAGTCAGAGAGAGGAGAGGAGACGCACTCTCAGCGTATTCATGTATCTGCACTCTGCAGTTAGTGTATTTATAGGTGTTGAGCTTCATTTTTACACGAAACAAATAATAACCGTAGCTGTGGCGTCATAATGAGAACAGCAGTGAAGGCCCAGGTATAAAATGCACGGCCCGCCACTGGTATAAATACAGTAGCAGGCTTCGGGACGGACTTCCCTCACTCTAGCGGAAACAATAACTACTGTAACTTTTCATAACTGTCAAACTAAGCCTATGGAGGAAAATTAAATCCCCCCAGCTTCTTTTGAGGCAACACATTTTTTTTTTTTGCAAACATCTTCTCATTTAAACATTTTTTTTTTGGCAATTAAAAATTCCAACAACGTTTTGGGTGCAATTTCAGGAGGCTCCTCTCACTACACAGCAAGGAGAGCCATTTGCATTAGAACAAGAGGTGGATATTACATGAATAGGCCTTAATTATATCATATTTTTAAGCTCCCAAAACTTTCATTTGTAATTGCCAACGCATCCTCTGTAATTCTCGCCCAGAGAAAAACAAATGTAAAATGTATATAAATATAAAACTTCCCCAACTAACTGGGATGCCCATTCACACGGGACTAATATTATCACATGACCTCTGTGTTTTGTACAATATGCTAGGTAATTTGCTGTGGAATTCTTGACAAATTACGGGTTAAGATAACAGATGACCTCTGCAATTGTTACAAATTATTAGAGGTCCCCAGGTAATCCTTGTCCCACGCAAATGGGGCTTTAGACAGTATTTGAGAATTACCAGAGTTCTTACAATTCATCTTGTGTATAAACACATTCAATAGATGACAAGACATATCACAACAAACCAATACCTGCTGGTGACACCACAGGAAAACTCAAGGGATCACTCAGCAGGATTCATCCTCTTGGGACCATGAATGTCTGTATACAGGCAAGGCAATCCATCATCAGTTGCCAGGATATTTTGGTCTAGACCAAATTGGTGGACTGACCTACTGACTGATCACGAGAGCTAGTGTGACTGATCCACCTTTCATGTCGGCCTGCCTGTAAAACTACATCTTGAGCACACGTCCCAAAACGCCAGAGGGCATTCCCAGCCAATAACTTCCTCCACTAAATGCAAAAGAAACTTGTTAAAAGCACAAAATGCCATTGACATCAGGTCTGCAAACAACAGCTGGTCCTTCTTGTTTCAGTGCCATTAAGAAAGCTGCCAATCATCAACCCAGATAATTGTTCATCTGTCGGTTTCAGCTCAAAGAGAGAGGAACAAATACTAAAGAAATCTGAAAATTATTTTGTGATTTTGCAGAGTTGTATGTAGAATGTATGTAGAGCTCCATCTTTAGAAATATAGAAGTGTGAGACCCAGGTGGCAACCTCCCACTCTGCCGAGTGAAGCCGATGCGGAAGTGTCTTACAACTGACAAAAGGTTGCAAAAGGAAGTCAGAGTGTATAAAGTCTATTGTATA
This sequence comes from Pholis gunnellus, assembly GCF_910591455.1. Taxonomy (NCBI): domain Eukaryota; kingdom Metazoa; phylum Chordata; class Actinopteri; order Perciformes; family Pholidae; genus Pholis; species Pholis gunnellus. Next base: position 4,618,609 of record NC_136534.1, read on the forward strand.
AAGTCTACTTCTCACTTGATTTATTACCTCTGTAAACATTGTAAACATGTGTTTATGGTCACAATCGCTAGTTTCAAGTCTTCTTCAATACAGCATGATGTTCATTTAGTAAATGATGGTCCATTTAGAGTCAAACAGACCATAAAAAGGAGTGTGCTTTAGGGCGGGCTTACTGTGATTAACAGGTCGCTGCCGCTACCAGAGCTGTATACGATGTCTCTACGTCACTCCTCCACATTTTCAATCTGGTAACTTCCGTACACCAGCTGCAAAAAAAACAACATGGCGACGGCCGTATTCCAAGATGGCGACGGCGAAATCGCCAAACTCGACCTTTTCACAATGGCAGTCCACAACCCGATGACTACGTCTACTTCTTATATACAGTCAATGGTGAAACCCCATGTAGATGCAGCCCATCTAGGGCAAAATGGGCAAAATGGCAAAATGTTTGCATTGTATGTTTCTGCAAATAATGGACACGTTGAATGTCGAAGTTTTTGCATTTGGTTGGAGCAAGTGACATAGTACATTGTGCAATGGTTATTGAAAGTTACTTGGTATGGGCGAAACGTCCACTAAGGGCAGGTGGAAGAGGTTCTCGATGGGTCAAAATACCTCAGGACTTTCACCCGGGAGACCTCTGTGTGTCTCATGTAAAACCAAAAGTTATGTAACTTTACGCATGAAGTCTGCTGAGTTTGAGAAATTGCTGGTGTAGTTACATTACCTTATAATTTGAACACAAACCTTGATGTTTTTTCTAACCTTGACCGAGTCATTTTGTAGCCTAAACCTAACCAATCATTTCATAACGTTAACCACGTGGCATGTTATGTTTCTGCAAGCGTGATGCGAGGCTGATATGAAAAGTATTTACGAACAGTATTTTTGGTTCAGAAACGTTGACATTCAGCGAGATCCTTGGTTTGTAGGACCCTGTAGTGGCCACATTTTATTCTGGTGCCTGGTTTGGTTGATGCCGGGAGAACAAAGACCCTTACACCTTGCATTAAAATGTGTTTCAGGTGATCGGATTGCAATAGATAGAGCTTGACCACATGAAAGTACAGGCGTCAACGCACCCACAAACGCATTGAAGACGGATCGCAGGCTCGATCGACCAAACCACCTGATTAGCATCAACGGATAGTTGCCGGATCCTTGTCGAAGCTGAACCACATTGCGCTATGATTGGCCAGTCTGCGTTCAAGAGGCGCAGGACTAAGCACAGGGTCAATTAAGTTTTCAACCAACGACTTTGTGGGCGGAGATAGTTTCACTCGACCCGTTTGGTTGATTGAGCTGGATCAGGTCTCAATGTGGACACTGGAGACACCGGGTGTGAATGTAATCATGCTGAGATGCAACCTGGATATGAGATGCATTTTAATGCAAGGTGTAAAAGGGTGTCAAAGAGGAGACTGAAGTGGAGACACAGCGTTTTCCCCCTCTATGATCTGCAAGGCTCCACGTCCGTTTAGTCTGTGGCAGCTGAGTTCATGTTACGGCTTTCAGATCTTCCAACACTCGCACGCACACACATTTAAAGGCATAAGCAAATACACACACACACACAGATAGAAGCACACCCACAGAAGCTACTACATCGTCTTATTTAAATGTTGCTCAAGCCTTTGTTTCCCTGGGGGCATTACAGCAGTGGGTGGGTATTATTTCTCTTTTTCATCACCTTCTGATTGTCATACACAGGAGCACCTAAGGGTGGTGATGATTCAGAGACCAGAGTCAGGGTGGGATGAAACGGATAAGGGGATAGCTAAAGATTCTGGTTTAACAAGCGTTTTAATGGCCTTTTATTAGTGAGTGTTTGATGCTTTGAGGCTTCACATCTGGGGGCCGGGATCCGGCAACGGCACCTCCGGGGCACCCTGCCTCCCCCTTCCCAAGTTTGCTGTGTCACAGTGGATGACAAAATGAAGACTAAGGCCCATACGCGTGTGGCAGTGCCACTGATCTCATTCTGCTGAGGTCACGATCGACTACACCCTTGATGATGAGAAGAACCACGTCTCCCAGTGGGCCAGCTGTCTCTTTTCCTGGCAGCGGGATGTGGAGGGTAACTGTGGCTTCTGTCTTCTGTGTGATGCCTGGTACATCTTTTCCATTTTTATGACTGTAGATTCCAATTATAATGTGCACGTCGGGCTCTGTGTGGAGGGGGCACAGACAGGTACCGTATCTGTGTGTGTGTGTGTGTGTGTGTGTGTGTGTGAGAGACAGACAGACAGAGGTACAGACTAAAAAGAAATCAGACCTAACGCCTTTTAGCAACCGTTTTGTAATTGTTTTCGACTGCTTTTGCATTGCTGGATGCCTCACTTTTTTTTTTTTTCACTTCACGATTCTGCAGGAGTGCGCTGAACGCCTCGAGTTGAAAAATCTTCAGCTGACTCAGCAGAAAAGCGCCCAACGCTGTTTACGTTTGGTTCCCGTCTTCCAAACAGATAAATGATGTCACCTTGGTGGTGACAGCCAAACACAGACAGACCCAGATCCGGCTTTGCTTCCGCCTTCGACCTGCAGTCGGAGCGTAGGTAAGAGGTGGAGAGCTGCACGCCCGGCGGCAGTGGCACTATTTGCTTTGCCTCGCTGCTCCGCCGGTCTCTGAGAGGTTGTCTAAAAGGACAATGGTGCTTGTAAAAACACTACCGCTTTTGTCCACAGGGACAGCCAAAATCAACACAACAGGAAAGTTCCTCGCAGTAGCTTTAAACTTTATTTCAGCATTCTCCATGATCCTATCATTGCCAGACAGTGGCTACTGTTAGTAGTTCCTAAAAGCATGAGAAGGGCTTGACAGACAAACCAAGAATCGCATTTACAGCTTATAACTGGTGCATACCAGCCCATCAGAACAATCATATATATATATATATATGTTGTGTGTATGGTGTCAGTCCTCAGCTGTCGCAGCACACTGTCTGCTCTAGTGTTTGAAAAGCGACACCGAAACACTGGCAACTCCTGGAGAACACGTACACACGTCTTTTGTGCTTCAACTCTATTCCTTGGCAGAGGCACTCTGAAGCATTCCCTACATGTACCTACTCCTTTATCGATTATCCTGAACGCACATGATCATTGATCAGGTTGAAGATAACGATGGCGATGTTGAATAATTCAGGCGACGAGCAGAGCAGAGTGCCTCGCAGTGAACGGCTAATACATCAACATTTATGAATCTAGACTCCCAACAGCAAAGCGAGACAAAGTCACAGTCTAAATGGTAATGCAGTTTTGTGTGTGTGTGTGTGTGTGTGTGTGTGTGTGTGTGTGTGTGTGTGTGTGTGTGTGTGTGTGTGTGTGTGTGTGTTTTGTGTGCTTGGTAAGTCACAGAAGGTCTGGCCTGCCTGAGGGCGATACTCACGGCTCGGTGTGAAAGATACGGGGGTGGCACTGCCGCACAGCCCGAGAGGATACGCTGTCTGAGGTCTGGGATGGAGGGAGGATGGTGAAAGAGAGAGAGAGAAAGATATATACACACATGCAGCTGGAAAGAGAGAGGGAGGAGAGAAAGAGTGAGGAGAAGGGGAGGAAGGGAGGGAGATAAGCGCCTTAGAGGGTGGGAAAGATAATGGCAGATAGGGGAAAGCAGCACGGCGGCCGAGAGTGAGCGAGCGAGCGAGACAGACAGACACAGGAAGAGAAAAGGGAGAGCTACAGAGGAGGCGAGAGGCGGAATTTAATAAATTAGATCAGGCGCCTCGCCGGTTTCCTAGCAACCCAGACGAGACGAGCCTGGTCTGGTCGGGTCTGTGCTCCAGAGTAAAGGTCTCTCTCCTCCGACTCCTCCTCCAGTCTCCCTCTGCCTTTCTTCTTCCTCCTCCTCCTCCTCCGCTCACTCATATCAGCACTGGACACAATCAGTGTGCCAGTCGTCGTTATTGACAAGTGTATCATGTTCTGAGGTTAAAGGGAGCCAATACTTCTACCTCAGTGAGGCAGCAGGGCTGTTTATTTACTCCAAAAGTCCCTCTGTGTTCGTTACGTCTTTTAAAATAGAAATACTATTATTATGAGCATTTGATATACTTCCCTTATAATTTGAACATACACCCCAAAATGGATGCTTGTGTGTCACCATGAGAAAATATGCTGCTGTTATGACCAACAACCACTTTGCCTATTTTTCTTTTTGTCGTGCATTCATTTGCGCGGCAATATAATACTTTGAACTATGAACTAAGACTACTTTCACACAGAATGCAAATATTATAGTTTATAGTGTACAAGAACAGGGAGGCTCTGTCGTCCAAACCAAGAGGGACAACTTTATTACTCCTTTCATCCTTGACAAATGCAGCATGGACCAGATCCACTCCTTCTGTTTTTAACTTTCAAAATAAAAGCCCTGGACATATACACTGTGTAACTGTTTATCGGAGGGAAATTCACTGAGAGCATTTGGCTAAAAGAAAACTCAATAAAATATCTTACAGTAGCTTAGGCTATACGACGAAGTTTACTACAGACAGACTGCCAGACGCTGCTCTGGGTCAATAGGATCCGGGTAGTTTCCTCTGCTTGAGTGAATCTAATGAAACCTTTAATTGAGAAAGTGTTGCAACTGCTGCAAACTGCAGCATTGCCAGTATGAATAGTTTTGATGCAAAATATTTGCAGGCAAGTATTTCACATTTTTATTTGTGTGTAAAGGCCTTGAGTCATTTGCAATAGCAACACAGTCTCACGGCAGTTCGTGGACTATTCTCGAAATGCAATCTGATGGATTTGTGTACAGTGATGTGAATTGGCCATTTTGTATTCTTCCTTTTTGGGACAAAATTTCATAAAAATAAAAAAAAGTAAGGGTTAAGCTACAAAAAACACTAAGTTAGATAAAAAAACGTGTGTGGGCTCAAGAGAACTACATAAAGTTAGTTTTAGGCAACATAATTAATTATGTTGAGGCAACACGACCACATACTTAGGTTTAGGAAAACTGTCTCAAATGTTTGGTTTAGGCAACAAAACTACAATCCATTAAACCACAACACGGTGTTGATCAACGGTATCAAAGTCCTGTTTGTTGGACCCATTCACCTCCCCATACTGCCTAAAAGTGGTATTTTTAGATATTAAAAACTACGTTGCTTACTTTTACTGTAGCTTAGCGTCGTGGATGCATTTAATTTGTCTGTCCACCACAAAATAGAATCCTAAATAACTTTCCATCGTCATTATTTCCGTCCTGAGCGACAAAAGAAATGGTGTCCATGTATTTTTTTTGTGAGCCGATAATAATGTAAAGTTTTCCCACCGCTCTTCCCGAGGGCTTGGCCAGCCCCCGTATATATAGAACATGTAGGGAGGAGAAAAGTCTCGACACTATAGAGAACTGCATGATACAGAAGCTGTTTGACTGCTGTCTGCCGGACAAGCTTTTTTAGGAATGACACAACAAAACCAGGTTGGAACTGCAGCACTCCCTCCATTATTCACATATAGTTGCTGCTGTGCCCCGTACACCGAATCCCTTGCAACCTCGGAAGATCAGCGGCCTCCATTTGGACCTTGATTTTCCGATGGTGGCAGCACCTCCCCATCTGATTTGACTGGATGAGTGTTTGAAAACTGTAGCTCCCGTAATCAATCCGGTGATTCATTTCTCCTCGGTCAGCGGAGTGACTCACGGTGGCCCCACCCCCGCCACATCGTGTGTAATGGTCTCTTGTCAAAGACAGAGGTGTCATTGCTGTAGCTTTCCCAGCGCGCACCCGAGTTCATTGCATGATGTACTATTCTTAAGTCCTGAAGAAGTTTCTTAATGAAGGGAACGATATTCCCTTCTGTTTCCGGGGTTAATCACCCAGCTACTGAACCACAGAGAGAAACTTCCCCGAACAGCTGAGTGGGACAATCTGCCTTCCGGCCACGTGACTTTTACATGAGCTTGCATATTTCCCCTGCATCGATCAAAGAGCAGAGAGAATCAAAGCAGATAGGATGTCTTTTTACGGTCGATGTCTGTGTTAATCTTGAGTTTAGATCCAAGGGATGGAAACGGAGAGGGACCCTCAGCCCATTTACTTGTGTCCTCCTCTGTCCTCAAACACCCTTTTCGTAATTATCAATGTGGAAAACATACCTCATGTTAGTTTCAGACAGCGCTCTCGCTCTGCTAATGAGATAAAAAAAAAGGTGGAAATGAGCTGAGATATTAGCTCAAAAGAGAGGAGACAGTGTGACATTTTTACACAAGCGCCACGTCTCCTCATTTACATATGAGCGCTCTCTAGTGGCCGTGAGGGGAACCTACAGAGAACACAAATGCTTAGGGAGCGTCTCTCTTCACTGCTAAGGGGCTGAATGATAGAAAAATAACGGTAACCAGTAACGTGTTTGCATCGTGACTTTCTTCCGATTGCCTCTTTAAACTCTACGAGTTCCTGCCTTTCATATTGTAGATGCAGATTATATGACAGCATTTCGATTACGACACCAACTGTGTTCAGGTGACAGGTATGAGATTAATTTGAACCTCTATAGAGGCTGAGCACACTTTCCACTGGTTTCTTTAATACGTAGATTATTTTAATGCAATGAAGCACTGCAGTTACTGTTATTGCACTTTTATTAAATTAGGTGACTTGGGAGAGATAAAACAAAAAAGTGGTCAAATCCAATGCACCAGAGGTCGAGAATCCTGACTTCTAGAATTTACGCTAAAATCACTGTGTCTTATACTTTCCATAATGCAGCTTGACTAAACTGCTGTCAATTTGTCATGCGCAAACTGAGATTACCCTGATGACATCAACAAGCAATATTTGTCCAGACTTCAGAAAGTTGCTCCACAGCAACAGAGGACATCTCAAACTTTTAGGTTTATTATTATCCAACTTTGAAATATTTGTGGATATATATATATGTTGTTAGACACAGATGTCTATTTGACTCTAATTTACTAAATGAACATCATGCTGTATTGAAGAAAATTTGAAACTAGAGATTGAGACCATAAACTCATGTTTACAATGTTTACTGAGGTAATAAATCAAGAGAGAAGTAGTCATTTTCTCATAGACTTCTATACAATAACACTGCCAGAGGAGACGCCCCCTGCTGGCCATTAGAGAGAATGCAGTTTAAGGCTGCAGTGTAGGTAGATATTAGGCATTGGGGCATCATATATGTAAGGCTCCAGTTGAGTTTAGCATTAAGAAGCAACTTTAACTGGCATTTCTCTAAAATGCATCAAATGATTATTTCCAGGCTTAATCTGTACCTGGGAAAGATCATATATTCAAAATGTTTTTAGATGTTTTTTTGTAGACAACAGTCTAAAAGGCCCTACAGGGCTGTGCACCAGCTTCACAGTGTAAAACAGTCTCGTAGGTTTAAAAACAACCATCCCGGTTCACATTCATAACTAATGCAACTAAAATTACATTTTGTAGTGGAATAAAAAAAAGCCAAAAAACAAGCACAGAGGACAGCCGCTATAAAAGAGAATATTGTTTGGTGCAGATAAATCTATAGCAGCTTCCTAGTGCTGATGCAGTGATGTACTAAAGAGGGCTCTTCCTGTCTACGTCAGACTCGTATGGAGAAACCACAAGCCGCAGGTTGAGCTCTATACAGGAAATACCTAACACCTGACACTAACTGAGCTTTTTTGAATGACATTGATTCAGTTTTAGTTCGATATATTAAGATGTGACTAAATATAATATCATTATATCATATTAGAAAGGCTTGTCCTAAAATATTGAGCCTCATTGTGTTTCCTCACAAAAATATGCAGAAAAAAACGGCGTCTATTCACACTTGTTTTCACATGATATAAAAATATTCCTGCTTTAAGGAAGTGGAATCCTGTGTGTCCTGCTTCCTGCTGAAGTTAAGTCTGTTATTGGTCTCCAGAGTTCAGTATCCAAGGCTCGTCTCCACTTCAGTCCACTCCGTCACACGCTTCCAAGACTCTGTGGTTGAAGTCCTCCGGCTGGTCGGCGTACACGTAGTGTCCGGCTCCACGGATCGTCTGATTCAAGACAGGAGGAAACATACAAAGAGAGGGGTTTTAACTGCTATTACAAAAAAGAAGATGGAGAGACATTTTACAACATTTCTAGTAAAAGCTATCATGAACATCCAGAACAGGACGTCAATAATAGAACGTTCAGTAATAACGCAACAATGTAGTTGCTAAGCAGCATGATTTCAACATGTCTCAACCAATAGAGCAGTGGTTCTCAAATGGGGGTACGCGTACCCCTGGGGGTACGTGAAGGCACTCCAGGGGGTACGTGAGATTTGTTTTAAATAGATTTAAAATTAGCATCCATTCAAAAATCCTTGAAAAATAGTTATTTCATAAATATTCAATAAAATATAAGTGCAAGTTCATAAACTGAATTTGATATTCAGTAGGCTATTCAATTTCATTATCCTAAACCAGGGGTCGGCAACCCGCGGCTCCGGAAGAAAATATATTTATGGAAAGATCGCATCAACCTGGATTCGAACTCTCTCTCAAAATAGTAAAATATTCAAATACGGCCGCGCTACGCGATCCGCCACATGCGTCTTACGTCGTAGAGCACCTTTCCCTGCAGGTGAACTATCAATGGATAAATCCAAAAGAAGAAAAGTCACGGAGGAAAATAGAGAGTTTAATTCTGCGTGGACGTATTCATTTGCTTTCACTGCTAACGATGCTGGCTTACCTGTATGCTTGATATGTGGCGAGAAATTTGCAAACAACAAAAAATTTAACGTTGAAAGACGCTTAACTTCCACTTAAATCTCCTCTTCATAAGAGTTTGATATTGTTATAACAGGTAAAATAGCAATAAAACGTCAACATTTGTTACTATGAGCATGGAGGTTCCTTTTGTATCTGGGTAATAGTCGTGTGGTGACATAATCTAAACTCAAGGTTTCCTCTATAGGAATGACACTTTATTTGTATTTTTTGCTTCTGCAGCCCTTAGATGCTGTTTATCGCTCTGCGTTCAGGTTTATTACTGGTGATAATTAGAATCCTCATCATTAACTGTATGCTATGGTTGGGCGTCTCTCTCTGTTATTTATTCATAAGGCCCTTACTGTTTCACCCTCTTATATTACTTCCTTGCTCGTCTTGAATTGCTCTTTAAATGACTGTTGCTAGCCAGTGGTTATTAAATGGGAAGATATGACTATCTCAATAGTGCTGAGTCAGTGGGTTCAGTAAGGAATAAACACTGCATGCAGCTATTTTAGAGTGTTATTTCTAGGATTTAAAGGGGAACACCACCTAAATTAAACCTAATTTTCCTCTTACCTGTCGTACTATTTAACAATCTAGATTGTGTGTATGCCTTCTCCCCAATATAATGGGACTAGATGGCACTCGGCTTGTGGTGCTCGATGCGCCAAAAAAAACAGTGGTTTCTCTTTCCAGAAATCATGACCCGGTTACCCAAGATAAGACAGACCTTGTTGTGAGCACTTTCATGTAGGAACTATTTCACTGTAGTTGCAGGTAAGACCAAAAATATGTATTTTTAAGAATTCCAATATTTTAAGTCAATGGCCAAGGAAAGTTCAATCGATATATGTGAACACGAGCTACTCTCTGTCATCAAGTATAAAGTGTGGGAGATTGATTTTAACATCTTTCCCAATTGATTATCTATGGAGCAGTTCTAATTTGAATTTTAGTCCCAGTTTGGTTTGATTTGGCAGAGTTGGTTATGTGAAGTATTTTTTTAACTGTCTTACAACTAAAAAAAATGAAATAAAATGGGCCTAGCTCCCCTTAAACTTCCATGAAGATGACATGAAACATGAAAGTAACAGCCTGTACGTACAAAGCTGAAAGCAGCAGAAATAGCGATTTACAGTCTGACAGCAGTACAGTAGATGTGCGGCAGCTACGTGAGAGATTGAGTGAGGTTTTCTGAAGGCGCCTTTGTTTCAGCACATATGATATTCTTAGGATCAAACACTCAGGCATCAGCTATTTCCCCCAGGAAACGTTTTGGTTTCCCTGGAAACACTGGGAAACTCAATTATCTTCTATAAAGTCTGATAAATTCCAGTCGCTTACCCCTCAATAATAACCTGGCAGATAAAGTCCATCAATAGAGTACAAATAAATACGCTGAATTTAAAAAAAAATAGGTAAAAGTGCATAAATTCACTCCCCTCCCTCTCAGAACTTACTATGTTCTCCACACGAGAGTGTGGCCTCATCTCTTTGATGGTTCTGCCCGAGTTGCTGTCTATGCTGGATCGGGATCCGTAGATGATGGTGATGGGGATCTTGGGCTGAAGCTGGTCCATCCGTTGCAGCATTGGCCTCACAGCCCAGCCGTAGTTAACGGTCATATTCTTAAAGGCTGTTTCCCCACTGTAACGACGAAGAAGAAGAAGAAGAAGAAGAGGCATGACGTTAATGGATGACTGCAACGAGGGTAAAGAACAAATTGCTTTCATCGCGGTTATCAAGAACATTTGATCGTGGCGACGACTGACCTGGGGGTTTGCACGTTCAGGTGGTAGATGTACTCTGCCACCGTGTTGTCAGCGAACATGGAGGAGAACTTCCGCTTGAAGTCGGGCCTCAGAGTCTGGACCAGAGAGGGCCCTGCAGGGGCCACAGAGGGCCCGCCCAAGTGTTAAAACCAAGCATGTAGCCATTAAGAAAGTAGGGCTGCTTCATTACATCGGACATGAGGAGGATCAGAGGGCACAAACAGGACAACGCTTTCACTTGACTGCTCCTCAAAGTCTGGACAAAGACATCATGTGACTAGTTTTTAATTAGTAGTTGAAGTAGTTTTCTTTATATTAAGAAAAGAAATGTATAAGAAATACTCAAAGATGCTCACAGCTATAATAACATTAGCAAACCGTATTAACAATGCCCTCTTTTCTCTTTACAGAGCCTCGATTCAACCGTATAATCACATTATTATTCATTCATTTTAATGCATTCGTACTGCATACATTTTCATATTTCCTCTCTGTATGCCACAGATGCTCTGCTACTCTTTAATAAACCCTGCATTCATATTCTTCTAATTTTCATCATTAAGGGTTCCATCTAATCTCATTGATTTACCGAGTGGTCCAACCAGTCTCAGGCCAGCCAGCGGGTTGAAGGGACTGAACATGGCTCCGAGGGCTTTGATCCACACCGGGATGGGACGGTCTGCCTCTACTGTGTCCGGGGTCTCAGGGAAACCCCAGGGCTCCACCAGCACTATGTGCTTTACCCTGTAGGCCGGAGACAAAGACAGTAAACACACCTTCACCTGCTGTTTGGGTCTATTTCATGTTTGGTTTTTACAGACCCTCATATATATCTGAACATGACTGACTGACATACAATTACACTTTAATATTATTTTTTAACCAACATCAGTCCTGATCATGACCACAAAATATTCAGTCATTTGCAGAATGTTAACCCTTAAAATGTAGTTTGTTTACATAATGCCACTGTTGTTATAAACAACAACAACAAAATATTATTATTATTTTACTTTTGAATACTTACTTTTTGTATTTACATGTTGGGATCTGTCAATGATTAGCATTATTATTTTTCCCCTCCACAGTGTTTAATTCATTCATTCGTTTTCTGAATTGTAAAGCTTTAAAATGAGAACTATAGGAATTCAGAGCACATATATGATTGAGGGATATCCTCCACACAGCTCTCAACATGGCAACGGCTGAGCCGGCGGCTAGCAGCTAACAGCGTGAACATTGCAAACAACAGCAACAGAGCAGACAGAAGTAAAAAGTGTTGAGCAAACCAGGAAAAGAGCAAAGTCCTTCTATTTTGACCCACACATCCACCCTGAGAGAACTTCCTCACTCGATAGACTATGTCACCTGACCTCCTCCTTTACCCCCACCATCACTATGGCCATGTCGAGCCTCATAGGTTTAAGTGGGCCACTAACCAAGCTGCCGAATTTGACAAGCTGGGAGTGTGAACAGGCCGGTTTTCTCATGTTGTTTTCGAGCCACTTTGTATCCCCGTTTGCAGTTTTACTTCCAGGTACAGTGGTTTGGATCATTCGGCTACACTCGTGGTTTGTTTACAGACAGGTGGTCTCATCAGCAGACTTCTGTTTCTCGCCCTGTCTGACTTTGCCGTAGCGATGTCGCCATGCTCTTAAATCTAAGCGATTACTTTGGTGAATACAATGCTCTCAAAACCAATAGCTATGAAAACAAGTTGGCATAAACCAGAAATACTGTATATTTTAAGAATGAATGAACAGCAGTTATTCACAGTCACGGCGGAGTTTTGTCTTAGAACTTAAAACCCTTTCACAGTGTGATGAAAGTTAATGAAAGTTAATTGTAAACATTTTTGGTCGCCTAAAATTGTATTTTTCAGCGCCACCATTTTGTGTCACTTCTGGTTACAAAGAAACAAGATGGCGACGGCCAAATGACGAACTTGAGGCTTCAAAACCCCAAACCGATGGGTGACGTCACATTGACTACGTCCGCTTCTCATATACAGGCTATGGGACACACTGCCCATTCATCAGAAACAATCCAAAGTCCATGGCAACTGCATCACATGGTCGAACAATGCACACAGTACAAATGATCTCTGGGCCCTCAATTTGTAAGCTATCATGTTGTCCTTTAAGTAAACAGCCATAGTGTGAACAATGAGCACAGTTCAGCCTTAATAGGGACACACAGTATGTCCCCGGTTGACCGTAAAGGCTATTTGGAACACTGAGATAACAAAAAGGGGACAGGAAGAGGGATTTTTTAAAATTTCTTTAAGCATTACTGATGAAGGAGGGCGATAAGAGATTGAGGACATTTTATCAGTCGTCCCTAGAAGAGAGCCAGGGCACCTGCTGGAAGCTTAGAGCTGGAGAAGCGACGAGGCGAGATGATTCGGGAGAGATACAGTCTAGTGGGAGGAGAGAGGCTCGGAGGACACTGCTGCTATCGCAGGCCGCCAACACTTCCAGGCACACAAGATTCTGATCATAACTTGAAATATTACAAAAACCTGCCGTCCTCCACCACTCAGTGTCGCTCATAAACGTTTCAAATTGAACTACAGCATTGCTTTGCCCACAGTGTAACTCTTATCACACCAAATGCGCCTCATATCAATAAAATCAGCATCGAAGAATAAAAGATCCTTTTCAATGAAAAACAAGCCAACGTTATGATCAGAGGAGTCCCATAATCTGAACCCACCTGCCAGGGTATTTGATAGAGTACGACACAGCCAGGAATCCTCCCAGGTTGTGTCCCAGCAGTATCATGGACTCAAGACCCACTTTGGCCCTCCACTGCTCTATAGACTCCACAAACTGGTCCTCTGCCTCGTGGGCGTCCCCGGAGAACGGGGGCCTGCTGCTCTGTCCGAAGCCCAGCAGGTCCACGCCGAAGACGGGCCGACGCTGGGAGAGCGCGTCCAGGTTCTGAGCCCAAAGGCCCACGCCACCTCCGAACCCATGGAGCAGGACCATGGGGGTTTTGTCTTTGACGCGTTCACCGCTGAAGGTCAGGGTCCACAGCAGGTTGCCGTTGGAGACGGGGACATGCTGTTTGGAGAAAGGGCTTTCTACACCTGAAGAGAAAGCAAATAGCAGGGAAGGAGAGGGATGTAGAGCTAAAACAGAACGGCAAAAGAATGATGGGAATTCGTCTTTTAACTGAAAGGGAAGAAATTAAATAAGTCAAAGATACAGTTTCACTGCCTCACTCTTATGTCATTTGTTTTGTCGATTTGACCATATTCTGGTTAAAGTGGCATCTTGTTTGAGTATGATGGGTTATGCCCAGGACCCATACCAGACCACAGTGCATTGGTGTACTTTTAAGCCCATGAGAGAAAAAAGGCTTCCAAAAGGGTTCGTTCTGAAGGGCTGATGTCCTGCTTCATCCAAATAACTCGTTTTGGTAGAAAGACTCCTTGAAGGATTGTTTAAAACATGGATGTTAATAGATCCTCCAGACCCAAACACTCCCTAAAACTGTGATTGTGAACCATGAATGTTGGAGGTTGCGCTGCACCACATCAGCCCCACCCCTTTAGGAGCCAAATGAGGAACCCTAGGTGGGTTCTTGAGGGAAACCCTTGGCCTATATAAGAGTTGGGTTCTCGGTAGAACCCACTGTGAACCTTTACAAGAGGTTCTTCTAAGAACCGAAAAGGGCTCACCTATGGGGACAAGCCGAAGAACCCTGTATGGTTCTAGTTAGCACCTTTGCATGACGGTAGGACTGGGCAATATGGCTAAAAGAATGCTGTTTGGATTTTTAAGCCTATTTAAGATAAACAATGATTAATCACTATTTGTTTGTATTTTGAAAATGGCTGAAGAAAAGGATTTTTCTTATTCAAGCTAAAATAAATAAAAGAACAATTTACAGAAACCAGGTGATTATAACAAACATTTCGTTCACACGTTATTTTATCGTGGAAAATGTATATTTTGTCTAACACAACAAACTGCTATGCGTGACACGCCCTCGTCTCTGCTGAAATTATGTCCAGTATGTACAAAAAAGGTTTACAGTAAAAATGAAGCTGTACCATGCAATCATTACTCTTTCAATGAATAAAGCTCCCACGTTTTGACGGGCACACGTGGAAACTAAAAGTCAGAGAAGCTGATCCTTACACCGCAGCATCATGTCCTCTGCAGTCTGCAGCTGGATCTGAGAGGTGGGACACCATGACGGCAGCCAGCTGGGGATCCAGCACCACCTACACGGACAGAAAGAAAACAAACTCAACTTCAAATAATCATGGTGACTACGCTTAAAGGATTGAGACCGAAGCCGAGATATATAACATCATCAGGCAATGAGTTCACTAAAAAGAGACTGAATGTGAGCATTTATCTAGAAGCGATCTGCTCTGGTCAGCTGTGTCGGATCATCTCTGCATCAGCTGCTTGGTGAGTAAAGCGGAGGGTACTTCCCTAACTGCATAGGCAGGCTCTGTTGACGCAGTATGGTTTAGGGGACAGGACATTAGAGAGAGCAAAGCTGTGACAAAAACATTGATTATTATCTATTTCATGAAGTAGTTCTTGTTATGCGTTAGGTCATCTAGCTACAGAGTTTGGTATCCAAACTCATAAATGAGCACAGACAATATAAGGCTGATAGTGACGGACAGCGATGTAAGATAAGTCGTGGACAGACGGACATATACGCACGCACGTGAGCGAACACATGATCTCCCTTACGCCCTGGCAGAGATAATAAAAAACTGTGCATTATTTATAGCCTTTATGAAACTTAGGATTTAATGCAGGGAAGTTGTATTAAACTGATCTAATTTGAGCTATTACATTTTATTTAATTATAAAGTTTGCCAACTGCTGGAAAGTGCATCATACAAGTGCTCCAGTAAGACTAATTGTGCGATAAACCAACTAGTTAATTAAAACAACGTTACAGGAGCGAGTGATAGACACTGTAAGTGTGGGAACACACCCCATACAGACATGATTTCAGAAATGTAAGAATGTTTACATGGAATAATGTCTGATATATTTAACAACAACAAGAAAAACACATCTCTAAACGGAAACAATGTTGCATCTTAAACAGTCTAGTGATGATTTAAGAGGGCCACACCACATGCCTGCTTCGTTATGTGGACGGGTGGGTAAAAACAACAACAACAACAACACTTACTTTATTGTGGTGTCCACGTAGCCCCACACGCTGCTGACCAGACTGTGGGCACCAACAACAGACATCATTCTCTGGACAACCCTGAAGCCAGAACGAAATGAAACAAAGTGTTTGGTGAGGTCACGGTACAGCTGATGATGGCTGTCAGTAGGGTGACGCGTGTAACGTTATTCAATGCGCTGTAGGGCTGTGACATTCAAACCGTGCCATCTTTTCTAAACCTTCAGTGGTGACGTTACTCTGGTAACTTCGAGGTCTGTTCGACAAAGTACGGCCAACAGCATGGATACACCTCGGGGCACCATGTACATTTATGTTTGTTTACCTGAACTTCAGCCTGACTTTTGACAACGTATTCAACTTTGAAGGTGTATGACAACAACATGCTGGTATTTTCCTGTGTTACACAGACACGTATGCGACGTATTAAATATGACTCGTTGAATATATTTTACAAACACACACTCACCCGCTGTTCGCTGCTGTCGCCGCTTGCTCGGCCATCCTGTCACTCTCGCGGTCACGTGGCGCGAGCGACTCTGACATAGCCTCGATATGATTTAATACGTTTGCTTCGTTGGTCGAGATAACTCCACCGAGCGGTGCCTTCCGCGGCTCAATTCCGCGACGCCCGTGCGTGACGCTTCTGTCCCCGCTCATCGCGGCGCTTCTTTTCTCACACTGTAACACAAAACGAGCGCACCCGGCTTCAGAGCGTGAGACACTCCGGAAGTGGCTTTTCTAAACATTTCCTAAACACTGCTGCTGCTCAGCAGAGGAGAGGACCTGGTAAGTTGCGAGCTAAATGCAAAAAAAAAATTCTTCAACGTAACATAGATTATTTAGTATGTTCTGACAGCTTTTGGTTCACTAACATGTTATGTGTGAAACCGTTACCGTACGTATGTCTTCTTCAATAAAGCACTTCAATTAAGTACTAGGCTAACGTCAAGTCATTGATAGCTTTAGATAACACAAATAAGTTCACTCCCGTTTTTAATATGTTCTAATGTACCATAACAAGGTAGAAGTAATGACAGTCTAACGAGAAACGAAGGCTTTGTATTTATTTCATGATAAACCATAGGCTACAGTGGGATTCAAGGAGCTAATATAATTAGCATATGTGAACATAAATATCGTACTTGTCAAGGTAAATCATGTTGATTGACCTATCATAGCATGACGAAGCACAGGTGTAATTGATTAAATTCCATAAATTACCCATAGTTCCTTTGCATATACAGTATAGTTGTCCATCTCACTGAAGAGTGGCACAATGGATGTGATTATTACTCCCAAAAAATCATCTTTACAACCACACTTAAACAATTGCTCCTCTTTGGTTTGGTAGTTACAGTTGTAGCCTATGGGATTATGGGAAAGCTAAATATGTATCTCTCTGTAAAATCAGTTTGTAAAGTCTTAGGTAAAATGTGAGCGCGCGTCGTGATTGATTTCGACATCACGTCCACATCGATACCAGAGCTGCTGTCACGTCGGTTGGCGAGACAGCTGAAGCCTAATGCGCCGCTTGTGACGTGGAACTTCTTAACTCACTCCAGTCCACCGGGCGCAGCAGCCTACAGACTCCCAAAAAACTAACTACACACAGTCATATGTTGTTTCTAAATCTAAGCCCCGAGACTGGAACAGAGCCCATTTCCTTCGCAGACACAAAGATCCGGGTGAGTACCGAGATGTTTTAGCTGTGGAGCAGTCTGCGTCACTAACGCAGACTTGTACTGGAGCAGTCTGCGCCTTCAACGCTGCTTTTCCACACTAATGTCGTGTCGCTCCCACACCAGCCCCCTCCCTTTTTCTGCCTCAGCTGTTTCTGTCAGTGAGCTGCAGGCTCTCTGTCTTCCGTTCTCCCTTCACTGTGTCTGGGTGTGGAATAGATCCAGTCACCCCGTGCAGTAGATCATAGTAGTCTTGGTGCAGCTCTTGGCACACCTTGTGTAAACTAGAGTTGACATTTTCCGAATATTTACTTTGACTTTGCTCTGTTCTTTTCTTTTTTTTTCTTCTCTGTGGGCTATTAACATGAGAGAATAGCAACAACAGCGCCCCCTTGTCCCAAAGACCGTTGAAACAAGAGTTTCAAA
This sequence comes from Pholis gunnellus, assembly GCF_910591455.1. Taxonomy (NCBI): domain Eukaryota; kingdom Metazoa; phylum Chordata; class Actinopteri; order Perciformes; family Pholidae; genus Pholis; species Pholis gunnellus. Next base: position 4,636,380 of record NC_136534.1, read on the forward strand.
GCTGGGAATGAGGGAGGACATTTAGTGATCTAGTTTATCAGGGTAATGAGTCATACATTTTTTACTTGAATAAATATAAATGATTTATACGATTTTGTCCAGCTCGCGTATCAGGTGTCCTGGGAGAAGGGAAGATGCTGCGGGGGCTGTCAGCAGACGGCGGGGGCTCCAGGTTCAACCCTCTAGTGGTGGTGGAGCTCGCCTCGAACACCAAGGAGGAGGCCATCGTGTGGTTGCTGAGCCGGATACGGGACACACAGCAGAATGGAGGTAGGCTTGTCGCAATATATGTGTATATATATATATATATATATATATATATTACTTACTTTTTCCCAAAATAGATTTGAAGTTACAGGTGACATCTCCAGGACTTGATCTGCCGGATCGCAGTATATAAATCGCTTGTGACTTATCGTACGATATACGGACATGCCCTCCACCATTTTTTGCTGACCTTGATGTGTTTACATGCGTGACTACCGATCAGCTTGATATTTAGAGAAAATAACAAAGTGCACTTACACACAACTTATAGCTTTTTAATCTGCACATGTTGTTAACAAAGGTCATAACCATTGAGAAACTGGATTTGCAGCACATTGCCTGTAAAGAAACGAATGACTCGCAATGTACTTCAACTTTTTTTGTTGAAGTACATTTTATTTATTGTTTTGGTTGTGTTGTTTTATTGTATTTATGTTACATTCATTTAAGGATATTTTAATAATTGTTTTCAGATTCCAGTTCCAATGTTTAATATTATAATATCATATCAGTGGCATTAAAGGGTCTATTGGTATATTGCAATTATCTCTGGGGCAATATATGATCTGACAAAAAGAAGTGATCGTGACAGGCCCTAAATGGAGGTGTTGAAGTTCACGTTCATTTGTTTTTCACCGGTTGTCCATCACAGTCAGTGCTGATAACTCTGCCATTTGTCCCAGGCACTGAGCTGCTGGTGGAGCAGCTGGGCCCTGGGGTCAATGCTCAGGAGAAGGAAAACCCCAACATCTTCCTGGTGGGGGCCACATGGCAGAGGCTGCTCTCCGGCGCTGAGGATGTGGGCCTCTTCAAGGAGTTCCACGATGGATCCATGAGAGGCTTCACCTGCGCCAACAAACACAACTTCAAAGACTTTAAAGGTAAAGTCCAGGAGGAGGCTGTTGTTGTTTGTCTTGTGAGTGTTTCTGCTCTGGAATAAAGTCCTTCTTAAAGCAGCTGTAATTTCTATTTTTATAAAACAATCAAATGACGATGCCACAAGACTAGTTTGTGGCATCTAGTCTTGTGGCATCATCAATGGCTTAAGCCATCTTGATTTGGCAGTCAAGATGGCTTGACTGCCAAATCGTAGCCAAATAGTTTCAGGGATAGTCAGCTGTAGTGTCTATCTAACTATAAAGCAAGGAATCTCTGTCTGTACATATATGTATATGTGTTTGTGTGTGTGTGTCCTTCGTATATCTCGAGAACAGCTCATCCGATCTACTTCACACCTGGCGGGTGCATTGCTGGGGACCCAAGGTCGTGCCATGTCGACGTTGAGGCAATGTGGATGTCCGACACATTCAATTTTAATAAACTTTGAATAAACAAGGACCAGTGCTCTGTGCAGCAGCGGGGCTTCAGGGCTCTGCGTACTGAGTGTAACATGTAGTTGGACATCCACGCCACAAACGGACACTGCATTAGTAATGCGAAATTTCTGGATATACAATATCCATCTGTACGGATTGTACACAGAGCAAATTACTTTTTCAACAGGCAGGAAATAAGAACAGTAATGTTTTAAACCTCTCTACAGGCTATTGTATTTGTCCACAAGGGGGTGCTCAAGGATTATTTATGCCCTAATACTGACCTTTTGAACATTCGCTACTGTGTTAAACACACCAGAGCTAGGTTGAGTCCCATGACAATTGTGAACGTGCCCACATTCTCAAATGTTGGTCTTACCGAAAACGTAGCAACTTTCCTGCTTCAGCTCCCAGACCGCGGTCAGGAGTTTATTCCTTAAAGCAGCTGTGGAGACTGTGGCTGTGTGGTGGAGCAGGGTCGTCTTTCAATCGAAGGATCAGCGGTTCGATCCCTGGCTCCGCTAGGCCATGTCAATGTGTCCTTGGGCAAGACACTTAACCCCAAATTGACTACGGTGGGCTACCATGCAAGTGGCACCTTGCATGGTAGCCCCTGACATCAGTGGATGAATTTATCATTTACCATAGTGAAAAACTAGGATTGAGACATCAAGTTTGAAACATATTTACAGGAAAATACAAATTTATAAAAAAAAAGAAGTGGCACCAAACATTGCGACATTTCAGAGCTCCCCCTAAATTTCTCAAAAGATGCTTTCTGGGTCGTTGGAGTAATGAACGTGTCGTGCAGCAGCAACAACCGCACACGTAATGAGGAAGTGGATCGGATGAGTGAATCACGGCGGCAAAGATGTTACCACAGTTTCTATTTATTTTGAAAGGGCAACGATCAATTGGGAAACTCCAACTTGACAGACCAATAGTGTAACTTTATCACTAACTCACTCAGTGACAGACCTTTGAGACGTTTTTAGGGCTGGGGACCAGACAACAATAATGTGACAATGCAGATTGGGTCGCAGCTACAGAGAATTATCACCTGCAGCTCCCTTCAGCTTTACGGAGATTTATAGAGTTTCAACACATTGTTGAGCTGTCCTACAGCTTTTTCACTGTTTTCACAGTTACCACTCTTAGCATCGTTTGTAGCTGCAGCAGTGCAGTTTCAGCATCTCCTACGTGACCATTTACTGGTTTTCTCTGTTTTAAAACATTATGAACTGACTCCGATGAAGTGATAAACCGTAAATAACCTGCAGAGAAATCAATAATGCAGTTAATTCTTAGTGTCAGCTCCATAATCAAAAGAGCTGGAAAGTGAAATGTAGTGTGATTGACACACTCTGGTCGCAGTTTGAAATCAATGGCCTCACCATGAAAGCCTCTGAGCTGTTTAAACATGCCTTCCGCTGTGAATGTCGCGGTGTCTGTCTCCGTGTTTGCTCTTTGTGTCTGATATGATCTGCCGTGTCTCCCCAGGGGACGGAGACTCCTTCCTCAGCATGGCCGAGTGTCAGTACATCATCAAACACGAGCTGGACACATTACGGGCCAAAGACGAGACTCATGTACCGGGACACAGCCAGGTCAAGCTCTACCCCGGGAAATCCATCAGTGAGTGTCTATCCACCTCTCTCTCAAAATAGGCTGATTGGATGAGACAAAGGCAGACATGCAGTTTAAATGAGCTCCACATACCATGATATGAGATTTCATCCTTATTGCCCACCTCTAGTCGGTTAGTCGACTGACAGAAAGTAAATTGTCCATTTTAATATCCATTTTAACAATCTGTTAACTTCTTGATATTTCCCCCAACATGAATTAATCAAAATAAATTGTGAAAGTGTAAAAAGTATTTTTTTTACCAATAATAGAATTGATAAAGATGATCAAATATCCCTCCAAAATACCACATTAAGACACCAAGACCCTGAGGAACACCATGAAAAAAGCCATGCTGTGATTTGTTATCTAGAAGTTAAACTTTTGACATTTGGAGATTTCTGCAAGAATTGCATAATTCTTTCAGGGATTGGATGGCGAGCACTTCTGTTCTGGAAGATGCTGCTAAACCCCGTTATTGTCATTATACCTAGGAAAGCCATACATCTTCTGAATGCCCTGTGCCTTTAGTTTGTGGTTTTACAATTTCATGAGGCAATTTCACAGGTCATTTTAAACAGTGATGTCAAGTTTCCAAAACAATAGTCTCACGAAGTGAAATAGCTACTATGAGGACTAACATCACACATGGATACAAATATGAACACCAATTTATGCAATACAAGAAAGTTTAGGGTCACCAGCATGCAGAAACCACTTTTGGAATAGGCAAAAATAACCTGTTTGTACTGCATGAAAAAATTGCACAGATTTGCCCCAAACTGCATGATGTTATCATAAAGTCTATAAAGGGGAGACTCAAGGGTATCAACAGAATCCAAAGGGACCCCTTTGAAAAGTGGCAATGCCAGTTTTCCCTCGCCAAAAATGTGCCTAATTTCTGAGCGTTATTTATTCCTCCTGACAATCTATCATGACGTGGGAGCAATGGATGCCTTTGGTCCTCTAGTTTCATATGATACCAGTACCTTCACTCTAAATGTATAGCGTTTGTGTAGGCCAACCCTGCAATTTAGCATCTCATTGGTTCCCTAGACAAAATATATAATAATATAAAATATAATCTTTGTGACCAGCAAACATTTATGATACGTCCACCCTTTGCACCTTTTGTCTTAACAAATGAACACCCCTTTTATGATTTATTTTTTTTAAGCGTGAATGCTATCGGCAGAAGTAAAAAGCTAACAACCTACACCACGGTCACATGACTTCAAGTCACCACTACCAAGCTAAAGGCGGATTAGTCGGTGTGGTGGCGTGCAGTCGTCTCATTTAGCCACTTGTTAGCATGTTAGCATGGTATTTACTGACGCATTTTCTATCGTAGAACAAAACGTTCAAATCTCCTCAGCTTGTGTTAACCACAGAACCGTATTTCAAACATCCAACCAAAAACAAATAATACATATTGGACACAGCCCTAATGGTAACCATTAACAAACAATAACCACTGAATAGTGAATTATACTTATTATTTATTATTATTATTATTATATTTTCCTTCTTCCTTTGGCAGGTGATGTTTTTTTCTTTTGTTTTGCTTCAGATTTTATTATCTCAGCAGCTATCGTGGCCCATCTCCATCTTTCCTCCATTATAACGTAGAGTTTCTTAGTAGTACTGAAATGTTGAAATTGCAAGAAAAGAAGGCAGCACTACTTTGCCTCCTCCTCTCCTTTTAGAGCAGACTGAACACTGCCTGTCTCTCCACTGCTGCCTCCCTACCTCACACTCTCTCTCTCTCTCTCTCTCTCTCTCTCTCTCTGTCTTTGTCTCTTTCGCTCTCCCTGCGACTGCAGTATGGAAACAATAAATATGCAAATGCAGTGAAATATCCCAAAGCGAGATAAGGAAGCAATGAACTTTCAGTGGAGATAGGGTGCCTCTATTCAGCGCCTTTTATTTGACAAATGGTGTTAAAGCAGAATGTAATCATTCTCGACAAATGATGCACTCAAGAAATGGCAGATGGCTCGATAGAGCTTTCATGTACTCGTATTTAGTCGCTCTGTATTAGACAATGGAAATGATTGGTATAGACAGTGCATTGTGCACAATCGGCTGGTTCACAGCTATTGTTTGCCTGTCCTTGTTTTAGAAAATGAAGCTGCATGTTTATGTGGCTGGAAAAGTGAGTTCTGACAAACAAAAGTCAGGGATAAAAATGCAGCGAGGCTGTTTTCATGTCACTCAAAAGTCAGTGAAACATCCTCCAAAGAATTCAAACTTTGAGCAAATAAAAATTAACCCAACAACCTAAACACATAATATTTTCATTCATCATGACTTGCATTGCTAAAGCTGATATTATGATGCTGGCTAAACCCGTTACGATAAATTCTTGTAATTTTAAATAGCAATAAACAATATTATTGTCATAATACAATTTTATGCCACTGATGTGATAGCATAATAATGCAAGTTCACCCTTTAACTTTTACTTCTTAAGAATATTCAAACTTGCGTATTGGAATATAACTTTTTTTGTTATATCCTAAGTAATAAAAAGATGAATGAAATAAAGGCACACAACGAAAAACAATAAATAAGGACTTCAATAAATATTAAGCATTTGACACAAGAATATAGAGAGTCAACAGGCAACATTCTGCCAATCCAGTTTCTCGATGGTTAAGACCTTTGTTAACACAAAGGAGAAGGTTGAATTGAAGCCGCGGCCACATGGATCATTGGTTAATGAACACAAATGCACATTAACTACTGACTTTTTTTCTGGACTGTTTGCTTTATTGTCCTATTTATGTCAGTCAAATCATTTTACCACTATTTGTGAATATAATGAAACCTGTGGGGCTCATTTCTTTGTTTTACTTTAACGTAAGCAATTCGTGCCAACTCGAGCAAGCGTCTAGCAAGCAATTCAACATTCATTGAGACAGATATTGTAGTAATGTCCTTACAACCTTTGACCACTGACATAACATGTGTCTTCTGCTGTCATTTCTAGTGCATCTTTACGATGAAGTGCGCTCTGTACATGGCTGTGCTGATTACCAATTTAAAGTAAGACTTAGCATTAGCTAGCTAGCGCACCCCACGTTGCTCCACCTCCCTCCCCCCTGCTGGCAGACTACTCCGCTGAACAGCGGTGAACGGTACTTTAATATTTATCAACCAGAACCAGCTGCACACTGAGAAAGTAGAACAAAAAGTTAAAGTTGGTATCTTGTACCAAACGAGCCAATCAAAGCCAATTAACAACATTCTACCTATAAGTCCAACTCTTATTTAGCTAACATAAAAACTATGGAGGTCGTAACCATATAGGTATTGTACGATAAGTCGATAACGTAAAAATGATCGAGGTTGTGACCTGATAGCGTACGATAAGTCTATAACATAATTATTGAGACAGGCCTAATGACGGCACTGAAGTCAGTCGGTTGCAGCAAAATTGAACGAAAAAAATGACAACACAGAAAGTAGCCGACTGTTTTCTCATTTGCATCCTAGTTCGCAGACTGCTGTCCAAGGGGATCCTGATCCAAGTCTTTCCTCTCCACGAAAAGGAGGAACTGAAGAGGCTGTCGTTTTCTTGGTACCAAAAGGTGAAGCTGTCCTTTCAGCCTCTCGGTAAGTAGACGAGAGACTGTTACTCTACACGACTACTACATGAAGCCCCTTTTGCCTTCGAGCTCAGAGTTGTTCTCAACCTTTACGGATGTTTTTCCCTCTTTTTATTTCTCTTCAGTTTATTTTTCCTGTCATATTTTTAAATGACTTGCCCGCTACTTTCTTCTCCATTCTCTAACCCCAGATGACATCCGACACTACTACGGCGAGGGTCAGGCCCTCTACTTCGGCTTTCTGGAGTACTTCACCTTCGCCCTGGTGCCCATGGCTCTCATCGGGGTGCCTTACTACCTGTTTGACTGGGAGGACTACGACAAATATGTCATCTTTGCTGCGTTCAACTTGGTCTGGTGCACCGTTATCCTGGAGGTACGGACAGTGATTGCGTCTGCTTACAAGTCACTTGAAGGGGGAATTAACAATCTCAGGGACTTTTAAAGAAATCCTCAAAAAAAATGAATGAAAGGAGCATGATACATTGTAGTTTGATTGAATAACATTCCAGTGAAAGCTGAGTAACCGAAGAGCCCAAACTTCCCCCCCCCCAACCAGTTCTGGAAGCGTGGAAGCGCCTCGCTAGCCTACCGCTGGGGCACGCTGAGCAGGAAGAAAGCCTTCGAGGAACCTCGGCCCGGCTTCCATGGCGTCCTCGGGTTCAACCCTGTGACGGGCCGCGAGGAGCCGCTCTACCCCAACACCAAGAGGCAGCTGCGCATCTACCTCGTGTCCCTGCCCTTCGTCCTGCTCTGCCTCTACTTGTCCCTCTACATCATGATGATCTACTTCCTGATGGAGGGCTGGGTGCTGTCGGTCCACGCCGCGGAGCCCACGTTCTGGACAGGAATACTGTGTTTCATCCCCAGTATTATCTATGCTGTGGTCATAGAGATTATGAACCTCATCTACAGATATGCTGCTGAGTTCCTCACTGAGTGGGGTGAGTAGTCCTGATTGTTTTGAATGCACAAAATCCACACGCAGAAAGAGTTTATTTAACGTGCTATTTATTAAATAGGGATAACTTCACAAAATTAGGTAAATACAACTTAATGCAAGTAAAGTTAACAAATAGATATAAGATATACATTTTCGCGTCCGAAACCGTACACGCTTGGCTCACGGGAGAAGTTTCCGATGGTTGCAAACTACAACCTCACCGCTAGAAGCTACTTAATCCTTCACATTGCCCCTTTAAGTCAAACTTTACAAAAGTATTTATTTCTATCACACGACCTCTACATCTACTCGCCCCTACACATCTGTGACACTAAAGGGACAGTTTAAAGTGTTTAGAAAATCTAATTTAAGGATGGTACAATTCAGGTAGGGGTGAGGATGCACAGAATGGGCTGGATTGACATATACCTGTCTGGTTGTCTCTCGGGGTAGTTTAGTGAGTTTGGTTGTAAATGTTAGGACGGTAACAGACACAGGGAGAACTGAGAAAAAGAGTTTTCTGCGCTTGGGCTTGGAGACGGCAGAAAAAGTTCTCCTATATTTCAGTTATTGGACACAAACAATATTATCGGAACACATTAAGAAGGAAACATTTTGATAATTTCCGGTTTCCTTTTGGTTGGCGGGCAACCGTAGGACGAGCAAGGAAATGTGCTGTGGATGAAATAGAAAGAGCTGATGATTTCTGCACTTTATTGGTGTCACTGGCATGCTAACATTTGTGTTTCCCCCCTCTGTGTCTTTAGAAAACCACAGGCTGGAGTCTTCATATCAGAATCACTTGGTCCTTAAAGTATTAGTAGTGAGTATTAATAATCACATTTTTAACACATGACATCGCCAATTTCATCCGTCAGCTAACACCGTCTCGCCTCTTTTCCCCGCAGTTCAACTTCTTCAACTGTTTCGCCTCGCTGTTCTACATCGCCTTTGTCATGCACGACATGTTGCTGCTCAGACAGGTAGGCGTACCTTCCTCCAGTCCTTCCTTTATTCCTTTAAGGTTTCTTCCTCTTTTTGTATTATTATCTTCCTTCTTTGTGCCCGTGTTTTGTTTTTGTCTAAATGTACTTCTGTTTCCTCTCTTCCTTCCTTGGTTCCTTTAATATTTCCCTTCTTACATCTTTCCTACCTGTGTTCTTTCTTCCCTCTTGCCTTTTTTTCTTTTCTTTCCTCCAACATTTTTTGGCTTCTCACCTTCAATTTATCTTCCCTTTCTCCACTCCTTCCCTCTTTCATTCCTAACTTCACTTTCTTTGCAGCTTTTTTTTCTCCCCGTTTCCCCACTTTTATTTACTTTCCTATTCCATCCACCTTCCCTTACATATCCCTGCCTCTCCTCACCCCACCTGGTTTTCATGTTTCCATCTGTATCCAGAGTCTTGCCACGTTGTTGATCACCAGTCAGATCTTGAATCAGTTCATGGAGGCCTTCCTGCCCTACTGGCTCCAGAGGAGACGCAACAAGAAGATGATCCGCAAAGTCCAGAAGAGAAAAACCCTGGAGGACAAAGAGCTTCCTCTGGCCGATCAAGTCCGGCTGGAGGCCGACATGAGCACCTACTTGGTAGGTGCAAGTGGACTACGAAAGCCTTTTTTTCTCACGCGTCCCTCCGAGTCCATTAATGTGTGTACGTGTTGGTCAATATGTCCGTCTGTGCCTCCCTCCCTTCTAGGGAACCTTCGACGACTACCTGGAGCTCTTCCTGCTGTTTGGCTACGTCAGTCTGTTCTCCTGCGTCTACCCTCTGGCTGCCGTCCTGGTGGTGTTGAACAACATAACGGAGGTTTACTCCGACGCCTTCAAGATGTGTCGTGTGTTCAAACGACCCTTCTCGGACCCGGCAGCGAACATAGGAGTCTGGCAGGTGAGACGCACGGACCGCCGGCTCGTTCATGAACGTCAGATCACTTGCGCAGCTTTTAAGCATTTATCCGATTTTTCTCGACACAAAAGGAGGCAGTTGATATTATTTTTAGGAACTGAAAACACATAACCTGATGTTCTTTATTTGAAACACTGTCCGTGAGACAGTCCGTGCCCCCCCCCCACCCCCCTCCAACCCCCCGGGATAAAATATTGTTTCTATTCCAAACAGTGCCAAGTTGATTAAGAACAAGATATCATGTACTCGGCACTGTGGCCCAGCTGGCAAAAAAAATAAAATGGGTTTTGCATTTGCGGAACTAAGCCGCTGACTGCTGCCGTCTCTCTGTCTGTGTCCAGCTCGCCTTCGAGGCCATGAGCGTGATCGCTGTCATGACCAACTGCTCGCTGATAGGCATGTCTCCACAAGTCAAGGCTTACTTCCACGACTCGGACACGCAGCTCATACTGTGGACGGTGGCTGTAGAGGTAAATTCACACACACACACACACACACACACAGACACACACACACACACACACACACTCTCACTCTCACACAGAGACACCCCTTAAGTGCGTGACCCCAGACAGGACCTGATTGTTTTGGTGTGACTCGTTATAAAGCGAGGCTCGGCTTGTCTCGTATCAGAACACCAAAAGCACAGCCAAAGAAGCAGGGACTAGTCTATTTGTCAAAATAATGTTCAAGGATTTTTTTTATATTTGATCACTGTTGGTTATATAAGTAATGACCTACTTCTCATTTCTTGTTAATTGTAACTCACTGTGCTCTAGTTACTTCGTACTAAATCCTGTAGTGTGCTGCATTACAACTACTGGAGCATACAAGTTGTAATGGACGGATGGAATTTATTGATCCCTAATGGGGAAATTATTTTGTTACAGCAGCAGCTTATCTAGGCATTACACAACAGTAAATACTTAAACATATCTACACTGGAAGAATGCCTAGTGCATAATATACAGAATATACTAGAATACACTATAGATATACCAAACTATTACAACTAAAATATAAACATAACATACTAGTTATAGTGTGCAAATTTGTTGCGGTTTAGTTTTTTTTAATGCAATGAGGCCGACTGAGTATAAATATGTGCTAATTTTGCAATACATGCTCATGTAATCATGTGTAAGGTTATCGAAGGGGCAATAAGAGTAGAGTATGGTTGAGACAGAAACTGGAGTGTTGTAGAGGGTTATTGCTTTGGGCAGGAAAAAATGTCCTGTGTCGGTCCTTGTGACAGCGAAGCTGAATCAGTCCGTTAGAGAGAGAAATGGTAACAGCTCAAAAGGGCAAACATATTGTCCACAGTCAAAGACAGGGGACAAAATGTCCGGGGACTCAATTTATGTCCAAGGCTCCACGACTACTGTTCCACACTGAATCTGTCCTCTCTACAGATATTATAAACCAGGGGTTCTCCACCCTCCAAATAAATGAAGAAGAAAAAAAAAAAACACATGACAAAAAAGGGGGAAATGATTGGCGTGGTGATATTGAAACGCACTGTCCATTAAAATAACGCATTTTAAGTTGATGTTTTCTCATTTATGGGAATTCTTGAGCACATTTGTGTATAAAGATAACTCGTTTGTAAATTACCCAGTTATTCTTTTTAATTTAATCTAACAATTTGGCAGTATGTCTGTTGGACCTCTAGATGGCGCTCTGAGGCCCACCAGTGGTTGAGAATAACAGTAACAGTAAAACAAAAGGACACTATGTAAGATAATTGTATTCAGGGTGTGTGTAGAGTGCAGCCATATAATGTTGTAAAATAGGAACATTAAATTATAAAAAATTTAAAAAAACTTGATTGTGACATGCTCAAACTGTAGACAATTTTGACTTCATTGAATTTGAAAGTGAATTAACTTCAACATGTGAAACACAATGAGTTAAAAGGCTCTGTTCCATGAAGTGACACAAGTAGGCCTGATCTAGCATCTTTTACACCTGACATATGAACATGTCTTCTGTCAAAACAAAGAAGAGCTAGTCTCATTCTGTCCTAATAGTTTCATTACCACAACATTCTTACATCTACTGTTCAGTGTTGGAACCACATTAAGAATATAGTTAGGAGGTCCTGAATATCCATACAGGCGTTGTTAGTTATTCTGATTAGACCTCTGCTCAGGTTGAAATTAATTGGAGCTGTGATAGAATTATCTAGAATCAGGAGCAGGGAGCAGAGTCTGTGTCAGTGGAGGTCTCCGAGCCTTGTTGATGAAGCCAGCTGCAGATGGGATGAGACTGTTTTAGTCGTGTGAGGTTTATATTTAAGGCCACATGCATGTAACACCGTATATATTTAAGGCCACACACGTGTAACACCGTATATATTTAAGGCCACACACGTGTAACACCGTATATATTTAAGGCCACACACGTGTAACACCGTATATATTTAAGGCCACACACGTGTAACACCGTATATATTTAAGGCCACACACGTGTAACACCGTATATATTTAAGGCCACACACGTGTAACAACGTATATATTTAAGGCCACACACGTGTAACACCGTATATATTTAAGGCCACACACGTGTAACACCGTATATATTTAAGTCCAAACACATGTAACACTGTATATATTGAAGGGTAACATGGAGGTGCACTCTTGCTCTGTGCCTGTAGATATCTTCAACAAGGTTGAGTTGATGGAAATGTTTGCTCACTAGATGGAGTCAGAGTCCAGACTAGATCCATACAGGTTGAGAGAGAAGGAGTAAGAGAGACACGGAGGGAGGGGGAGAGAGATTTCATGTGCATTATGTGTGTGTATTCTACTCATCATCATTATTGTTCCCTCCCCCTTTTTCTCGTGACTTCTATTCAGACAGTAAACACACACATATGCACCTCATGCCTCCGGAGAGAAAGCTCAAAACAACAGTACAAACGGAGAAATAGCGAGGACATAGTGAATATGTGGGATTACACTCAGGATCAGGTCATTCATAGAGAAAACATTAGTATGTTCTTGCACTGCTTAAAAAAAGCTCCAGAGGGGGACGATTGTTCTAACCGTCCAGCAGACTGTAAAACGCTCCATAAAGTCACACTGTAGCTCACTGTGCTGAGGCAGAAACTGGGTCATATTGATTGTCTGCACGTTTGATTGAATGTGCGGTCCGCGCAGCCGGATGATAAACTCCACTGTCGGTGGAAAAGTTGTTCGCTGTGAGTTATTTTTATTTTTTATTTTTTCTCCATTGGCAGCTGTCTGGATAACCTTGTTGTGTTTAATTAAGCCTTCCCTTTGGTCAGAGATAGATTGAGTGGTTTCAGCCTCACTCTGCCTCAATGCAGGTTTAGAACACTGACTTCATCTGAGAGAACTGCATCTGGACAGACTTTTCTCACTCTTATGCTTGTTGTAGTAGTGACTGTTGAAGTGTAAGTCAGAGAGATGAGTGATTCCTATTTCTTATGTATTAATTAGAAACAACCAACATTAAGCAGATCCTCATTTTGCTGCAGATTCCCCAAAGGCCTTATGAAGTGAAGTCTACAGGCTCCACTGTGAGAACCTCAGGTCTGATGAGTACGTGTGCACCATTGCAGGGTTTTTAAGGCCCACCTCTGATTGTTCTGATAACTTATAAAAAGGAGGAACAAATAAAGTGGGCTGTAGCCTAAATATGTTATGCCACTGTCAGCTAATGACAAAAATATAAATTCTGCTCCCCCTCACTCATCTTGTGATGCCATAATGAATCAAAATGTAATGTATTTAGGGTCATATTTCCTCACCACACGTTTTGGAGCTTTTGATGACACTGGGTGGTCTCCCACATCACTTTTTTGTTAAAAAAATAAAATAAAAATTGTGTCACTGTACAAAACATACAAATACAGATAGTGGCTAAATATTCCAGGTGACATAGTGAAGAGTTTGTCAAACACTTTGCAAATCTGTTCATGCCCGACTAGCAGCAGAGCTCAGAATGTCTCATCCATCCAAAACTTTCCAAAGCTTTTCACTGAATTTCCTGGTGGCATTAACTGTCCATTAAAAGAGGATGAACTCTGATGTTTTCAGTGACCCGCTGACCTTTACCCCCAGAGCCACTGTTAAGCCAAAGTATCAACTTGTACACGAGACATGGTATAGATGTTGAAATACATCTATTAACCTGTTATAGATGTAAAAGGCAGGTCATTTATTAAGCACATTTCTTCCAGCCCCACCTTCAGGACACGACATGTCAACTTTAACAGACCAGTTGTGTTACTTGTGGTTGTGTTTTTTTAATCTTAACCTTTAATGTCTACCTCAGGACAAACTTAAAGGGTAACGTTGTTATTTTCAACCTTTTCAACCCCCTATGTTCCTGTGTTTTTGTGTCAGACTGACTAATGGGGGACAACATGTTTTGTAATTGGTCCACTATTGAAGGAGAACACTGCAGACAGCAGCCGCTAAACAGGCTGTAATGTAATCGCTCGAGGCGACTCTGTCAATGTACGTCTACTAAAAGTGCCTGTTTTTGCCACTAACGGATTATTATACATGTCTGATAATATTATGGAAAGAACCCCATGGATCCAGTTCGTTTGTTATTGTGTGTCTCGTTAGGAGAAATCTCATTCTGAAATCTGAATGACATCACAGCCCGTTTCGTTCTCCCTCTAGACTGCACCAATTTTAGAAAATGTTGTTCCCATTAGCCACTTGGACACAAAAACATGGGACCATAGGGTTCAGGTTTAAAAATACCCTACAACCCTTTAACCTCACAGCTGCTTGGTTTGGGTTTTAATGTCCAGACTCCAGGAGCTGCTTGCAGCAGTGTTTTAGGATTTTAGTCTCGTCGATTTAAAAGCTCGGCCGAGGAGATTGACAGGAAAGTGAGGCCTTCTCGCGCTGACAGGGAGCGTGGCACCTCTTGTCCATCCCCGCCTCCATCACGCCATCTCCCTCACATGACCTTTTATGGCAATAAGTTTGCACGCCGACCCCCAGGGCGATGTTCCCTGTTTGACTTATACTCTGTCCCCCACACCTGAATAAGGAGACGAGATGAGGAGCTGCTCTGGTGAGCACAGAAGTGTGTGTGTGTGTGTGTGTGTGTGTGTGTGTGTGTGTGTGTGTGTGTGTGTGTGTGTGTGTGTGTGTGTGTGTGTGTGTGTGTGTGTGTGTGTGTGTGTGTGTGTGTGTGTGTGTGTGTGTGTGTGTGTGTGTGCGCCTCTCTAATAATAATATAATGCCTCGGACCTGTGATAGAAAGGCTCAGAGGTGGGAGGAGTGAAGTAGAGTGAGCAAATGAAGCAGTCAGAGAGGAGAAATTATCCGGGGAGAGAGAGAGAGAGGTGTTTTCTGATCAACCCGACTCACCGGCTGATTGTACATCCGAGCACGTTCCTCCCTGTCACCATCCAGTGCATTTCTCAGAATAGAGCAAGCAGGCTATTTAAGAGATGGGATGACAAGAATAATGATAGCTAGGTTGTAAGGTTGTATAATGTTCAGTGTTCCAAGCAGGAGCTACAGGCAGACACACACAGATTTCGCTTATTGACACAACATCACATACTTTTTTTATCTAAAGCCGTTAACAGGCCAGAGGGTGCATGCATTTTAAGTGTATGTTTTTCCTCTTAACAGTTTCAGATTTTACTTTCACAGGTCAGTCATCATCTTTGAACCTCCTTTTCTTTTTTAAAGAATGGGTTAAAATCAAATCAGTCAGCCCTTCTTATCTTGGTTATAGGGCGAGGGCTGGCGGGAGGGAGAGCAGCGTCTCGTCTCTTTCCAGCAGCGCTGCCATGATACCTGAGTAATTACTATACAGGGCTTACACACATCAGTGAGCAGTAACCAGGCAACCGGCCGGCCGGCCGGCGACAGAAACGGAGACTTTCCCTCAGCGTCTCGGATCTATCTGCTCACAAACAATGACGGTTCACAAGAGATCAGAATTGTATGATGGATTATTAGCCTGTGTGGTGTAATTATTGGCCTCCTGGACCGTCCTGAACCAACAGCGCAGGTTTTCCCTTCAGTCTTTGTCCAATCACTGCCAAAAAAACGGAACACCTTAGGAGGGGGCTAGAGGGGGGCGACAGAGTGTACACATGTAGTACAAATCACTTCTGAGAATGAATGAAATGATATTTTAAAATATTTCAAAAACCTACATGACGAAGAAATTCTGATAAAATGGACCATGTAACCTATTTGAATCACTCAAAAACATATATATATATAGACAAAGTACTTCAAGATACTACAAGTACTACCACAATTTCACCTATTTTTCGCCAGGAGAAGGCGAGCAATGTTCACCGTTGCCGATCCCAGCCGCGATCTACGGCACTTTCACACACACTGCATATCCAAGAGCACTAGCACAACACACTGAATCGAACCATAGCTTCCAAATTCTTCTACTTCGAACCATTACAAAGTTACAATTATTCTCCCGCAGATCATCACACAGCCCATGATCATGAATATTGAAATGCTTCATACCTTTTAGATGTTTTTCTGGAAGAAAATCGCCCCCAAACAAAATTAATCCTTTTCCTCCATTTGCAGCAGCTCTCTGTCCTTCGTCCTTCGAAACAACTGAGTCTCTACGAGCTTCTATGACGAATGAGTAATAATTTCAGTTTTGGCCAATGGGTTTGACCCATGGGGGCGGATCACGGTTTTCGATTATTTTATTGGCTTAAAATTCTGTCAAACAACTCAAAGAACGTATGACTACACTGCCCACACTCTTCCGGATTCAGATCTGTAAGAAATGCGCAAATCGGCCAATCACAGGCTGTGTTAGGTTCAATTGCATCCCGTAAAACTGATATTCTGACGAAAATGAGCCATGTTTTACAGGTTTTCATATGGCCTAGGCTCTCAAAATGATGCCAAACTGCTGTATTAGATAGATTGAACATTGTTAGTGATAAAAGAAGTAAAATATATAGTTATATAGTATATAAAAGTACAATAAGACTGCTATATCTTTTGCTTCCAAAATCAGAATTGACGTTGGCTGACCTCAGCTGACCTGTACACCGGCCTTGATTTCTCAGGCATACTTCACTTTATCAAAGCCAATTTTTTTTTTTTAAAGGACTGCTGACGTGTTGTGATATGATTTGGGAGATTTTAGGCCTTCGTCTGCATCATTTCAAATCAATAAAAGTGCTTTTTAGGCAAAGAAAAAAAAAAGGCGAACCTGAAAACTTTCAATTTGAGGTGTGTAACATTCGTTTCAGCATTTACCAGTAACATATACAAAAACATGTACACATATTAACAACCTCTTCAACTCCGCGAGGACGCCGGCGTCCGCGATCCCCTCCCTTTCCGTTCTTACGGCTTGCTTACGAAAATTACGTCACAAAACATGGCCGTGTCAGATATCCCAGCATGCAAAAAGACCTCGTTTTTGCGAAGAAAGCATCGGTTTTCTTTTATTCCTCACGGATTTTTCACAAAAGGAGCCCAAACACACACTGTCCAAAGTTGCCATGACCGCCAAGTCGGGTCTTGCAGCATTTCGACGGCGAAAGATACAGTATAGACCCGATTTTACGACTAAATGTGCTAGCGGATGCTACCATGGAGCTAGCGGCTGGAGAAGACGCTGGTATACATAGGACAAACTGAGCAAATTATTGATATAAGCAGTCAGCCAACGCGGTCATAATTTTTCACTTTTTATTTTCGGCTCTTTTCTGATGCTTCATTATGGTGTGTCTGTGTCTAAAAATGACTTTGGCGATCATAATGACGCCGGTTTTCAACACTGCACTATGTTAGCATCTGGCTCAGCATTGTTTGTTCACTGACAGTAATGTATTGAAGCCAGGAGACCGAGCTATCTTCACCTGCCCTGAAAACGTGGATTTGCTCCGTTTTTGTTTGACTGCATTTCATGAGTAACAGCTAGCGATACGTTTAGGCGTGTCAAGCCCTTCGTCTAGCGGAGACTTCAGGCTTTCTAACAATGTATTGCATGTGCACATTGAGCTTTCCTGGAGGTGTAAACAGTCTCGCGTAACGGAGCTACCCGCATACTCGGTCGTGCGCTCGGTTGTGGCTATTACGCACAGCAAGTCTGCTAGACCACGTCTTCCACCATATATACTTAGTTTTTGCAATTTGCTATGGCTAAACATAAAAGGGAAATAATATAATAGCAAAATGTAAAAGAAAAAACACCTTTAGTGTGTCAGAATATCATTTGGTTATCATGTGTCCATTTGGATCTCCAAATATCCTTTAGAGCTCCGCCTGGATCTCTTCATGGAAAGGAACACTGTAGAATGGTCATACTTTGTCCAATCTTCTTAAAATTTGAGGCAGGTGTTCACTGATAGTGTAGTTACAGCCCTATGCTGTCCTTTACCGGTACAGATTCAGCCAAAGGCAGTTATTTATACTGAAAGCTACTTTTTTATTTTAGGCTGACACAAATCTTAATTTTTACTAACTTCTAAGGCCCACTGCTCGGTATTACTGTATGACCTACAGGTCTACAGACACTTTCACAAGGAACCTTAGGGGGTTTTCTTTCAAGAAAGACCTCATTTATGCATATAGTCAGAGTGGTTCAGAAGATGCAGCCAATTTAATTTGGTTATGTCATTTTAGGCATTGTTGCTCCAAAATAGGGGGGGGAGTTGAAGAGGTTTTAACAAAGCTCACATTTATTTGTGTTATTATGTCATTTAAATTATTCAAATAGACCTTGTAGTTAGAGATTTACACTCTCTTGACTATGGGTATGACATTTTCGAGCAGAGGTCTCAAAATAGGCTTTGGGTTTAAGAAAATGCTGCACCACTATGTTCACCAGCTAGTTTCTTACTGTGCGTGTCAGCTGGAGGTTGATGAGTGCTGAGACTGAACCTAGCGGTAAATTTGTGAGCCAAAAAAATTTGACAGACATAAAGACATACCAGTTTTAAATAAACAGTATTCTATTTTGGTAAGACTTTATTCATTAAAGGTTCAGCAGGTTGATTTTACTAGCTTTAGTGTAAAAGGTTCAATCATAATTCTGTTTAATGACGTCTAGACTGGTGTCCCACAGTTTCATTTCAACAAAGAGAAACACCTTGTCATTATAGTAGCTGAGCTTGGTTATAAAGGGGCCATTGTGAGCCACTTCCATGTGGGTTTTGCCAGTTTGTCTGTTTCTCCACGGTTATTTTCAGCAGCCCACCACACACTAATCTCCTTGCACTGTGTTTTTAGATAATCAGATTAGCTTTTGCCCACTGGCAACTGCAAAAGCATTAGACCAGGACTCACCAACTCACCAGTAATCTAGCCTAGCATAGCATCTTACTGTGAGCCTGGGCTTTGCATGTACTGAGTGGACTTGGAACACAGTGATCCAGGCAACTTAATCTTCCAACCTTACTTTATATAATGGGATGCCCTCAGGTATTCATCTGTAGAGAAAACATGCATGTGGACAGTTTTTTTTTTTTTATATATATCTGAGACTAGATTAACAACGTTTGGTAGAACTCAGAGGAACCTCTTGTTATGACGTGATTACTCATTTTGAATGATATTTCCCTTTGGACTCTAAAATAATGTCTTCTGTTTTACAGTCATAATTTAGAACTGCCATTAAAGCTGCACCAACCAATGTTTTTGTAATTACAATGGGTCAAATAGCTACGTGTCATGTCAAAGTTGTCACTCATAGTGACGAACCCACAGTATCAAATTATGGCTTGACTACCCTCAGGTGTATTGAGTGTTTGAGCACCTTTAGGCTTATTGCTTTGTTCCATACATTTAATGCAGCCTCTGAGAATTTCATAGTATTCTAGGTTTAAAATGGTTCTTGCAACCCTCTGTCAAAATGTTGTATCCAAAGTTATAAACTATACAATAAATCTTTATTGTCCACCAGGGTGGGATTTTGTCTTCGACTCAACAAACACAAGAAATGACAACATAAAAAGCAGACAATCTGCTAGTAATAATAAATACATAGACAAGTCCTGTTACATATCACAACAGTTCATGTCAACATCTGTCCTGATCGTTGTTTTGCTCGGTCCTCCTGGATGCCTTTTTCAAACACATGCGGCCATGTTTGTAGGTACTCTGATCTGTTCCATAAGCAGCAGTGTATCCAGGCAACCCAGGAGCCAGAAGAAATGTTGGCAATGTACGTTTCTGCAAACCTCAAAGTACTTTGAATATCGACCTTTCTGAACCAACAATATGTTTCATATCAGCCTCGCATCAGCATCAGGCTGCATTAATGCACAATGCAACCTGGTTAACGTTGTGAAACGATTGGTTGGGTTTAGGCTACAAAACTACTTGGTTAAGGTTAAAAAAATTTAATTAAAATCATAACGTGACAATGCAACGTGGTAACGTAACATAACAATGTAGCGTAACAACGTAACGTTAAAAACAATGTCAACGTAACTAGCGCGAATAAATAACTGCCCTCACGTAACGTTACGTAACAAGCGTAAAGTCAGCGTTTAGTTTTGGTTTCACACAGGATATGAATAGGGATGCCGCCTGAAACGCGATTATAAATAGGAATTGTTCCAAATGAGTAAAAACCCTGAATATTGATAAGGTCCGCAGTTAACAGTTCTGCTATCAGTTCTTTAGAAGTTAGAGTGAGATCTCGTCTCAAACCTCGTCTCTATGCCTGTCTCTTCATGAGGGGCGGAGTCGTGCTTTACTCTGACACACACACCGACTCCAGCTCAGTACAACGTGAGACACACATTATGGTAAAGAGAACAAAAATACTCGAGTAGATGCTGAGAACTCTAGTTGTACCAAATGCAATAATACCCTCACATAGTGCTGGGCGGTATGACCAAAAATGTGTATCAGGGTATTTTTTTAAGATTCTGGAGGTTTCACGGTATAACACGGTATTTTTTTTTTTTCCTTGACTGTGTTTTTTATATAGGTTTATAGTGGCTTACTCTACTGTCAGAAGTACATAGAATCAATGAAAGCGAATCACTTAGCTAATTGTTTAGCTGCAAATGTATTTAAAAGTTTTTGTAACTTCTTTTATTGGTGCTCAAGAAAGACTGTTTGTATACCTACAAGAATAATAAAGCAATGTTGATTCTTTTCTTAATTAAATGTCTTTTTTTTCTCAAAATAATCCAAACGAACCGATAAGCATAATCGATTAGAGTACTAGTATTGATAAAATCCTAACGACACCCATCCCTAGACATGAATTGCTGTCTCCGACGTATCCTCCTCCCCTGGCGACTGGGCTGATCCAGGAAAAGGAAATCCAGTGAAGACTATAGTGATAACTCCATATCACGTGCCAGAGAGTCTGAGTTTGAATATTATATTCTGTTCATGTCAGATTACACATGAAACTGCAGAATTATTAGTTCCTCATCAATTGGATTGAAATGTTAGTATCCCAATTAACAGTAAAGGGGTGCCATGGTAAAAAGCAGTCTAGTCAGCCATGCAGCCGCATGCTCTCAAAGACGTGTGCTCTCATGGTTAAAGATTATAGTCTTTGGATTAGGATCCCCACTGGGTTTTAACTAGAAAAGGAGTCGCCCACTGAGAATGCGCAGGACGAGCCATGGGGGGGATCATGTAGGTGAAGGAGAAGAACAGTCGAGTCAAGTTCCATGCAGCGATGACAATGAAATCACCTTTAAAACTGCATTTGAATTTCCATCACATCCTTTAGTGTCAGGCGAAACAGAATTTATTGTCAGACCTTGAAAAGAACAACATTTCAGAAGTCACGTTCTCGTCCCGGTCTCAGGCGCCGTCCTCTCAGTCTCAGCTTAACCTTGCGCCGCTGAATCACTCAGAAATATAAATTAGCCTCGAATAGCATTAGCAATCAACTAAGAGCCGGCGTGTTTATTGTGCACTTTCAATCAATGTGACAAGTCACCCGGGTCAGGGGTTTCTTCTCTTGTTCCGTTGTTAATTAGCGGAGCTACTGTGCTGACTGGAATGACAAAAAATCGGAGCTTCTTAAGCCAGAAATGTAAAAAAACCTTTGAAACGGCAAAAGCTCAGGACAGACTTTACTTTACTCACTACCAGGGCTCATAATTACCATGTCTGTCTAACAGCTCCTCGTGGAAGTAAATAAAGGCAACGCAGTTCATCCACACATTTTCCAAAAACCTCACCTTATGTTACCTGTGCACAAATAATCGGTAACATCCTGGCTAAAGACCCCTGAGGACGATCATGGGACTGTTGGTGAGGAGTATTTCATCAAATGAAAAAGTCTACAAGGAATGGTTTCAAAAACGTAGGTTAACCACCTTGGTTAAAGCTCATATCAACATTGTGTGGGTGAGCACTGTAAAGTTAACATTAGAGAGTCACAGAAGCATATTACCACTGGAAGCTCATAATCATCCGTCTCACCCAAATCACTTCGATCTACAAGCCAGAAACCCATTTCTGTGAAGCAGCCTGTCCTCCGATCTGCTCCCTGTCTACTGTAGCACGCATCAGTCCATTACTGTGATGAGGAAAAAGGGTCCTGAATCAATGGAGCTGATGGCAGTTGGCGGTCCTCCAGATGGCACAGTGTGAATGTGTGTGTGTGTGTGTGTGTGTGTGTGTGTGTGTGTGTGGACGGTGGCAGTTGAGAGCTGTTTGCTCAGCATTAATGGACGTGAATGTGTATCTTCATGGGAAAGCACACGTCCTGCTGATTCAGGTGTGTGCAGGTCACCTGTGTCTGATAACTGAGACGTGCTGAGAGAAGACATTTATCATCACACAATTTGCTGGGTAATAGTTCGTACTGTATAAGCAGTTTCCACACGTACCCTCATATAGCACATGTACTTCTCTGTAAATGGATAGACCACAGAGTGTCGAAACACCAGGTTGCAATAGAGTATAGAGGATGGTTTACTGTGATATTTTGGTTCAAAGAAGTCATTTGTACTATCTGCAATAGGATGGTGATATGTTTGTTATTGTTTGGCTCTGTAGTCCATCATATTGAATTGATCGTAGTAAGTTTTAGATTTTGGTGGTCAAGGTCACTGAGACCTCTCGTGCGTCCCGTTCTCGTGAACGTCCCAGGAAACGACGGGAGGGAATTTAATTTCATCTGGCACAAACATCCTCAACAAATTTGGTAATTCAAGGTCAAAGATCAGGTCACTGTCGTCTGACTAACCAGATGTAGACTGTGGGTGACATTGTCAGCAGCATTGTACTCCACAAGCTGCTATCTGCGCTGGGGCAAGATCACCGTCGTGGCGTCCTGTGCTCAGCGCCGCCCAAGATGATTGTGATTGGTTTAAATAAATACAAATAAGGGTTTTCCCCCTCTATACCGGAATGATAACGTGTTGAGTCAGCCCTTTCTTTAGCGCTGACACAGAAGATATTTGTGGCTATGCGAGACTAAGGTCACTGTGACCTCACGAAAACATGCTTTGGGCCGTAACTCAGGAATTCACGTGCCAATTCTGACAATTTCACACAAATGTCTAATAAGATAAAAGGGTGAGGTGCTGACATTTTGGACGGACGTGGATGTAAACTTTGACTTGTCTGGATGGTGGATGCATAGAACCTCAAGGAGGCCTTTTTATTTTTTGTATTCTTTTATTTTATTAGCTTTATTTGTACACAAGTAGATATTGTGGGTCTAGAGTCACAGCCCTTTTATGTATTCCTCGCCAAGTCTAGCACAGTTTGGCAAGATAATGGTCATGTGTCTCACTTGTTGATAACCAGACAGAATACAAAAAGCCTCCCATACAAGCAAGAAGCTCAGATATCCTGTAGTTCAGACACAGAGCCTCACCCGGGATCAATTGATACCAATGTGTCCTATATCCCATAAAAAAATATAATCCAGTTATATCAATCTTTCTTTCAAAGCATGCCCTCCTTACTACGTTTCTTTTTTTTTTTAAAGGATGCACAAAAAAAACAACAGGGTCTGGAGTATTTTTTGCTCCATGTGATGTGTCTGTTGTTGTGTGATTTCAGCACGGGCTGCTGGCCTTCAAGTTCATCCTGACCTTCCTCATCCCAGATGTTCCCAAACACATCCAGATCAATCTGGCCCGCCTGGAGTTTGAATCCCTGGAGGCCCTCAAGAAAAAGGTAAAACCTGACAACACAGTCGCTTCAACGTAAAGCCGCTCACCAACAACAGTTAACAAACAACAGCGACGACTAATGAAAGAAAAGAATGCAGCACAATTAGACGATTGCAGGCTTCTCATGTTTAGAAAATCTGAACCAATTTATATATTTTAATGACAGAGCAAGCCTGTCATATTGTGGTGGACCCTTTATAAAGTATAGCAGAAGCAGTATCCTCAAGCAAAAATACATCAAATTAAAATAAAACCAGTCGTACAATAAAATAAAAATATACATGCTATTAGCATTGAACGGTCAGATTGTCTACTTATGAATGACATCAGCTATCAAGATGCTGGAAAGGATCTATTCTCTGCGTAACCAATGAGGGGAAACCAAATAGCATTATATATTTTAAATCATCCATTTAAAGGTAACCTCGGTTTCCTGATTTGAAGACGCATCATGACCTCCTTGATCCATTGTATAAAAGAGGGAGGGCTTAAAAAGGGTTAATCGTGGCGCTAACAATAACACGAGTCTTAGGCAAACAGTTTGTGAATTGCTGTCTAAAAGAAGCAACTGAGTAAATCTCTGGGCATGTTATCCGACTTCCAATGAAAGCCCCGCATTACTACATAGACACATGCCCCGACTTCTATGAATGAAAGAAGACCATGAACAGATTTCTCAGCACTAGATGTTTCATATTTGTGCGTGCTTCTTAAAAAAGAGCAGCACACACAAAAAGGGGAGGTAGTCTGATCCCAGACTACCTCCCCTTAGTCTGTCCCTTTGAGCTGACAGGGTTTCAGCCTCCGATGGACAGCAATAGGTCATGTCTGACCCCATTAAGGAAGGTCCTACTGGAATGTGTTGCGGTGATGACCTTCAGTATTAACAGTGTGTGAAAGTTTGTCCTCATCAGCACTGTTATCCAGTTAAAACACTTAGTGACCAACAGGCTGGATCTTCATATCACAGTCAAGGACGCTTCCTTGGTGGGACGATGTGGCATCAACAGTGTCTGTGAACTTCAGTATGTTCCCAGAGACTGATCACAGAGGGAAACAGATGGCGTGGTTTCAAATGACTTCCTTTGTTTTCTCAAACCTCAATCAGCAGGAAGCGAGATTCACACAATTCTCCCATTTTGGATACCTGAGCAAAATATTCAGGTTCCACTCTTATGGAATAAACCAAGTAAAGCCGCAATCATCAGCATACGTGAACAGCTTAACGTTACTGACCTGCAGTGGAAGTTCATTGCTTTAAAACTAAAATGATATAGTGATGAAACACATCGGTATTCAGTTCAATTTGAACACCTTTTACTGCAGAGCTAGTCTTTAGTTCAGAAGCTGCTGGAGAAGAACGTGTGTCTGCTTTGTATTAAAAGCACAACTAAAATCAACAAATAATGGGCGTGTGAGCATGAGTCCATTGTGAGTGACTTGCCAATACACAGCTCTACTGTTCACCAAGTTCTTCATGTGTGACCTATGAAGTCAAACTCCGCTGATTGCTGTATAAGTAGTTTTATTTGTGTAGATATAATTTCCGCATCTGCATACATTGCAACGGTATTGCTGATAGAACATGTTGCCCTAGTGTATCTTCTTATGATTATAGTGTCTAATCATATGGTTATTTCCTCACATACATGTGGTGGCCCCGTTGAGGCTGTAATAACTCCCTCGTCATGCTACCAGCCTCCCCACACGACGTACACAGCGATGTTATGCTCATGTCCATTACAACATGCTCGCCCATAGCTTCCCATTTAGCATTAAGTATGAGCTCTTGATGCCTGTCCCAGAGCACTTTGCCGAAGACAAATGGCGTGCCCTATGTTAATAATATTGACACGGCTCCGCGGTAAAGCATTAGCTTGCTCGGCATCGCAGCCATTTGTTTGATGTGGGCTGACGGAGGCTGAGTGCTTTTCTGATGAGCTGTTTGGCTCTTGGTTCATCATTTCTCTCATGCGTATTTTTTGTCATACTTCTGCTACTGCACAGTACGCAGCCATTTATGCATGTTTGCCTCTTTACATACAGTTTCCCCGTCCCCAATTTACATAATCCGGTCATTGTAATACAGGTTGCACACAGGTTTTAGGTGAGTCCTTACCCCTGAAAGGTCCCAATTCACATTGTTACATTAGTCTGTTGGATAAAACTGCAAGTTGCGCACAATGCTAGTTGATTTCCTGTCCTGGTGACATGCTTGCCATGGCCTGCTGTATTCTTTAGTTTCGGCTGGTTTGATCAGTGTTGCTCTGTGGTCTCTTGGTTCTGCAGAGGTCACTCCGTGGAGGGTGAGTAGCTCTGGCTATGCGAGTTTGGGTGATATTGGTTTGGAGACTGGAGTGACATTTTAAAAGGGTTTTGTGTTTTCTATGTTGAGCACTCATCTAATCTCCTAACTCCAATGGTTTGTTTGTGAGTCTGTGATATAACATGGCTGAGTTTGGATATTTAGCAGAATCCCCCTTTCTCCTGGACGTAACCGGGATTTGAACCAGTCGATTTAACAGTCAGCATGGCATAATACTTAACCTCATCACAGGTCATTTACTCAAGTTAAATACCGGTGCATAAATGATTTCCCTTTGTCCCCGTAGCTTGTTGAAGAACCCTGTTTGCAGTGGATGACAGTCTGTTTGACCTCAGAAACACAGGCAGACAGACAGAAAATCATTGTGACTGAGTTAGAGCCAAATAAAGGTAGTTAGACTGCTAGACGATGCAAAGCATTACAATGTATTGACTGAAGCAGACAGAAACACAGTCGATATGGTTGGGGAACAAAATTAGACTGCATAGTTAGAAGAAACCAAATTAAAACAAATGTTGCAGAAACATTTATATTTGGGTTTTGATTATGTAATTTTCTTTTTGTGGCGTTCAAACTAGTGATGCCAGAGTTACAGTAGGAGGGAAGAACTCCACTCACAGATTCTTAACTTTCATCAGCATACATTGACCTTCATGCAAGAAGCCCTGCTAAGAAGAGATTCATTCTAAAGTGGACAAAGAGAGGGTGGAGCTAAGTGAAACTTAATGCTAAATATATTTTTAAGCACTTATCCTCCATGAACTGAAAACACACTGTGAAAGAATTACAGTTCTTAGATACACGGACAAATTCCAGACCTGTCAATCACAGTAGCCCCGCCCTAAAGCATACTCTGCTTTATGGTCTATTTGACTCTAAATGGACCATCATTTACTAAATGAACATCATGCTGTATTGAAGAAGACTTGAAACTAGAGATTGAGACCATAAACTCATGTTTACAATGTTTACTGAGGTAATAAATCAAGAGAGAAGTAGAGTCATTTTCTCATAGACTTCTATTCAACCAGAGGAGTCGCCCCCTGGTGGACATTAGAGAGAATGCAGGTTTAAAGCACTTCTGCATTGGTTTCACTTTTCAGAACCGGAGGTTGCTGCCTGGTTCAAACGCATGTTTGACTTCTCATCATAATACCTTAATCTGAATGAATTTTAAATGTGATGACAGTAATGAACTAAAATAATATTCTGTTCACCGTATCATCATCATACCAGCTTAGAGAAGCTTTTTAGACTTCATAATTTTTCTCAGCAGATGTCAGCACATCAACTTCTACAGATCAGTAGTTGCTGACAGCTCCGACTGCAGGCTAGGATATTAATGTAGCTGCTCATTGGCTCTGTGTGCCAACACGCACACTGACAGTCACAGGAGGGCATGTAGGATGAAGTGGTGAGGGAGATCTCACGTTCCCACAGGAGACACTTGATCAGATGGACAAGTGACTTTCTTGGCTGCACTTCTCCAGCTACAAGTCACCTTCCTTCGCGCCGCCATCTGAGCAGATCAGTCACAGCAGAAGGAACACTTCATACCTCAACCCTGACTTCATTAGACAGAGTAGATACAGCTGAGAACTTTCCATGTGATGTCATCCCAGTGAATACATATGAAGACACTTCCTGAAAACATCCCTGTATTGTACACATGCCTCCATGGACTGTATATAAAGATGGACGATGCGTCTCCCCTTCCTCACACTGTACAAAAATGAAGCCAAAATAACCTGGATACGAGCGCCGCCATCTTGTGCAATTGGAGCCAGTGTCTGCGCAGTAGTGATCGGGAAGTGGAGCCGTAGTATCGAGGTCCCGCCCACACCCCAGCCCCGACCCAATCACGAGCCGAGCACGGCCGCATCTTGTTGGCGCGAGAGCCAGCTAGCTCTTCTGTTAGCACCACAGTAGCCGTTTGGCTAGAAAGACACAACAACTCACCATAGATCTTCATAAATACATTTATAATCAAACTCGTGATTCGTGTTTAAGAATCTGTGTGTCTGATATTAACAAACATGGCAGTACGACAGCGCCGGCTAACCTATGGAATTGTTGCTATGCTAGCAAGCAACACGGTCAGTGACTATGAACTATGTACTATATATTAGGATATTTATATACAGTCTATGTTTGAACCAGACAATCACGATTATGGAAAGCTAAAGTCACATCCCGCCACGTTCCCTGAGCCTCTGGCTTACACGCATGTTATAGCATCAGATAACTAATTAAAACCAAATGTATCTGAAAAAGGAACTCGTGAATACCGTCAGCGGGATATAAACTACCAAAATTGACAGTAACCATTGTTGGGCAATGTTTGACTTTTTATTTTGACCCATGTGTTATCCGCTAACATGTAGAAGGCGGGTTTTGTGACCTATACTGCAGCCAGCCACCAGGGGGCGATCGAGATATTTTGGCCTCACTTACCACCTTTATATACGGTATTTATGGCTGAGGGAATAAAGTTGTTGCTGAAGTGAGCAGGGAGAGGTGTGGGTTTATCTCTCAGGATTGGTTGAGTGATGCCACAGTGTCAAAGGTGAAGAGTTCGTTGTAGTTGCAGGACATTGTGTCACGGATCACTACAAGTGGTTGTGTTCACAAGTGGTGAGTGAAGCAGAGGTTACTGTCCCCAGGGATGTCTAAATAACGCAGCAGTCTTTGGGGCTGGTAAAGAATGTTATTCAATATTGGGCTTTGACAAATAAACTTCAGTATGTAGAGCTGAAACAATTAGCAATCTAATCGACGAGTCGATCCTGATGGTGGATTAGTGGTTTAATAATGTGAACATTTGCTGCTAGAATTCAAAGCTAGGCTTTTGGTGCAGCAGTGTTTAAGGAGCAATCCATTTAGGCCAGAGGCCTCTATCAGACAGTCACGCAGGGATAATGCTGTAGCATGAAGGGTGAGAGGGATTACAGCACTCTGCATGTATGCAGAGTGCTGTAATCCCAGCGAGTGCCCCCCCCCCCCCACACACCCCAGAGGACCACGTCCAACCAGACCTGCGGTAGCTGCTTCCTCTCCTCTCTGATCTACACGGACATATCTAGACAATTAGCAGGCCGTGTCCAAACACAGCGGGGTGAATGAGGTCGAGCTGTGAGGTTATTAAAACAACTACCACTCAAAGAGAAGGTAACGGCACGGAGATGATCCCGCCTTTATCTTTGTTTTAGTTACCGATAAAATGTGCCGCAAGTTAGAGCGGATCATAGACTTCGCTGATTTGATCTAAAAGAGTTACAAATTCTTTTGTTTTATTCAACAAACAGTCCAAAACACTTAATTGCTCAAAAACAGATGACTGTATATTTTCTGTGAATGGCTCGATCAATTAATCAATCAATCGTTTCAGCATTATTTGTTAGAAATCAAAACACCAGTAATGTGTATTCTTTTTATTAATCAATCCAATCTTATACAAATGTCAACTTCAGTTTGAAATGAACTCTACTCTCCTGCTTGGCCAATAAGCAGAAGCTACAGCTCACCAGTAAACCTGGAGCTCTAAGAACTAGTTTAGAACTCATCCCCCCCCCACACCAGCAGGAAGCTCCCTCTGTGGCACGCTGTAATAAACAAAGCCCCCACTCTGCCAACATGTGTCCTGCTGCTATAGTGACCTTTCAGTTCAGTGTTGAAACAAACCCTCAAGTACCTTTTGATATCACTAGTAAGAGTTTAGAGGTATTCAGTTACAGCAGTTATTATCTTTTTACTTTGCAAACCCATCCCCCCAAAAATCCCTCAGAAGCCGCGGGCATCCTGTTCATTATAACGGATTCGTTCTCTGGATTCTCCGGTCTTTCAGTTCGTTATTAAAAAGGCTTTAATTGCCCCTTTTGGTGTTTAACCCCCTTGAAGAATCCGCTCAGAGGGCTAAATGGCTGCCTCAGCACAAACCCCTCCGTGGAAACAGTCTGTGGGACAGAAGAAGCGGCCGCTTCGCGTCTCGCCAGAAGCATGAAAGAATAAATTGATTAAAAAGTAACTCTGCCAAGATCAGGCTCCGGGGAAGTGGAGCGTCTTCAAAGCCGCGGGGCGTTATTAGAGAGCAACCGGGACGTGTTGGAGAGCATCAGGGCCAACAGTCTGTACAGTGCGGTTCTTATTTTACACACACACACACGCACTGTCTTGCTCTTTTCCGCTCCCGTGTAACCTCGTGGAAAACCCCCCAGTGGTGTTTGGACAGCTGCGAGAAGATCTGACCTGTGCTTCAGGATCAGGTTTTGGCTCACGGTGCAGCTCCGGCTCCCCTTTCCCTCTGAAGCTGTGCGCTGTCAGCAGAGCGCCACTAACAAAACCCGCCGGCCGCTCCTGCAGGTCTCAGTGCGATCCAGAGAGCTCGTCCTCAGTCCCCAGGAAAGACTCCGTCTGCCAGAGGCGCTCCAGACCCCCACGTCCCCCACGTCCCCCACGCTCACGTGGAACGCTGTTTTTAAAACACTGCTCAGAACTTCATGACATTGTGAGAACAGAAAGAGACATTGTGCCTCTGGGTGACTGAGGACAGAGGTGTTCACTCAGTATTTACACAGCATATCATGCATTGTTGTACATGTATGTTGTATGTATATATATATATATATATATATATATATATATATATATATATATATATATATATATATATATATATATATATATATATATATATATATATATATATATATATATAACTCCATTCACCTCTCTTTATAAAAAGGAATCTCAGTAAATAAAACCAAATGGCTTGAAGCTTCTAATTGTGGTCCTCACATTCATGGAGCCTGTTCTGCTTCAGGTGTTCCAGACGCTCTCCAATCACCTACTGTAGGTCCGCCATAGAAACGTACATGAGTAAGAGACTACACTGCTGCCTGCGTTCCTGTCTTAGCAGTTAGTTGGACGGGTCGTTGCTGCCTCTGACAGGCAGATGCTCTCTACTCCCGGCAGTGGTCTCCTGGCCGTCTATGCCACTTCGGATTTAATCCAGGAACCGAACCGGGTCCGAGCCGCTTTTTATATATATATATATATGCAGCTGATGACAGTACATTTAGATTGTATGGACCCATTACTCCAGGTCTACTATTTGTTTTGAGCATGTGACTAAACCTCTCCCATGACATGAGGAGTGTCCTGATTGAGGCCTATTTGTAATAGTTTGGCATTGTGTTAGTTGTGGTAAAGGCCTCCATACACACTGTGACCACCAGCTGCTGGCAGTGGACCGTTCATGCAGCACCCTTGTACTGAACCGCACCTGTATTTCTCACAATGATGAGACTCTACAGTCAGCTTGACGCAGTGTTCTTATTAATGGTACAAACCTATAGAAGTAAAGTCAACTCAGATCGTAATAAACGAGACCAATGAGACAAATGGGTGGAGACGTCCTGTAAACACCCCCGGGGCCCACAGAGCTCCTCCTCGGCTACGTGCACATCATCACAGTCATCCAGAGGGCTGGTGGGAAGCTGCTTTCTGCTTATCATTCCAATAAACTGCACGGCTACTGTAACAAAGCAGGATGGATGACAATTCCTTTTTAAATGAATTGCACGCTGACCCGCACACGCAGCACGTTACTGCAGCGAAACAAATCCACATGAACCTGTCGCTGTGTTTCAGAAAATGCTCGAGGCCTCGGAGCTCAGCAAGAGCGTCCAGTGAGGAGGAGAGGAGGACCTGCAGACGATGACGGACCGCCGGCTCCCGCTTCACACAGCTTTACACTGTTTATACAGTGCACATGTACGTATCAAGACCACGCCCCTTTGGGGCTCGTGGGGCAGATTTTTTTTTTACGCGGTGTCGTGCTGCTTATCTTCAATATCTTCACAGCCGGAAGACCGGACGGGGCGGCAGACCGTTGTAGACACATAGCTAGTGTGTCATGTTGTCTCTGAAGGAGATGTGGTGGTGGTGGGGGGGAGGGGGGGGGGGGTACACATGAGGTAAACGGTGGGATAAACAGGTGGTGAAATCACAGATGAATGCTGTATTATGACATTGTTTCTGTTATGTGTGTTCTTTGGGTTGAGTTGAATCAGTACTGATTACAGCCGGATTATCCAAATGTTAAAGTTTGTTCACCCACAGTTATGAGTAACGGTGTAAACACAGTAAACCAAAGCCTCCAGTTATTAGCCTACTGGCTAAACTATCAAAGCTGCTCCTTATTGACGACATGTGATCATCTTGAATTGTGCACTCCAAGTAAAGAAGCAAATAAAGCCGTAAAGTTCCAGTCTCATACTCAAGCGAACACCTTATTGTGAAATCACGACTCAGTACATCGGTGGTGTTGAAATGTTAAACACTATTTTACTTTGAAAAGCTTCGTCATTCATGTGGTCTGAATTCTGCTCTTTGAACTTTTCACGAGGTCATTTCAAAAAACGTAATTCATTAAAAGAAATGTTTAAATGCTAACAAATTCAGAAATAAAATAAAATGGTCTAATAGAGATAAAAAGCTATAAACATGTTGCTAAAACGTTTTCATTTTTGGATATGTGATTGTAATAAAAATCTTGAAAAAGATGACCGTTACCAAAATAAGATTTAGAAATTCAAACTTCAATGTGTGGATCCCAAGAAGAAGCAATCACATGTTTAATGCATACATGTAGTGGATTTATATTTCAACATGAAGTCTACGGTAGAGCTTAAATCACACAATGAGGTATTGTGTTGCGTATCACATTGAGATGATGTCGCTTCCTTTTTCTGCTTCCACAGACTTGTTGTAATGTTGTCTTCCGTTAGCATGCGTCGTGACCAGGGTATCATCACTCAGTACTATTGAACTCTTGTAACACCCGCGGTGCCTTGAATTTCAATCTGAATATTAGTTTTTTTCTATGCTGTGGTATTTACATGACCTAATGTATTGAAAGTGATGAGAATAAAGTATATTGAAAGCTTATAAAGGAGGAAATGAAATGAGTCTGTTTCCTTGTTGATGTTCAGTGATTCATCTCCTGTAATGTTACACCTATTCTTTGGAGTTCAAATGACTATCAAAATATGTATTTATGATATATATATGTACATTATGTGTATATTTGTATATATATTTTAAAAAGTCATATTTAAAAAAAAACCTCAGTATGTTGATGTAGTATTTGACATAGTATTGTATGTAAAAAGAAAATGCTAAAAGGTTATAGCACAGTATGTCGAGAAAAAGTGAAAAACAAACAAGTGTAGTATGTCGAAATAAGTCATAAAACAAGTTATAATATAGTACTGTCAAAAAATGAAAAAAGTAAAGTTTTTTAAAAAGGCATGATTTAGTATGTTGCAAAAAGTAATAGTAAAAACAGGTGAAAGTCATAGTATATGTTTAAAAAGTCATATAAATGAATAGTTGTAGACTACACAGCGTAGTATAGTATGTCCAAATAAGTCATTAAAAGTCATAGTGTAACATGTTGAAAACAAGTCAAATTTAAATAGTCAAAATTATAAGTTGAAAAAAGTCATAAGAATCCATAGTAGGCTATAGCATGTAGAACATGTCATTAGCAGTAATATTATAGTATGTCTAACCCTGACATGCTGCTCATATTGAATGCCTTCACAGTATGAATTCCCTCATAGTGTCGATACCAAATGTTAAACTACAGATCTATTTAGAGTGTCTCATTAATACATGATTAATCCTTAAATGTTTCAGAGAGCAGGGAGTGTATTTAAGTTTTACAACATTCGTTTTTGGAGAAAAACATCTGTTACAATTATCATGTCCTGTTTTACAGGACATACAAAGACATAGAAACATAAAAGCCATAATGATTTAAATATATTGTATTGAATTTGAAAATGGCATGAACATAACCATGTTTAATCATTGCAACCATTAAACGCTGTCCTCACTGCTATATCATAAGAAATCATAATTATCAATATTAATTCAACATTTACCACTTAGAACACAAAACATTACATAATAACATGCTTTATTATAAACTAGTCAATAATCAGTCAGTGATCAGAGTTTTCTCACATCCTCCAAATCACCCTCAACCTCATCTTGGAAGAACAGATCTAGGGTCTGTTGCATATCTGAACATTAGTTATTCTGTGCTCTGGTTTTTACATTATGTAATGTATCGAAACAAAGTAGATTGAAAACTTCAATAAAAAATTTAAATGGAAATGAATCGGGTGTCCAGCTGCACCTGCTGTGTGTTTGGCGCATTATTGGATTGAAGCGCTCGAAGCCCGAAACATGCTTCACACCGCGGACCAGGAACTCGCCACGTGCGAGGGAAGAGTGCGGCGAATTCATAGAAAGATCAACTCTGAATACAAACTGGGAGCGTTCCGTCTGCCGTCGGGTTTGGGTTACTTGTGGAGAGGCTGAGGATACAAACCTCCTCAGTGTAGCGCGATGATGAACCGACTGCTTTTCAACGCCTTCGATGACCCTGATCACAGCCTCACATGTTGGTGGGGACCAAACCGGAGCTCAAAGAGTTAAATCACAACCACCAGGTGGACACAAACACGACTCCCACTGGGGGACACGTGCTCCGTCGCTTTAGTGCTGGAACGTGTTCTCCAGGACTCGAGGATCACCGGTTCATCGCCCGGTTTGAAGAAAAAATGAAATCAACCAAGAAAGACTCAGAAGGCCACACGTATGAGACAGTATTCCACATTTTATTTTTGGATATTACCATAGCTATATGCAACTTCTGACGACAGGTATCAACTACAGAATAATACACTGAATATTTCTGTCGGTTCAAATTCTTTTTTTTTCTTCTTTTTTTTTTCTTCTTTCCTGCTGCTTTTTGGTCCAGTAACATGTTCTGGTGGCTGATTCTGTGTCACTGAATGTCAAACATTGAAACACATGCACGTCACTCACCCGGATACAGTCGAGTAAGACGACAGACGGACCCGACAGTATGAACAGGCTTGGTTTGTTTTTAGCTGAGACACCCATACAGTAGTACTAATTATCATAAGGCTAGATCACTGTACAGCTATGCACCAGAGGGCTCACCCGGCTGTTCTAGATGAGGACAAAGAGCACCGTATTTACACTCTATGTACATTTGGTTTGAAAAAGAACACACGGAGAGAAAGAGACATTTCAGACAGAGCCTTCCTTTTTTTCCTTTTTTTGTTTTCCGTTCAGTCCAGTGAGGCTGCACACGTTTGGAATAAAAATGTTAAAAAAATGAAACTAATAAAAATGTTTCTGTACAGATAGCTGCAACACACCGTATAGCTTATTGCCACAGCCCGTCTGTCTCTGGGCTCCTTTAAGAAGCTGGAAGTCTTGAGCTCATCTGTTATGGGATGTTATTCTCTCATTCTAACCGGTCAGCCCCCCCCCCCCCCCCCCCCCCCTACATATTTCAAACAGCAGATCGCTTCCGAACAAAAATGTACAAGTTTTTAAAAATAAACTTTACTTTTCAACATACTTTATATATACATACCCCATACGCCCACGTGTACAGTAAGCTTTGGGTGACACGTGGGTGCAGGTGGGACTGAGAGAAGCCAGCGGGGGGGAGGGGGGGTTGATGGTGAGAGTCAGACGCGGCTCATGTTCTTTATCAGCGACTACAGCGACACATTTAAAATATGAATAAAACAAATAGGAACATCTCATTTTACATGTATGGACAGCAGTAATGTTTCAGAGTGCGCCATTAACACTCATTCATCCAGCGTCTGTAAATAAAGAGCCGCTGCCAGATCTAACGGGGTCTAACGGACGAGCTGAAATCATTCTAGTGGAAATCTTTTTCTAAACAACATAAAACGGATTGTCTGAGTGCAACATGGAGTCCAGACTGGAGTTAAAAATGAAAAACTTCTCTCTTCCTGCGTGGATTCATAGAAATGAAATCCACTTTATAATCCGGCTGCCTGGCCAACATTCAGAGTGTGAGGGGGGGGGCGAGAGTGTTTCTGATGGAGGGTCAGCTGCCTGCTACTGTACCAGTAGTTACTGGAGCAGTACAAGTACCACTGAGTGTTAGGGCTGCTGTGACGAGGGGAAAAAAGACATTTTAACAATAAAAATGTACTATTTAGAGGAAACAGCAGTGTTTTGGGGCTAAAGTTGTAATTATAAATTTAATAAAAAAGTCATATTATTTTATTTAACCTTTATTTAACCAGGAAAGTCCCACTGAAAGGTTATTAGTCATAACCTTTCAAGAAAGTCACAATATTATGAGAATAAGTTCTTCCGACTTTATTCTTAAAATATTTTGACTTTTTCCTCAAAATTACAACTTTTTTAAATGACATTTAGGCTCTCTCTAAATATTACAAATGTTTGGTGAAATTACGACTATTCCTAAATTATTTCGACTTTGTCTCCTAGAATGACTAGTCGTGATATTGAACTTTTTTCCCCCTCACAGTACGGCTAAAAGATGTGTACTTCTACCTTTATATTTCCAATCAGTGGTTTCAATACGTTGTAGAACCAGCACACTAGCTTCACTGACGTGGTGCGACGTGAAACTAAAGAAAAGGGTCGTAAGCACACTGACAACAGTTAAAAACAAGCATTAACAGGAAGGTGAAGGCGGGCTCTGCTCCAGCTGAACACAGCGAGTGATCCGACGTGAGAGGGACTGAGAGGGGGCGGGGCTTCAGATGACCTGGCAGCAGCTGGCCGGGGCCGAGGTACAGAGCAGGCCGTCCCTGGAGCCCCCGCCCCGCTGGATGTTCACGGAGATGGTCTTCTCGCACAGAGGTAGTTGAAGCACGCCGCTTTTCAGAGCGCTCAGGTTGCTGTGAGCGTCCCTGCCGTGCGGGGCCGTTTTGCGGTGGTGGTGGTGGTGGTGATGGTGATGGGGGGGGTGGTGATGGTGGGTGCGAGGCAGGGCGGCGGTGGTGGGGAGGGTGATGGTGTCCAGGCTCCCGGTGGAGCCGATGCACATCCTCCAGGCTGATTTCTCCTGGATTTTCACGCTCCCTCCTGAGAGGCCGCGAGGATCTATGATGAACTTACCCCCTGCCCCTGCCCCTCCCCCTCGACCCCCCCGCCCCCCGCGGTGATGCTGCAGCTGGGAGCTGAGGCACAGACTCATCAGCTTCAGGCTCTCCACCAGCTCGGTGCCGCGGCTCGCCGTGCGGGACGAGCGGGTCAGAGAGCTGAGGGAGGGGCTAGTGGTGCTACTGTTGTTACAACAGCTGGAGGGGCTGTCCTGTCCTTTGCTGCCCCCTCCTCCTCCTCCCCCATTCCCACCTCCACCACCCCCTCCTCCTCCTCCTCCTCCTCCTCCTCATTACCACCCCCCTCCTGGAGGACTCCCCCTGTCCGGACCAGAGGTCCCCCCTCCTTCTCCGGGAGGCTTGCTCTGCCCAGAGCTGCTGCCTCCCCCGTTGCCCCCCGAGTTGCCGGGCGGCCCCTCGCTGCTGTCCCTCCTGTTCCAGCCGTAGCCGAAGCCCGAGTCCTTATCCAGACGCCGCCGGTGGCTCTCCGAGTCGTCGTCGCTTGTCTCGGAGCTGGAGCACGACGACCCTCGGCCCTGGCTCTTGCGCCGGTGGTAGCGCTTCTGCGTGGGCCCCGGGGACGAGGAGGAGGAGGCGGCGGCGGCCCCGGAGCCCACGCCGGCGGCATTCCCGGCCATGTTCATCTTGAGACGGCTGAGCTTGGGCGGCAGGCCCTCGTCCATGTCGAAGTCGTCGTCCGACTCCCCCTCCTCCTCGAAGATCTGGTTGAGCACGGGGGCGCTCTTCCGGGAGGTGAGGCGGTTGGTGATGGAGGGGGGCTTGCGCCTCAGGATCACTTGAGACGGGAGGGGGGACGGGTCCCGCTCTTCATCCTCTTCATCCTCCGCCAACCTGAAAAACGCACAAGACTTTATTTGTTAGATCAAAAGAGGATCGAAGCAACGCCATGCCAGACAATGTTGAAGGGCTGCAACTGACGAACATTTACTCGATCAAATAATACTCTTATTTTCTGCATCAATCGATTGACCGGTCTAAAAAGAAAACACTAAAAATGTACCATCAGACTTCAAGAATCCATAGTCCAAAACCAAGAAATATTCAAAATACTTTTTTCTAGAATCACTACTGATTATTATCAAAATAGGGAGTCCACTTCTATCTCCTCTGGTTCTTAACAAACTTCTTTTTCAGTAATAAATGGACATAAATAACGACACCACTGAAGCTGAATCCCACCTGAACAGGCGGGTTCGCTGCTTGGCTGCTGCTGAGGTGGATGCAGAGGGGGCCCTGGTGGAACCAGACCCAGGAGCGGGGCCCGACGCAGCAGCACCGGCTCCCTGGAATGAGACGGACATTTAAAGAACATAATAAAATAAAACAGCTTTAAAATACATCAAAACAGGATGTTAAGTATCCAGTGCAGAAACTAACTGAGCCAAACATTCCCAGCGATGGGGACGGGACGGGACGGGACGGGGCGGGGGGGGCGTACCTGTCCCGGAGAGTCGGTCACCGTGGTGTCCTCGCCACGTCGGCCCAGCTCCATCAGGCCCTTGGAGCGGTGTCCGTTGAGCAGGTTCTCTGCGCTGCGGGCCGGGGACTGGGGGCCGCCGGCGTGGGAGATGGAGGACGCCGCCAGGCTGTCCTCTATGTCCTGGTGCATGTCCACTCTGGTGGGCCACGACTGCCTGTAGAGTTATGACAGGAGGATCCCACTATGAGCTTCATATTTCATCCATTCAAATAAAAAAATCAAAACTCTTCTTAAGCCTTTGATCAGTAATTATACAAACGGAGCAGAGAGGAGAGGCGGAAATCAAAGATGCTGAATAGAAGTCCACTGAGATGATGGAAATGTCAAACGATACGCTGTCTGACCCGAGTGGGACGAATAAATCCACCTCCTCCATCACTCCACTCTGCTTTGTTTGATCAGGACTCCTTTTACATAACAAGCGCAACAGATGTGAATCTGATTACAGGTCAATTATGTCTACGCTGTGTTTATATTCAGCGTCGGTCATCGTCTCCAAACGCTGTCGCACAAAGGTCACACTTTGTTAGCTAAACCACGGCTCCTCCATTCACCCACAGTGAGTAAGCCCCCCGATGGAACAGAGTGTGCCTCCGGTCTCTAGACCCGGAAGGGAGGAGGAAGAGTTTATCCAGCCGGTCACAATGGAGAGAGAGAGAGAGAGAGAGAGAGAGAGAGAGAGAGAGAGAGAGAGAGAGAGAGAGAGAGAGAGAGAGAGAGAGAGAGAGAGAGAGAGAGAGCTGTGAGATGTCATAACATTATACTAGTGCAGGAGATACGTGTCCTCCTGTGACACTGACAGAGTGTCAGCCTTTAGGAGACTCATCACTTGTCATCACTCCTTAACACACAACTAAAACAATACATAGAAAGGACTCTCAGGCTCTGTTGAAAGCTAAAGTTGTATAATGGGAGGGAAGCCCTGCTGTTTATCCTCACGTCACGTCGGCTAACATGTTGGTGACATTCTGGTGTAAATAAACACAAAGGGGAATATCGAGGTCATGTCCATATATATCGTACCAGAAGTGTTTTAAATCCCTCAAACACGTGTGACAGACATGTTATGGAGACAGGATATTCTAGTTTAAGAATAAACAAGTTAAGTGCTACAGCAATTAGCTGGTGAGCAGTGAAACAGAAGCCCGGCTTAAACATCCATTCTGCTGCATCTGATGACTAAATACATGAATAAAAACACACCTGCAGTGTGTAATTGGCTGTACCGACATTGAAAATTATGATCTCAAGTGTGACACCTGCTCACCGGTTGTCTAATGTTTTCCTCCGTGTGGACTGGAGGCCGAAATAGAAAGTTAGAATTCAGCCTGCTTACCTCTCACTCACTCACACACACACACACACACACACACACACACACACACACACACACACACACACACACACACACACACACACACACACACACACACACACACACACACACACACACACACACACACACACACACTGTAATCTATCTGATAGGGGCCTTATCCACAGTGTGGGTCACACTGAGCCAATTAGCAGGTCTCCCTTAAACACTGTACTCTCAATCTTCTGCACAGGGATCACAGCACAGGAGGCTAAAGGCCCATCTCACCAGAGCTCACAAACACCAGCTGCTTCTCCTCTACTGAGAGGACGGAGGAGGAGAAGCACCTTCACATGCACCACTTTGTCAAGCGCGAGAATAGAGGTGGCCGTAGTCCTAAACACCTCGGGAGGTACAGACGTTCTGATGCAGTGTTCCTCCACAGAGGCCTGCTCAGCGTTGTCACGTCCACTGTTGGTGCCGGTCACTGTTGCTATGTCTCATGTCTCCTCTTTACCTGTATTTAACCTTTGAATCTTCAACGATTCCAAGAATAGAATTGAGTAAATAATAAACCTTGCATATAAAAAAAACCCAAAGGTATTATTCTTAGACTTGTTTCACCACCACAGCTGTGCCGCTGAAGCCTCCTCACTTCCTTATTTGTTCCTGTTCCTTTTATAACTGCACGCCGTCCGGCTCTCCCTTCCTTTTAAGAGGAACAATGTTGGCAAGGAAGCAAAGAGTGGAACAGTTGGAAAGCTGAAGTTATAAACCAGGATGTATTTTCTTAGTTTATACATTCATGACGACTTTCATCCCTTAACCTCACCAGTGAACGGGAAGAATGTGAAACGTTAAAGGTTCTTTCAGACATTCGGAGCATTAATGGAGCAAAAAACAACAAGTATTGTCTCTGTAAAGATATAGTGGAGTAATGTCTACCAGAGGAGAGAATGAAGTGACTCTGCCTCTGTGTGTGTTGTTATCTGAGCTTGTTTACATAGCCAGGCCGCCAGTGTAGGCCTTTTAGTGCACAATAGACTAAATATAAGAAGTGGACGTAGTTATGCCGTTATGAAGCCTTGAGTTTGGGGTTTTCGCCGTCGCCATCTTGACTTTTTGCAACTGGTGAACCAAAGTGACCATATTTCAACTGCGGAGGAGTGACGTATTGTTATAGCAACCTGTCAATCACAGTAGCCCCACCCTAAAGCATCATTTACTAAATGAACATCATGCTGTATTGAAGAAGACTTGAAACTAGAGATTGAGACCATAAACTCATGTTTACAATGTTTACTGAGGTAATAAATCAAGAGAGAAGTAGAGTCATCTTCTCATAGACTTCTATACAACCAGAGGAGTCGCCCCCTGGTGGCCACTAGAGAGAATGCAAGTTTAAGACACTTCCGCACTGGCTTCACTCTTCAGAACAGGTAGCACGTAGCATGTAGCACGTAGCACCCACCCTCCGGTTCCCTCACATTTACTATCCACTTATCCACGTTGAGAGCTGTGTGGAGGTGATACCTTTGATCTGAATTTTTGGAATCATCACCTTTAAGTCAGGATATGGAGTATCTGTTAACTATTCCCCTCCCACTTCTTCTGCTCCACATCGTCCCCTGAGCCCTGCAGGTGGAGGCCCAGTGACCCCAGAAATGGAAATGAAACCTTTGGAGATCTAACTTAGTCTTAAGCAAATGTGTCAGGGCTCTGCCAAGGGGAGCCAGACAGGCAGTGGCGCGAGATAGGTCAATTACCCTCTTCACGGCTAACACCATGACTCAGATTATGATGATGAGCAGTGATATTTCTGCTTCACTAGAAGAAGAAAAAATCTGGAATGATGCACACGGGCCACAGCCTGAGGAAGGTCGCCCTTCAGCTCAAATATAAGCTTGTTCCTTTACCTGAAGTGGGCCTTGATGTTGCTGGGACTGGAGGAGCGGGTCTGGACCTCCTTCTCCTGCTTCTCCCTCAGGATCCTCTCTGCTAGCAGGTAGTATGTGGCTGTGATATGGTTGTACTTGTTGGTCTCCAGGGCTCTGAAACAACACATTGTCAACTATTACAAATGGAAGACAAGACGTGGGCAAAGGGCATCTTCCTAGGGCTGCAAGGACTATTTTTATTGTAGATTAATGGGAAGATTATTTAGTCAATTAATTGATTGTTTTGTCTAGAAGATAACGGTGAAGAATAAAGTATCCCCCCCAGTCCAAAGTGACCTCTTTATGTGTCGGGTTTTGTCTGACCAACAGTGCAAAAACAGGATTTTTAGTTTACAAAACCCCAAAAAAAGCCGAGATTGCAGATTCATTTTCTGTCGATAGTTTAAGTAACTGTTGAGCGGCTTACAACAAAATCGTACGTAAACATCACTTTCCATTTCATTCATTTTTCATTCACCGCTTGGTCTGTGGAGCATCGATTTTCAACAAGCAGTTTTGATGATAGCACTACTGCCAGCAGTAGTTATAGTGCTCTATAACAATATAATAAGAGTGCTCCAATATGGAAGCAACAAACCATGACGTCACACAGTCTAACGCTTCTAAAGGCCCAGGCTATATCAACTGATTGTATGATCTGTCCCCATCTGTCAATCACAGTAAGCCCGCCCTAAAGCCTACTCCTCTTTATGGTCTGTTTGACTCTAAATGGACCATCATTTACTAAATGAACATCATGCTGTATTGAAGAAGACTTGAAACTAGAGATTGAGACCATAAACTCATGTTTACAATGTTTACTGAGGGAATAAATCAAGAGAGAAGTAGAGTCATTTTCTCATAGACTTCTATACAACCAGAGGAGTCGCCCCCTGCTGGTCAGTGGAGAGAATGCAAGTTTTAAGACACTTCCGCATTTGCTTCACTCGGCAGAACCGGAGGTTGCCGCTGGTTCCCAATACAACAGTACATCACTGTGAAGCGTGACCTGCTGACCCTCTGTGACCCAGATGGAACGTGTGAAGTCGGTGTAAAGAGAAGCACATTCCTCCAGGAAGCATTAATGCTTCACCTCTGCATATTTATGAAAGTGATGCTGCCAACAGCAGTACAGCCGTGAAGGAGCCAGAGCATTTCTGTTCTGCAACGATACAGTAAATACCTCGGTGCCTTGGATACCCTTTGGAGGAGTCATAACATGTTATGTATCTAATAAATCAATCAACATATTTCTGTTGATTCACACATGTGGTGACCAGTTCACGATGCCTAATGCTGAACGGTGCAGTGCTGGGGTCTCTTGTTCACTACACCATGTGCTTTTGGTGTATTATACTATATATATATATATATATATATATTACTATATATTGTGTTGTGCTGCTGACACTGTTCCAGAGTGTCAAATATTTTTTTAAAACTGAAGAAATACCATAATGTGTAGACTAATGGCCTTTAAATACCATAACAGCAAAGAGAAGCAGTCCTTTGCTTCTAATACGTCTATCTTGGACACATGCCGTTTATAAAAATAATAACCTGAATCCATTTCAAATTTGCTGCCGATGTAGTGTGCCGTGAGTGTGAATTCCACACTTCCAAGTTCTGCTGTTGTCTTGATAAAAGTCGTCAGTGTGAAACATCTGCAAAGGGAATTTTCCTTCAGAAATGTGGTGCCACGGCTTCTTTTAATCAAGTGGGGGCACAGCTAATTGACGGGCAGGCCGGGGCCATCGTGTGCTGTGGTATGAGAGCCACTCAGTACTCCTACCTCTCTGAAGCTGACTGTAGTGAATGAAAACCTCACAGACTTTTTGTGCCACGCAGTGTGTGGCAGCCAGGCAAGGTCTCTGCTGTGTGACACTTTCAGCTTATGAAAGAGCTACTGTATCAGACAGGAGGAGAGAACGTGGGGTAAAGCACAACTGTAGTGACGACGCCACACACACACACACACACACACACACTCTCTCTCTCTGACACGACAGATGCATCAAAGTGATGCTCAGTGGTGGGGGGGGGGGGAAGCCTGTGAGCTATAGATATACGGTTTGTCTCTTATCCACAAAGCATCTATACGAGAGACACGAGTGTGCTCGTCTGTCAGCACACACGTAAGCGCTCCCTGTTAGTATGGAAACAGATCTACGACGTATTTGTGGTGGTGTTGTAGGCAAGAGAAGAAAGACAAGGAAACGGGCGCAAATGGAGAATGTCGACTCAATGCTAGGATTGCAACGGGTCGGGGGAATTCTGAAAAACATCTGAAAGGGGGGAGTATTGAACAATTTTAAGTGGACTGATTTGGGGGTAAAACACACCTTTAAGGAGTTTTTCCCCAGAGGACGTCGTATGTTGCACAGACTGTAAAGCCCCCTGGGGAAAATGTGTTATTTGTGACTCTAGGCTATACAAATAAAAATCCAACTGCATTAATATGAGCAATACCAGGCTGTATGTCATGTTAATTGTCTGCCCATTTCATTGAATTGTAAACAAGCACTTCATTCAGCAGTCGTCATCCTCCAGATCCCGCCTACATTAGCCGCCCCCAGAGTGCAACTGGTCCTTGCCTTTGGGAACGCTCACACCAACACAGGCAACAGGCTGACCGATGCAGGCGTGTGTCATGGAGGACGTTCGTGGACAGGAGATGGAGGTCTGAGAGGGACATTGTGTATTTGGAGACGGGTCATACGGAAGGGTTTTTTGTTCAACTCAACTAAACTGTTTCTATTATTAGGAGGGTTTACAATGACTTTAAATACAACCTGAGCAAATAATTCACCTGCT
Organism: Pholis gunnellus; assembly: GCF_910591455.1. NCBI lineage: Eukaryota > Metazoa > Chordata > Actinopteri > Perciformes > Pholidae > Pholis > Pholis gunnellus. The sequence goes on from NC_136534.1 coordinate 4,681,053, forward strand.
ATTTACATTTTATTACAGTTAGTTCCCATGAAAAGTTTCCACTTTGAATATTCAGAACTATTCATAACCTTCGCTACCTCAGTGGATACTCAAAGTGGTGTGTGTTTTCTCTCCATCGCACCACAGGCAGCATACATGAAGGCTGAGGTGAGCTGTAGGTAGCAAGTGTCAACTTGAAATGGTGACTCTGTAATCAACAGCTGTTCTCTCTTTTATTCCCTTTTATTTTCTCTTATGCAACTCTTTCTCGGCGTGCAGCAGCACACCAGGTTTCTCTCATAGCTGCAGGGTAAACGCGTGTGCTGTGTTTTAAGGTGAAGTGAAACAGAAAACTCACATTTTACGGAGGCACAAAGTGGAACAGTGTGACTGCCATCAAACTATGACTTTGATAAGATGCCAGCTAAAGTACCTGGGTACTGGCAGTGAAACCAGTGGTTGCATTAAAAAGTTCTGTCACAATCTATTATTGCCCTTGATTTTACATTTGTAAATTAAAATAAGACATTGGTGTATTTTAAAGGCAGAGACTGTGATTCTAATCTATTAAGCTTTTGGTCAAATTCTTCGAGCATCTCCTCACGGTCCGCCGGCTGTTGTTCATACAGCCCCGTCTCTGTAACTAAGAAACAAAGTGGATCAGATCGAGCCACTACGGCTGTGCCGAATGTCTTTATTGTTTTTACATTCAAACTTTCTATGTTTATTCATACAGGTGTGAGCCTCCCTGTGTGTGTGTGTGTGTGTGTGTGTGTGTGTGTGTGTGTGTGTGTGTGTGTGTGTGTGTGTGTGTGTGTGTGTGTGTGTGTGTGTGTGTGTGTGTGTGTGTGTGTGTGTGTATACTGCTGAATTACCAGTGGTTTTGCACAAGGCTTTTGAATACACTTGTGTTTGTGCAGGAGGGAGTTGTTGATGATGATGTTAGATTATACCCTGATGACAGTGTTGTATTTCAATAGATAGACAGATAGCCTGTTAGAGCCCTACATGCCCCTCAATTGGCCAATCAAAGACACAACAGCTTAATTACTGTAGATTGGATTTGTAACGTCAACTGCATATTCCCACTCAGTACCCTGTGTGATGGTCCCTGCTTAGTCTGCTTGTGTCGGTTACTGTGTCTACCTCTGCTGTTACAGATGTCACTGACTAACAGGTCACATCTGGATATACCTCTCAGTTTATCTTCTGTATTAGAATAAATCTCTTATATCTGCCATCTATACGTCCGTTCCTGATATTGTCACAACCCACGGCCCGGGTTATACTTAGTAGGGCTGCAACAACGAATCGATAAAATCGATAAAAATCGATTATTAAAAGAGTTGGCAACGAATTTCATTATCGATTCGTTGTGTCGCGCGATTATTACGCCACTCAGTGAAGTGCAGTGAGGTAAGTCACTAGTGGCTGGTGAGGCACTGACTATTTCAGAGTCAGATTTACAAATATATGAACCCAATATAGAGCAGCTTAAATCACCATTCAATTGGCAACTTGCACATTGACAACTGGTTGTTTTTCATATTTCATATCAGCATTCTTTACACACATTGGTAAGGTACATATTTGATTGCACCGGGAGCGTCTGCTCCGCGATCTGTGACCTGCCCCACCAACCTGTTTCAGAAGCGGAGCGCGCGCGGGCGCCACCCGCGAAAATCTGTGTAACAACCACGGATTTATAAAGAGAACAACAAACACAGGTTGAATTGCTGTTGATTTGGTCATATTTCCCTGTTTTTTTAGAATTGTTAATGCTTAGATATTTAATCTTCAATATTTGCAAGCAAAATAGAAGAAGAAGAAACAATGACAAACAATGATAAAGCAAAAGGCACGCGCTCAACCCAGTTTGTTAGGGATTGCGCAATCTGAGGTGAGGCACAACTCTTCGCTGCCTCATCTCGCGTGTCTCCTCTCTGTTTGAACAGGACATGAGCACATTCAGCGATTTTGACTATAAAAAGGAGGCTCAGCCTCCCCTGCCTCACCTGACCGCACGTCCCTGGTCACCCAATAAGTGGCAGAGATGTTTGAGTGTTCACAGTAGGCCCAGTCGCCTGAATAACGCAGCTAGGAATAATGGAATAGGACTCCGGTTCTATTTTGTGGTTTTTTCTCTGAACTGGGTCCATGATTAAGAGGGACGGCCGGGGGAAACCTCACCCGACCCGGACATGGAAAGGATTGACAGATTGATGCTCTTTCTGGATTCTGTGGGTGGTGGTGCATGGCCATTCTTAGTCGGTGGAGCGATTTGTCTGGTTAATTCCGATAACGAACGAGACTCCGGCATGCTAACTAGTTACGCGGCCCCGTGCGGTCAGCGTTCAACTTCTTAGAGGGACGAGTGGCGTTCAGCCGCACGAGATTGAGCAACAACAGGTCTGTGATGCCCTGAGATGTCCGGGGCTGCACGCGCGCCACACTGAGTGGATCAGCGTGTGTCTACCCTTCACTGAGAGGCGTGGGTAACCCGCTGAACCCCACTCCTGATATTAGGCAATTTTTTTTTTAATTATTACTTTCACAGCTCATGGATGTTCGAGCAACCTGTTTGTGCACTTTCTGAAGATTCTTTGCACTGTGAATATGCACTGTCAGTTCTGTTTTTGAATAAAGGGTTGGAAATTAATGCTTTTTAGTTTGTAGTTTTTTTATCCGATTCATCGATTAATCGAACAAATAATCGACAGATTAATCGATTATTAAAATAATCGTTAGGTGCAGTCCTAATACTTAGCAATCATTGAAGCAGAAATGCATAAAATGACACAAATGAAGTTTAATAAATCATGTCCAATAAATGGCTGTGCTGTACATGCACCACCGCCCACTCATCTGCTTCGTTGCTATTGAAAGTAGTTTTGGTCATTTTATTGCAAAGGAAAGAATTTTCATGAGCAGTTGTGACTGACCAAGATTCTGCAGTTCCGTTTGTGCTCGTCACATTTTAATATACTTGGCAAATGGCCAAAGGAAAGGCAGTGCGTAACACCAAGACTATATGCAAGCAATGTTCCAGAGCATTGCAAACCAAGGGTGCCAATGTTACGAGAATGAAAGCACGTCTTTGAGCTCTATACTGCTGTTTGAACACCAGCGAGACAGACATCACACAACTTACTCCACTATGGCCTCTCGGTCGGCGATGTCTCCGAGCACCATGCGCTGGATGATGCTGTTGTGTTCCTCGTCCGACAGGTTCTTGTGGGAGACCAGGGGAGTGTTGTACTTGGTGGCCGGAGACGGGTCGACCCCCTGCAGCCAGGCGTGGCTCTCAATCTCCTCCAGGGAGGCCCGTCGCTTGGGATCCCTCTGGAGCATGCGGTCTATCAGACTGGAGTATCGAGTAGACGAGAGTGAAGGGGGTAGGAGGAGAGGGAGGATAAAAGAGAAAGAGCACACGCTTAAAATGTATCGGAATTCAAGAGACACAGAAATCCTGTGAAATGATTACATCATATTTATGCGAGTGTTGTGAGGGACGTGGTCTCAATCACACCAACTGGACATTCGGTTCTGGTTGAGTCTATTGTTTTTCTAACCCACTTTAGATTAAACCACACCCACTTCTCTATGATGACGTGGGCCCACTATCCGGCGCATTTTCTGTACCCAGTGTGGCATGAATGCATGGTGGCAAGCTAGCCAGGTGCTAAATGAGCACAACGTAATGCTTCATCCACACATTTTCAAGTCCACAGAAAGAAGAGAAGGGGCACGTGCTGTGCTACACTTGTTATGGAAAACGAGCCGAACAAAGTCGTCACTCGTAATTCCGCATGGCATCCAATCACAAGGTCGCGTTGAGGCGACCGGTGCTAGACAATCACAGCACAAGCAGGGCTGTGGTGAGACTTTCGTCACACGGAAGCGGGCGTGGTTTAATCTGAAGTGGGTTTGAAAAAGAAACCCGATAGACCCGTTCTGGCTGATGCCGGCAGTGAGAGCAGATTAGTTGAGAGAGAGGGGCTCCTGGGTGTTGAGGGCCCCAGGTGCATGCTTGTGAAGAAGCTGACTGGCTGCTTCCCAGGTGCTTAAAGGTCACCACCTGCTCCGCTGGCTGTCTCTTCCGCCTGAGGGAAGAGACCCATCAGGACCGCGTTGTCAGAACGATTGACAGCTGACTGGTGTGACTCCGACGCTCTGCTTCTCACTGTGTTAACACCGTCGCACCACTCTCGCCCTAACAGTGCTGATCTGCTGCTTCAGTTTGTCTGATCAGATTATTTTCGGGGGCTGGGTTTTTCTTTCGTATCTGCGGCAGAGATTAACCATTTTCATGCAGCTAAAATAAAGTATAATACACTTAAATTATCGACATGATATGAATAAAGTGGGAGGATGCGACTCCTGAAACTGACGTGATGCAATCCACTAGAGAGACTCTTGGAGTCGTAGAAACTACAGAAAACCACTCTCTGCTGTAGACCTTTTCAAACTTGACATCATCAGCATCCTAAATGAGCCTCTTCCATTGAAGATCATGTTGGACCAGAGCTGTGAATATGACATGTGAGTTTAGTTCAAGTCCAATCACCCCTCGTCTGATTGGGGGTTGCTTTATGGCTTTATGACGGTTACATCTACAGTCTATGTGCATATCTCTGAGTTACACTCGATGTCTCTTGATTCTTCACAGTTCGTTTTGTTTGTTCGTCCTCTGGTCTTTCGGAGTATAAACGCCTCCGTTCATGCTCGGAGCTGCTGCTCTGTCTGCTACACAACTACTCCAGTATTACTTCCTCCAGACACGTCCAACACACTGCTGCTTCAGTCGGGGAGACGCTCCGCTATGAATCAAGAGAGTGTCATCGGCAGCTCTCAGTCACCACGCTGCTTTGGAAGAAATACGGTCTCATATGAGCTAGAAACAGCAGGAAGACCTAGACAGCCATGCTCTTACTATGCAGGTTTTCTCCTGACATTAGAACCTTGCTGTGTCTACTACACTCAACCCAGCCGATGGAAAGCAACCAATTCACTTTCTATAATGTACGGTGACAGACTGTACGAGACATTGGCCTTGACAGAGCAGAGGATGTGGAACTACAGCTGGTCGGCTGGGAACTTAAATTCAACACAAATGACACCGTTGAAAGCCGAGATTGCAATTTAATAGGATTAGATGGGATATGGAGTCCAGTGGGAAGACTAATATTAATATAGGGAAAAACATCATGCATCCAGAGACCATCTTTATCATCTGCATCATAAGGTGGACAGATGACGGACTGACAAAGGGGAAACAGAAACATGTGACAACGATGCATAACTTTTTCCAAATAGAGAAGATCTTCATGAGGGAACCTAACGTGAACAGATCTTTAGAGTAACATAACCTGGACTGTCAGGGCCTTGTGCAGTAGGTGCCGTCTCCGTTGAACTACAGGACCCACGATACCGTAGGTTGACTTGAACCCCACATAGAATACGGGACGTGACTGGTTTTATTGACGAGGGGAGTGGAACAAACCCATCCACCTACATGTTGACACGTATAGACTAAAGCAGAGAAACCTGCGCAACCAAGCTGGTGCCTCATTTTGGGCTTTACTGAATCCACCCCCCCCCCCCCCCAACCCCAACTCTCTCCAGTCCTCGAGTGTATTTGTGCTACAGTGGGAGCAGACCGTGGGATGGATGCTGGAGGATAACAGGCTGGGCAGAGCGGCCTGTCAGTCATGCTGGGGATTAGGGCTCCCTGAGGACCACAGCCAGCAGCAGCAGCAGTGGAGGAGAGATAGAGGTGGAAGCCCCCCTATCTGCACACTGATGGCAAACACTGCAGTACTACCAAGTTCTTTCCACAATCACACTCAAAGTGATACAGTGTGTAGAGATTCTCTATAGAAGCATGGACATATATGGAGACAAATTAGGATTAATGACGATGATTGATGGTTTTTATCGTATTGGTCAGGGTCAATGCTCATCAGCTTGACTTACACTAGAAGGCTAGACTGGATTTAAAAAAAGGCACCCTAAAAAGTGGATCTATGAGTTATTATAAAACAAACCCTTTGGTCCATATTCTTCCAAAATAATTAATCATCATCAACAATTCCCCTGAACAGACCAAAACCAACAATGATTTTTTTTTTCTAACTTGTGCAAGTTAGGGAAAAAAAATCATTGTTGGCCTGTGAAGCGGCAGAGTGGCGGTGAAGTGCGGCCTGCAACGAGGCGACATTTAATGTTTGTGGAAAAGCTGCAGCCGTTCAATGCTACAGTGTAAACGACAAATCTGTGTTTAAATGAGAAGGAGAGATAGCCAACGGCCGCTTATTGTTGCTGTCTTTAACGCACTGGTATCGGATCGGTCTGTCTCGGCCGATTCGCAAGTTCGGGTATCTGAATATGTTGAAGCCCTACACAGTCTTGATACGCTATACACAAGATTTCATGGATGCAAACCAAGGGAACTAGGCTGTACAGACTTTGTACACACAGGCCCCTCATAAACACAACCACGGCCTGTTGCAGAATACGCACACTCGCCTATGTCTCTCGCTAACCCGACACACAGACCTCGGCTCGGCTTCTTCCCGTTGCCGTCCTGGTATCCGAGAAGAGGAGAGACAATGTCCTGCTTTAATCTGGGGTTCTCACCAAAGACACCGGATCTAATTCTCACAAAGAGGGTCCGTTTAGACGGGCTCGCTTCATTTACGGTGTAAAATCCTCTCTCGCACTCATTCTTCATATTTGTGAATACATGTTTTGCAGTTTGAATAATGGAAACGGCTGCAGTACACTTTTAAAGCTACAATTGCAAGTGACAAATAACTAGTGACTTCTAGAGACCCTACAAACAGCTGTCTTATCCCATCCGTCTGCCTCTCTTTCTCTGTCCCTTGGTGCTTCGCAGTCACACAGGGCTGCCCGTTTCTCTACTGTCTTTCGCTACAAGTTACACACACACACACACACACACACACACACACACACACACACACACACACACACACACACACACACACACACACACACACACACACACACACACACACACACACACACACACACAGGAGGGCTCATGTGTGAGAGATCCCATCCAACCGACCCACGAGCCAGAGAAAATGTTGGTGTGTGAAAAGGACACGCAAGAGAGAAATGTGCATCGAAACAAGGCGTGGATATTAAACTCTCTGTTCCAACAATGGAAATTGTATCCGAACATTGGATATCAGCGGGCAATGAACTGACTCAATCTCTGTCGGTGATGTGTGTGAGACAAATACAAGAGGAGGGAGGGACGGGTGTTTGTGTGCAGTCCCGTGTGGTTCGTACGGCGATGACAGGAAACGAAGGAACGCCATGTTCTGTTTGGTCGATCAGAAACACAGCCACGCTGTGATGGAGACGGGAACACAATCGTCTGTTTTTATGAGTGGTTCAGAAGGGGGGGGGGGGGGGGGGGGGGTGTAAGGCAAACATTTTTCTATAAAGCCTAATCCCCAAAGTACAAAATCTAGGATGACAAAAACCAAACAAAGCTCAGAAGGAGGAGAGTGAGGCAGTGAATAATTAATTAATTGAGGCACGTAAATGCATTTTGGTGAGTCGATGGGGACCAGAGAGTAGAAAGGCCTCCGCTCACATAGAGACAAGCGACGAACACAAACACACATGTCGGGGAAAACTGGCAGTCAGAAAACAGAGATGCGGACCTCATGGGAGTTCTTATTTAGAGGACGAGTGCATCAAAAACAAAACAAGCCAAGAGGACGCTCGCAACAAACCTCGACCTTTGTGACGCTGATGTCTAAAACTGAGCCCGCTTAAAACCCAAAACGTGTCCCTCTAACCTCGTAACTTGTCACTGATCAATCTTGGGATTCTGGGTAATTTAGCTTCTGTAACATGTCTAGTGGAGAGAAAACATCCAAAATACACATGTAGCTTTGTCTATTTGCTTGTGTAGATTTCTCCAACATTTACCAGAAATCAGCATTAACAAAGCCTCCTCTGATAGTTTAACATACATTTCTGTAATGCACGAGTCATGATTTAGTAACTTGGTTAAAAAAAGAAAAAAACTACGCCTGTGAAAATCACACAGCTTTGTACCAAGTTGCTGAGTTTGCTAATAAGTCTGAAAAGGGGCTTGCTAAACTTAAGACGGACAGACAAGTCTACTCTATATCACATCACAGTCCTGCTTTAGACATAATGCCTCTTTGCAGCACAAGTTACACTGAAGGTGGATATAGTCCCTGACGTCTCTGATATCACAGATTTGGATCTCCTGGTTCCCCTCTGTGTCATTAAGTGATCCGACAGCGAGGAGAGGAGATGGAGAGGTTTGAACTTCTGCATCGCTTTGGTTTCTTCTCTCACTGTCATCTCTCAGCGTCCGCCTGTACTTTTCACTCCCCTACGCAAACCCTTTGTTTTCATCTACGAGATACACACAATGCATCTGTTCGTGACTCCCACCCCCTCCCTCTGTGTCCGTCTACCTCCATCTCGATGTTACAGCCCCTAAAACATGAGGCGGCGGACGAGCTCCGCTCTCCCAATCAGAGAGCAGGCGGTGCAGAAACAGCAGGTGTTCCTCCAGGTGGCCACGGTGTTGACACGACGCCCTCCCTTCATCAAACATGTTGGTATTTCAACAAGGCAGTTTCTTTTCACTTGTGTCAGCGGCTCTACATAGAAGTGCATTTTCTTGCCAGAATTCCCACAATGACCAGCAAAGACACACACACACATTCATGCTGATCCTTCTAGATAAACCGCAGTAAACAGGTACGGACACGTCCTATGGTGTAGTACTCCAGATGTATCCTGGGGCATCAGTGGTGCCAAGACCAGGTTTCAGTGCTAACTACGCTTACATACTACATCGTTCGTTTTGAGATGCACACACTTCATTTGTTTCTGCAGTACTGTCCTCCAACCTCCTTTGTCACGTATGAAATCCACACCTGGTAGCTAAAAATGGTTGATTACGTCCGTTTCTCTAATTGACAACGTTAAGAGAACGAGGTGAAGCCACCCAAACGCCGCACTTTAGCACGTCGAAGCGAGGCTGGCTGGAAATCCCCAAACCTGTGACATGTGTGGCTAATTCACCCGTAAGTGACGTCGCGAAAACAAAACAAAACCTAAAGCTCCGGACACAGCATGCGTCAAATAGCTCTTCTGCTTGTGAGGCCAAAGCCCATCAGATTGATCACAGCTGCTTCAGCTTAGCACTTCAATCTCGCCGCATCTCTCCTTGGACTCGGAGGAGATAAGCGTTTATTTCCTGTGTCTAAAAATACTCCGATGTGCAGCAGTGAGAATGTGAAGAAGAAAAAAACAACATGCTGAGCACACAGGCTCTGGTGCCGTTGCTCATGCCCATGACATCCAGCCATTTCCCCATTGCGACAATCCAAAACACGTACAGGCTGAAATAACAGGAGCTTCTCTTGTCTTTAAAAAGCGTGTCTAAGCCGATCCACTGTAACACACAGGATGTGAGCAACTGTCTTTCACAGGCAATCCTGCAGCAGGTCTTCTGAGCCACTAAGTTCAATGTTGTGATACCAAATAAGGTACAAATAAGGTAAATAGTGGATACACAAGGGTCTGGACTCTGATTCCGTTTGATGTGGAGAGCAGAACATTTTCTTGATTAATTCTGGCCACATGTTGGAATCTATTCCCCCCCCGTGCATCTGGAGAGAATTAATTAGTACAAAATTTGTGATTTACAAACACACATGGGGAATTACGCGAGTGCTAATTTATCTGCCTAACTGCCTCACTCACTTTGGGGGGTGGACATGTGCTTGTTTTGTGTGTAGCTGGACTGTGCTGCTCTGCAGCTGCTCGAAGGCTTTTGGTCTCTGCCAGCTACTGGAGCAAAGTGGTCTGCAGGGCTCGGAAGGAACGAGCGAGCTGCCGCCGCGTGCCAGTGCCTGGGTGGAGCTCCACAGGCGTGCGCGCGCACACACACACACACACACACACACACACACACACACACACACACACACACACACACACACACACACACACACACACACACACACACACACACACACACACACACACACACACACGCACGCAGTGGTGGAGTATAAAACATGCTACCTGCATCTCGTGAGTTAAAGGGAAAATACACCTACATTGTGCGTAAGTGTGTCTTTATTCTTTGATCGCTGGGTAACCATCATCACCTCTGAGTTACAGCATTATATTGATGAACAGTAGAGCTGCATTCACATGCTCTGTCATGAAGACGACACACATTTAGATGAAACGTGCTGAAACATTGTATTCCTGTTGCACAGCAGTGGAACGTTTCACATGAAGTCACACACTGAGCACAGATAGTGAAGAGATATAACTGCTACTGTGTAAAGGGAATGCTGCTGTTAAAAAGAACCTTATTTGTTTAAAGTGTTTGCAAACCAAATGTTATTGCACTTTTGTTCATATAGCAGTACTTTTAAAATAAAAGTGCACAATACACTACCTTTGAATTAATTATTGAACTTTGCCATAACAATGAGATTAATCGCAAAAAATCCATGCGATTAATCGCGATTAAAAATTGTAATCGTTGCCCAGCACTAATATGTATAGTATACTTTAAACAGTTAAATATATTGTTAAATTTGACTTGGCAATAAAAAAAGTATCGGTTCAGGCACCGTTTAGGCACCGGTATCGTTTTAAAAGTATCGTTTTAGCACCGGTATCGGAAAAAACCCAAACGATACCCATCCCTACTGCTGGTCAGTAGAGAGAACGCAAGTTTAACACACTTCAGCAATGGCCTCACTTTTCAAAGCCAGAGGTTTGCTTTTGAGTTTAACTCATTAATATTCTATTATTTGGTGTGAACTGAATCAGTAATGTAATAAAGCAATGACTGAGAGAAGGTTGCTAATGGAAACATAATTACTGTACAGTGCTGATATTAAATATTTCTCCTGCTGTGTGCAGGTTGCTTTTTTTATAAAGATGTGAAACACTGAATGTTGACTAAAATAATGGCGAGTCATGGCTTCCATTCACCTAAAGGGCATGGGGTAATCATGAGGCTCAACAAACCTTGAGACTGGCCCCGTATAGTTGAGCTTCAAAGTGAAACGATTGTGTTGTAACATTTAGTATATAAGACATGTTCTACAGACGGCCCCAGCACAATGTGAGCTAGCCGTACTGGGATCAGGTGTGCAAGCTGCGGTAACTGCAGGGTGGTTACAGGTCAACAGGCCGTGTCAGCTTTATGTGATTTGCTGTCCTCCATACCAGAGAGATGTATTCTTCAATGGTTTCTTTCAGAAACAGAGTAGACCGAGCACCGTTGTGTGTGTGTATCACTCACTCTTTGCAGGCGCTGGAGACGTGGGCCGGCACGGTGTATTTGCAGTCCATGATCATGGTGAGAGTCTCGCTGTCGTTGGCTTCCTGGAACGGCGGCTGGCCGCATACCAACATGAAGAGGATCACACCGAGACTCCAGATATCTGAGGCAGAGGGAACCAAACAGAAGAGGATCTGAAATCCACGTGTGCTGCCGGGGTGTTTTTATTTGTATTTGTTTCTATTACAAGATCAAACCGTACACATATCACAAACATTTCAAAATGGATAGAATACCAAGTTCTTTCTGGACCATGTGAAACACTGGCGACAAAATATGGATTATCATTTAAGATTTACATGTAAAAAAAATAAGACACAAGGGCTTGCTGCTAGTAATATCTCCAGTCAGACACATATCTCAAACTCCCATTTTTGTACTTTTTAAATATTATATTGTGTGACATATAGTCATTAAAGCCTTCTAAGCACACCCTGTGGAATCTACAAAAGAAGCCACGGACATTTGAATGTGCTCAAACGTCAACAAAACAAGCACATGGAAAAGTTGAGTTGAGATGAAACACTTCTGAATCTTCACAAAGTCTAAATGAAGATTTCCTTCTGAATGAGGTTTAGTCATGTGGGAAATAATCTCTATAAACAGATTATGGATTCTTATGTAGAATCTGTAGGCAGAGGGACAAGATTTTGGTCCTGGAAGCGCTCTGGTTTCTGTTCGTAGTGCAAGAAGTATTGACCAATCACGCTCGAGCAGCAAAAGAGGCGTTAAGCATTGGAAGAAATGCAATCTGCTTGTGCAACAACTCCCTCCAGGTGTTCCTAAGATATTGCGTTCATGAGAATGGAACAGACGGACAGACAACCCATTTCTATCCCAACGTTTGGTAAAAAGAGTCTTTTTGGGCCCAATGGCATCATGTGACGGACCAGGAAGTTGTAATTCTATGGTTTGGCCGTTATGTAAAATTTGGTCGGACCGATAGCCGATGGGTTGTGAGACTTTGTGGGAGGTAATATTAGTGACTTATTCTTTGGGCTGTGGATTATGTCATCAAATATAAACCCCAAGGCACCGACCAACGCTGCAGATAAGCTGATGTTTTCCCTCCATGCCTCTTTCCCTACTGTCTTAAGAAAGGTTGACTCCAGTGGAAAAGTCGACACAGAATGGAAACCAGGAGACAATTAAGGGGAAGTGGGATGAGTCTCAGGGACGGAGGGAAGTGTGAGAGTCCTACAAGTAAATATCAGCTCTTTTTTTCTCCCGTGGCATTTTAAATAATCCCGTCTCCTCACAGCTGGAACAAAGAAGGGGTCGCGAGCACATTAGGTCTATTTCATCGAAAATCCAAAACTAGACTCTAATGCGCGACGTTGTCACGCTAACGTGGGTGTGCCAACAGTGTAATGAATGTCAAATCAATTCCCCTGCGCATATGTGGGCTTATCCAAGTGAGCGTATACTCGGGGCTAGTTGCACCCTGGGAAAGCAAACTGTCAACATGCAGAAGCACTGGGCCATACAGACTTTATGCAACCACACACACACACACACACACACACACACACACACACACACACACACACACACACACACACACACACACACACACACACACACACACACACACACACACATACAATCACATGCAAACATCTGTGAATTCATTTCCCCTTGTTCAGCAGTGAAGCAGAGCCAAATCACTCTGGCTGAGAGGGAGAAAAAGAAGAAAAAAGACATCAGCAGCAGCTCCAGTCAAATGTTGGCAGCTCTGAGGTAATTACCATGAGGAGGATTTTTAAGTAACTTTCCAATTAAGCTCAGATGCCCTCAACACTTAATGGGGTTGGCAGAAATGGACATACACATTCGAAACCTTTGGTTGTGGCTGAAACGCACAATCAAGACTCGTCACGCGGATCGTGAAATGCTTTTAGCCACAGGCTAACTATCAGAGTTGTCCTGGCCCCAAATTTAGACTTGGCTTGGCGTCACCGTTGCAGGCCTTGGCCTCAGGCTAAGCTGTGCTGTTTAATTAAACTGAGTGAGTGATCACTCAAGAGAGCAAAGCGGAATGAGCTGGACTCCAGCTCACGGTGCTTTTAAGAGCATTTATTTTTAAGCGAAAAGCCTCTGTCCATTGACGTTTAAATGCGTTTCGTTTGTTTTGGATTTCAAACCCGTTCATACAGAATTCAATCTCAAGACACACCTGCGCTCCACCAGCACGGTTGACCGCTCTATGGAGCTGTCCTCCGTCCTGTCCGTCACAGCCACCGGGGTCATGGTCTCTCCAGGAGAGGAGTTGTCCCTGAGGTGTGTTTATCCCATTTCACCCATGATCCCACAGCAGCGGTGAAATAACGAGGCAGTACAAACACAGCGTGCATGAGGAAGCGGCTGTGGCCGACGGTGGTCTAGCTTGCACAACGCAGGCTGTGGAGTGGTTTAGAGCATAATTCCTATTCTCTGTCCGACTTCCAGATGCCATTTTGTTCTAAAGGCTGGGCAACAGTGAAAAAGGCATTAGCCACAGTGAGCCACTGCTTAAGCTCAACAAATGGTGTGCGGCGGGGACAACAGAAGCAGTTGATGATTAAGTCTAAATACATCAGTAGGGTCACTGTGTCTGTAACCCCGTTTTAAAAAAAGCACATGCAACGGTTTGATTCGACCAAAATTTGTGTAGCCATTAGTCAACCTCAAGCCTTGTGAGATGCTGATGAAACAACTGGTGTAACGCGTGTTCAAAGCTAACAGCTGGCACGCATTTCCAGGAGCTCCCTGTGCTCGTTGTCACCACGTCAACCTACGACAACTCTCCTCCAGCCTGTACTGATGTCTGCTCTGCTGTTGCAATATGAACAGACGCAGGTATAGAGGGTCAGCTCAGCATGGTCATCTCGCTGCCCCGTGCGACCATTGACCCCTCGCTAAGCCACGCCCGGTGATCTGTCAAGCTATGTTATGATGGAGCCCACACTGTCACTAACTACACGCCCTGAGGAAATATCACATTTGCATTTGCAGCAACTTAACGTGACTCCTACACAGCTGAAAGAGAGTCATCGAAATGAAGCAGATATCTGAGTACAAACAGAGATTCAGCGGGAAGCTACGAAAGTACTGAGAGTTGAAGACGCACAACGTCTTTCTCTCGTCTCCTCCACGGTCACGAGTCGAGTATCGCAACGCACCCTTGTTTGAGGGGGAGAAAGGGGGTCGTTATGCGTTGGCATGGTCACCGCAACCCACAGATGGGTCAGGCGCTGGTCCATCTTGGGTGCGACTCAGCACAACGTTTAAACTGGTAACAATCAGCGCGGCATCGCTTGACTCGGCGCAGCCAATAAAGAAAAACCCCTAGAGATGTTGTGGCTGGACAGCTAGGTACTAACTGGCCCTCAAATGATTGCTCTTAAACCGTCCTTCAGGTTTGAATGTGGGCTCTTTCTCTCACAGTGAGAGCCTTGCTTAGCCCTGCATGTTGTATTCCCGCCAGCAGGTTGGCACAAGTCTACAACTCTACTACAGTACCCCTATATATATATATCATTCTTTAGTAGTGGTGTAACGGACCATTGTCGATCCGTGATCTGGAAGGATCCCCCCTTGTGGTTCAGCATGCATGTGAACCGTGGATTAATTGCACAGTTTAACGGTAAACACCACAGTGTGAAATAAAGTTTTACTGACGATCGTTATCTGCCAATATTGAGTTAAATATGCGATCAGGAAAATGGCATTTATGCTTTTCTAGTCGCCGATCTCTCCCGCTAATGGCCAACGAACGAAGGCTCCATTCAGTTACATTATGATGCGTTCAGGTTCTGTTCAGTGAAAATAAGTATTGGGTGAAGGTACATTATAGTTATGATGTGTTCACATGTAATCTAGTAAAATGTAGTGTTAGTGAGAAACTTGAATAAATCCAGTTGTATGAAGGAGACGTTTTCACAACAACATAAATAGATATTAGAGAAATAATTAGCTGTTTACAATACCCCTAAACAGCTAATTATACATCATTAAAACTACTAATGACTTTTCAGAACCGCAGGTTGCCGTCTGGCGCATTCCTAGAAAAAAGCTTTGGTGGAGGTATCACGGAACAAGGAACTCACAAAGCTACAATGAAAGAAAAGTAGCCAGGACACAGAATATATATCCACAACAACAGTTCTCAGAGACACTAATCAGGCTACAGTAGGACTCCGATGTGTGGACTAATTAGGGCCCGAGCAACCGACAAGTGTCAAGCATGTCAAGCAAGCAATTCATGTTCAAAAATGAAATGATTGCTGTATTTCCACGGGGCTCTCTGTCCTATTAGCCTTACAGCGTGCAGACATGGCAACCTCAGGCCTGAAGCCGTGGAACGCTGTGGAAGTGCTGAGCATCTGATCTGAGGGACGGGTTGATTGGCTAAGAAATAAAGCGTCCTTCACAGCCAGTTAAAGTTGTTTGGAAGAGTGCTTTAAACATTTGTTTAAGAGCATGTTTAATGAAGCAAAAAGGTGGATTTGTTATTTGTTGTTGCTAAGCTGCTAAAAATACATTTATATATTTTCCCTGCCTCTTAATATCCCAATTTAAGCCTGGATATTCAATTAAGTAGGAGTGTAAATGAGTCCACTTCTAATCTCCCGCTGTCAGCTTGCCTACTTTGTACCTTTGTTGTGTTACTGATGCCTGGCTGTCTGGCTACAGCATGAAAGAGAGCCATACCTAAAAAGGATCTGGGTCACAGCAGAACCATTTGATGTACTGCTGCTTGCTTTGGACACATTATTGCAATCCTCCTCCTGCTGCTGTCTCCTCAGAGTGGTCACTTCTACAGATTCACAAACCAAGTAGCATGGAGCATTGTTCCAATCGGTTGCTTCCTTCATCCAGAGGCTTGATGGGAGGACAGAATGACTGCTGCGGCCATTTAGGCCAGCAGATCATTTTCATAATCAATGAACACGGTCCCCACTCTTTGATAGAGGTCATATTCCAGGAGATCAGTGATAATCTAGCTGGTATGACAGACAGGGAACTCGCCATGTTCCAGTCTGTGGGGGCCTGATTTAAAAGAAGGGCAGTCCACGGCTGTAACTTGAAATAACTTGAAAGACAATGCTGGCTAAGTCAAAATGTACCATTGGCCGTTATTCAGCCGTTGTTTTGGGCTCCCATTCAATAGCTGACTCTCTCAACAATGCCCAACACACATTTGAAAGCATTGTTCTTAGTAGGAGTTGAATCACAAACCTTAAACCTTTTTGGGCAAAACAAGCGAGCAAGCAGGTCAACTTTAGAGAACTGAACCAACAACAGCGTTTCCACTACGGAACCAGAATACTCTCATCCAAAGAATACCATTTGACCGTTAATATGATCCTGATCACAACTTCGCCTTTTCAGATTGCAATATAATCTGTTTTGAGGAGCTCTGATAGACGGACTAGTAGTTCACTCTCAGATTAAAGACAATAGGAGAATGTCAGAACATTGTATTTTTTCTCTCGTTTCCCATGATTGGGAACCTTTATTAATCTGCACATTTGTTTTTATTGTTTGATTAATCAAGTTATTGCTATCAACTAACTGTTTTGTCTTTAAATAGTCTCAAACCTGTGAAGAATGCTCATCATAACAGTCCAAAGACAATAGGCGAAATAAAAGCAGAACATCCTCACATTTAAGAAGCTGGAACTAGCAAATGCTTGAAACATTATTAAAATTGTAAAAATTCTGAAATGAATTTTGAATGTTGTTCAATAGATTGAACAATCAATCGACTGATCAGCTAATGGTTTCAGCTGGACAGAGCATCAAAGAACTATAAACTGTGAAAGAGAAGATTTAGCTTGGAGTAGAATAATGTCATTCAAGCCTTTACATCTGGGTTTATCAAAGAGACATCATAGTTACATCACACTGCATCTATACTGTCATACAGATGAAGAGTGAAGGAAAAGCAGAGATAACCACAGCTAGAGGTCTCCTACATCGTGTGTGTCTGTCATGCACCATGTAGTGACTTTGTAGTGCGTTTAAACTTGCTAACAGAGCTTGGCACAATGAATAAAGTGATATAATCTTGTGTTTTTCTTGGTCTTTATTGTGTATTGGCACGCTCATAACTCAAAGAAGTGTATTGCCACACAGACTTGAGCGGTTCTGGCAAAAATAGAAAACAAGTTTAAACAGGACAAAAGCAGCAGATAATGGCTCACACAGAAGAACAACCAAAGGGATCAAAACCAAAATGTATTTAAAGCAAAGCAGCCATGTTCATAATTTAGACCCCACAGAGGGGCCGGCACCTGGAAAGTAGAGACTAACCAGCAGAGTGACTTGTAAAACAGGGAGATCAAGTCAAGCCATCCGACTGGTTCTTAACAGTCTGTGTAAAACATGGACGTAGTCTCTGTGACGTCAAAGCGGCCCCGCCCTTAATTACAATTAACTTTAAACCTTAATACAATTAAATGGGTGAGTTATATAGAAATTCACCTCCCGCACGGTCGTCATGAACAGGAACATGAATAGATCAAAACTGTTTTTTGTACCAGGTTGGAGACATGTTTATTTCTGTTTGACGTGGGCATTGACCCGCTTTCTAGAACCAGCCTCAAGTGGACTTTATAAGAACGGCAGTTTTTAGCACTTCTGCGTTAATTGCTCAACACCCAGAGGTTGCCGCTTGGTTTGTAGATGTGAGTTACCGATCACATACCAACGCTGATTCCTGTGCGGGGGAATCGCTTCTCCCAACACGGAACAGGTCACAAAGTGACAAAGTTAGCTGCTAAAACCTGCTGCGAAATGGAAACATTGAAGGAGGAGAGGACTGGGCGGAGCCCATTTCCAGAAAAAAAAAATCCACCTGCTATACGACATGCAGCGCTACGTAGAGAGGAGGTTCCACAGTGTTGCCCACAATATTAAAGCGGCAGAAATACACGAAGCACTGGCCCCGCAGCATCCACACCTCCCCCTGACAGATAAAGACAAGCCTGGTACGAGCAGCTATCACAGCCAGCCTACTGACGCTGGACACTTTCTCAGTGGTTGCACAATAAATGGCAACATACACGAAATGTAAATAAAGAGCCAAATATAGAAATCAAACGCTAGCATGTGATGAAAAAAGAAACATGCTAGCTGCTACGCTCCTTAGCAATTGCATGGGTATGTGCAGGCAGCCAGCCCAGGAGGGCCTACTTTATTGTGAACATTATTATTTAAAACGATTTAAATTGGAATGTGTCTCGAACTTTCATATTGCCATACTAGATGGCCGTTGTATAAAAGCAAATCCATCAGTTCAAGTATGCAAAAGGATTGTTTTCAAGGTATCTCCATATATAATGTACAGCTGTAAGATTAGAAGTCATGCTAAAGGAGCACACACACACACACACACACACACACACACACACACACACACACACGTACTCCTATTAATGAACAGCAGTTCTAGAGGCTGTCACCAACACACACGGAGCCGTCATCCTGAAGAGGATGACACACACACACACGAGTGGAGAGCACTCTGGGTGACAGCTGTTAGAGCTGCTGTCACAGACAGACCTGCTGAGGCTCCACATGCAGGAGACTGCAGGTCTGCTGCTGCACATGTAATCGCTCCATGTGAAAAGTATCAAGATGAGTTAGTCAATTACATCTGTGTTATCAATACGCTGCTTTCCAATATCCATGATCCATTACACCACTAACACACACTATATACATATACATACACACACACACTTGCTTTTTTTAAGTCCACAGTCTGATGTTTCAGCAGACATGAGGCAATCAAAAAATGGATTAAAACTTTCCAAGTGATACGATTCTTGAAATTGAATTGAAATGTATTCTTCAGCATAATGGGGGGTTTTGTTCCACGTTGTTTAAATAAACATCTTATAAGCATGATATAGAGTCCAGGATCTCCATCTTTAAAGTTTCCAAATTTGCCCATCCTGAATTTGTGATGGCAGCAACTACAAATAACCCAAGAAGACGAAAGAGGAATTCAACCGCAGTCGGGTCCTCAGGAAAAGAAAAAGAAGATGAAAAGCTCCCATGAATGCTAGTTTCATGAAGCCTCCTCCTGACTTGGCTCAATGTGCTAATGATTCCGCTACAGCCTGCAGCAAAATGTAAAAAGATGCACATAGACACACATGCAAATAAAGCTGACAAATCATCGGGGATCGTCAGCGTGTGACAGTCACCTTGGAATCTACAATATACTCACTTTACATCTGAATTTCAAAGAAAAGCATTCGGCATTCTGAAGTCATTCTTCAGCCTACATCCTGCTCACAGCCTGATTCAGCACGTTAGAATCACTTTGCATTCTCATTTACTCTTTCTGGTGTATTTTTTATACTCTCCTTTTACTGCTTCTTGTTGAGCCGTTAGCCAACAGATTGGTAGTACACGGACCAAAGTAATCATGTGGACATCTCAGAGACAAGAGGTGGCTGACGTCCTAAAAATAGAATGCTGGTAAAGATCGGACCGACCTACAACCGGACGCACAAGTGCAGGAAAAAATAGTTTAGTTAATATGCCAATATTTTCTACATGAACCCTCTGGTTTATATAATGTAACAACTGCCCAGAGCCCATGGGGACATAATAAAACTGCCAAAGTAAAAGTAAGTAAGAACATTTAGTCAAGTACTTAGAGGGACAGTTTGAAGTAGTCAGACAGTATCCATTCATTTGGGGTTGATGTACTAGTCGTTTTGGAGATATCGGCCTCGAAGATGTGTTCCTTCTCTTCAATATAATGTAACTAGATGGCACTTGACATCAATGTGTCTTTTCAGAAATGATGACTCCGGCTAGATGATCCACAGAGTTTGTGATCCGCCTTACTTGTTGAGAACAGTCGAGCCTAAAACCAAGCCCCGCCCACCGGCCGGAGCCAGCTCTCTGCTTTTACAGCTAAATGGGAACTAAACTATGTCTCTGAAAAAAACATTTGACATCAAGAAACGGGCAACACAGCAACAGAATCTTGATCCATATTTGATCAGCGTTGAATGTGTGCAGCTAATATCATGGTTGTTCATCTAATAGTTGAGGCATTTCATAGACCCAAGTGGTGGACTGATTTAAAAAAGCACCATTTGGATATAAGCTCTATTTCTGTTAGCCTTGTGATAACAGTAAACTAGGGCACAGCAGAGTGATCATCCATCATCCCTCCTTTGCACATCTAATTAACCCAACAGCACATAATTACTCACGCGTTTGTCCTTGAGTCCTGTCTGACAGCAGGAAACCAACCCTATTCTGGGTGTGTCCACACATACTGACATTTAAAAAACGTCTGACAAGAGGTTCAACACGCTCCATTGTATCCTCAGGGCGTTTAGTTACGAAAGAGATGATCTTTAGTTCGTGCTCCTGCTGCAGTTTCCTGCAACCATCGGTGCTTTAGATCTGCTCTGATGAACAGGTTTCACTTGGTCCACACAAGCACAGATACAACCTCAAGGGGTAGCATTAAAGCTGCTGTTAGGACTGCTCATGTTGTTTATCTTTTCATTTGTGCCGTCAATGTATTTTGTGTGTTCAACAATGTCTCTTGTACTTAGAGCGCGGCGATAAATTCAATTAATGGTTTCGGAGGAGTTTTCCTCAAGCAAGAAAAACAAACACGGTCCTCAGTTCAGTTTGTCTACAGTCTGTGGTAACTAAAAGCAGCAGCAACACTACATTGTTCTAGCATCACAAAAAAGAGGCACACAACCGAGTGTGTTGAAAATTGCACAAGACGGCGGCAGCCCTGAAACAAAAAAAGGAAGAACGATGATGAAAACTGATTTTCTCATAGTATCCCATATGAGAGAAGGCGAGCGCAAAAAGAAAGGCGGCAGCTGGAAGAGCCGCCTGCTGGCTCCCGTCAACCACGACATCGACAGATAGAGATGGACTCGTGTTCCGCGGTGTGCTGGACGAGGGAGGAGTGTCGGCGATGGAACGGAAACACGTCCAACATGCTGACGCACACTCTTTGTTTGTTTTTGCATATCATTTTTATTGTTGAAATAAAAACAAAACTCATTTAAATATTTAAAGTTGTGTTTTTTGTTGGCCTTGTTTGTTATTAAGAAGAAATAGATCCATGGTGTAGATGTGGAAATGGGACTGGACAACCACTAGGTGTGAGCACCTGCAAAGCCTACGAGGGAGATACCAAGGGACGGAAACTGGGCGAATACTACACCGTGACGGTAAAGAGCGACGAAGGGCCACAGGACATTCCAGTGTTTCCAGGCAACATCTCAACCATAATATATCCAGTGGCAGTGAAGGGGATGTGGTGGGCCTGCGGAGACCATGCATATCCTTGTCACAAATTCCCCTTCATATTAGTTTGTTTTCATCCTGTCTGCCTGTTTTATTAACTCTCCTGTCATTTCAGATCCTGCCATTCACACCCTATCATCTCTCATTAATTCATATATTCGTCTATAATCATTCCGTCGAGTCCAGCATGTTGGTCTGCAATTATATGTCACGTTTACATTTTAAGGGCAACCCTCTTTATGAACAGGGAGTTCTTCTTCTTCACTAGCTATCGTCCTGGCATCCTGCGCTGTGATGCTTTCATTAGCGGCCGTGGGGTTTGTCTCCCGGCCTCTCTTCCTCTCCCTGCTCTGCATTCAGACGCTTCGCTCTGATAAACCAGCGAGCAGCTTCAAGTGACAGCAGCCGCACAGGGCCAATAAAACGGGACCTGGACCAGATAAACACTAACAAAACACTGGAATTTATCAAAGCCCCCACGTCTCTAAATGGTGTTACAGCACTGACAGAACTATTTCAGCTCAAGGTTCATTTAGCAGTTGTTGTGAAAAGCTTTCGATCTGAATAAAACAGTTAATTCAGTGTAAAATCAACGCTCCTTTAACTCATTCACTATTCTCTATAAGATACACACTCAATGTTTTACTGAGAGAATGGCTGAGGTATTTGTCCACAAAATGCAATCAAATGGATGATTCACGATTTTTTCTTCTTCTCAAAAGCAAAAAGACAAATATGCACGTGCAAAATAGTTTGAATCATGATTTGCCTACAAGTCCCAACTAGACACAACCTGTCAAAGTATTTTAAGGAGGGGATCGACTTCAAGGCTAGTCAATACTGCAGTCATCAGAACGAGCAGACGTTCATCTACGGAGCAACAACAGGATCTGAGCCAACCCGCCGGCCTGTAAGTTAACCCCTTCCTGTCTGCTCTCCTCCTGGCTGAAGGCTCCTATAGCGGCGAGGAGCAGGGACACAACTCTGCCGCTGTCCACCAGCTTTTAAAGTAACCAGTGGAATGTTGGCATGACAAAACGCTAAATGGGAAGAATAAAAATGACACAATGCTTCATCCACACACACTCGTCACAATTTGTTAAGACTTGGCAACATTACCCAACAGCGTTGATTGTGTTTCTTCAAAGTACAGTCGTACTATTTAGTTAACAGCTTGAAAAATGTACTTTCTTTCACCACTTAAGAATTGATAAACGATACAAAATCCCTCCTAAATGCTACATTAAGACACCAAGACCTTGAGAAACCATCCATGCTGTGATTTGGTATCAAAAGCTTTTGACAATTGGAGATTTCTGTAAGAGTCGCATTTTTTTTTTTTGCGATTGTCTGTTCAGTAAACCGCTCAGAAACCCCTTATAGTCCATAATACTCTGAAAGACTGTAAAGTCAGTCGAGCGCTGACAAACATGTTAAGTCTGTATATCGACTGGTCAGTCGGTCGGCTAAGCCCACCCGATGGCCTGTGATGAGGCCTGTCATGCCTCATCACAGGCCTATGGATGAAGCTGTAATACTGACTATCTTAAAAACTGTAAATATTCACTAAACAAGCATAATTTGACAGCGTTTTCTTTTGGACTTCCTGTTTTCCACATACATGTATGAATTAATTAATAAACTAGTGTTAATTTGTGTCTCCCTGCTCGTCGCTGTGCTTACTCTACAGCAGAGTGATACTGGGATAGTTGATCCAGCAGCTCTGTCTTTCGATAGAACTCCTGTCCTTTACTGCTCTTCTTTTCAAAAGGGGACACACGAGTCTTAATCTAGTCTGTGATCAAGAAAATAATGAATAGAATGCCACTGTGATCAAATATTCCTCCCTGCTTCCATGTCAACAGGCAGCGGAAAGAGACAGAATGAGAAGACATCTGACTGCTTCGCCGTGTGCTGGCCAGAGCCGGCTGCTTCATCTACGATGTGTGTATTAATAGCAGACGATAAACCTGCGCCGTTGTCAGGGAAGTGGAAATGGAGGGGGAGGGGGGGGAGCACAGGAAACAGCAACCCACAGTGAGAAACGTGTTGCACTAAGGTTGAAAACAGATACCGGTGCAGAGTGTGGCAGCGTGCTCCATGTGACGAATCACTCACTCACACACACACACACTACAGACCGGGGTACTGGTCCCACTTCTGTAGGGTTGTTGTTCCTCTTAAGGGAGTTGATCTGGTTGAGGTAGAAGCAGACAGACTGATTTACAAAGTACGTGCGTCAGATTAGAGTCCAGCAGCATTAAATTGGCCAACTGACAGACAACCTGCAGCACTTGGCAGCAACAGATCCTCCGTTTGCTTTCGGGAGTTTGGTTTACCTCAAAGCAGATATGATGGATTGAGACGTGGGCCAGGGGCTTGCTGTGTGTCAGTACCTGTGCCAATATGACACTTGAGTTATGGTGAGAAAAGAAACGTATTGGGTATGAGTATAAAGCAGGGTTTTTCCTGGTGGTACCATGCGTTCATGTGCACACATGTGCATGTGTACCGGGTAGTGCATGTTTGAGACTGAGAACTATGACCACAAACACCGACATACAACATATAAACACAGATTGATTGTGATGAAAGATCTCCTTCGGTTTGTGAAGCATTTATCATAAAAAGAGAAAATTGAATCGTAAATAATTGTAAGTAAACCTCTTTCACACTTTTACAAGACACTTTATAAGATAGCTTATCTTTTTTTTTAATAATTTCTCTGGTTTCATTTACAATCTTTTTTCTTCAGTAGTATATATATATATATATATATATATATATATATATATATATATTCTCAGATGGATGCTATTGTAATGAACTAATATCACATTCTACAGATGTCTGCTTTTGTATTAGATAAAAATGTGTCAAAAAGTTGATGAAAAACACTTTTTATGTACATTTCATCAGAGTAAACAGACGCATACATGGCGTTGTAGTTCAGAAACGCATGTAGACGGGCCAGAGCGGCTTTCAGAAACACCCGCATTTATAAATGTCAGTCGGCTGGCAGCCGGTCCGCTAACTTAAAAATCCTGCTACGATGAAGGCCTCTGACTGACTAGCACTCGCTGCCTTCGCTAGGTTTAGGCGTGAGGAGTGAGATTGGTTCTGGTGAGAATAAGCCCATCAAGAGGCAGCGCAGGGCGGGTCATGCTTCCCGGTTCAGCCAAAGACGGACAACTTTTTTTCTTCCTCTTTGGTAGTTTTGGCAGCACCTTTCCCGGTTCTGGTAGCGATACAGCACCAACACAACGGCGTAACGCCACAATCGCAGGCACACATAACAGAAACCCACCGAGTGCAACAATAGTGCTATATAAACATAACAATAAAACAGTGGCGACGAGGAAGATCTCGGGTAGATAATAACGTGAATAAATATGAAAATAATTGAAATCATGCCCTCTAAACTAAAAAGGAAAGACTTTAGATTCAAAACCAGCTGAACAGCATTCAAGCTCGCCTTAAACGGACATTAGTACCCTGAGACGAAGCCGGGTCACAAGTTAATCCCGACTATAGTGTAAAGCAATGCAAATGTGTTGCCCATCACAATCACTTATAGCTCCCTCGCAGCATGAAGGGCCTTCCCACCATGTTAATGACTTTGAAGTGCACTCTAAGCTTCCCAAGGCCGAGTCTGAAAGAGGGTTTAAAGCGGTTTAGAGTGCAGCGGCTACAGAGGAATGACTGCAGGCAACAACAACAACAAAAACATTGCATTGCACTGTTCCTTATGTGCCTTTGGAATTCACTGGAAGTGTGCTCCAGAAGAAAGGAGAGCAGGCCTGTCCAACCGGTCCATGGGTTACCGCCGCAGTGTCAGTCAGTGGAGAGCAGCGATGCAACAGAACTTAAACGTTTTAATCAAATTAATCTTTTGTTTTTTAGGCCCATTAAAGGAAAATCAGTTTATGCATTGTGATTTCTGTAAAGTCACAACAAAATGACACTCAGGGCCAGGTAATGATGGCAGGAGAATACGTCAGCAGAGATATAGTCAATATAGAAAAATGGCAACAGTTGCACACACAGAGCAAAAAAAAGCTTAATACTCCAATTCATGAAATATTGCGACTAATTGGCCTGTTAGCAATGTGGGCTCTCAATGTGTGAAATTAAATCCAGCAGCTTTGACTCGACCATGTCCTCGTGTCTCAAACCCGGAGTGCAGTTAGTTCCCAACCTTCAACACCTGTCACCCCATTCATTCCTACCAGTCTCTCTGTCTGTCTCTCGGGAGCAGAGCGAGCTTTGACTAATCCACAACAAACTGACAGACAGCTGACCATTTGCTCTGTCAGCCGCTGTGCCTAAGTAGGCCTCAATCCTTTCTTGGCTCTAGAAATCACTCTCTCACACGCGCTCTAGCTCGCGCTCTAGCTCTCGCTCTAGCTCTAGCGTGGCCACTCCTGCAGTGTTGACACTTTCGACACATTAAATCTAAAATGTTGCCGGCCTAGTTTTAAGTTTTCTTCTTGATAAATGTTGCCATGTCTGGCCTCTGGCACCGTCACCCCGAAACACACATGAACATTCCAGTAAACAAGTAAAGAGAGAATAATTCTCTCTTGATTTATTACCTCAGTAAACATTGTAAACATGAGTTTATGGTCTCAATCTCTAGTTCCAAGTCTTCTTCAATACAGCATGATGTTGATTTAGTAAATGATGGTCCATTTAGATTCAAACAGACCATAAAGCAGGGTATGGCTTTAGGGTGGGCTTACTGTGATTGACAGGTTGATACCAATTAGAATCGTATATGGTAACTTTCGTTCATCGGTTGCAAAAAGTAAAGATGGTGACAGCCGTAATCCAACATGGCAACAGCTAACACTGGAGGATTCAAAATGACAGTCCACAAAGCAATGGGAGATGTCACAACGGCTACATCCATGGTTTTGGCTGATGCTCCTTGTGTGTTTATTCTTTTCTTATAAAAACCCAGTAAGGCGAACCTATGAAGACCCGTTTACATTACTAATGCAAAACAAGTTGGAACTCAGCCTGCCAGCTCCTGGCGTCATTAGTAACGTTGGGTTTAATGGACACAGACCGTGGTGTGGGCTACGTGTTCTGGCATGCCCACATCCTCATTCACATGCAACACTCGTCCACAGCCCTCTCTCCCCTGAGATCCAGCTTCACTGCAGGGCTTCTTCCCCCCACGGAGATGAAGTGGGACACACACACACAGACACACTTTCATGTCCCTCGGCAGTTTAACCCGCTTTACAAGCCCACTTAATTAAGACTGGACCATCTATTCAGTAATAGTTCTAATCACATTTTCATACCACTTCCATCGTGGCCAATGAAGGGAATTGCAGCAACTAAACTGTGTATTGCAGTGTCCGTGGCTGCAGACATGCTTAGCCCCTGGGAAGGTGAGCGGACTTTGAGAAGGATAACCGTACAGCAGGACCCAGAATGAAAGTCCAACAGCAGAACTGGACTAGCTCAATAAGGGTCGAAGTCAAACTTTCTGAACAATACTTGGAAATGGAGTACCGTCAGAAGTGGTGGATTTAAAGAAGTAGAGGTAATATACTAATAACATCTGATTTTAGACATCCTTCTGTTGAAGTACTACTGAAAAGTAATTCATAAAGCTCAAAATAAATACAGTCATCGAAAACACACCGAACCGTGAAGCCAAAACCGAGGTACATACGAAAGAGTGAATTTTGTGAACTGTTACACCCCTAGCATTAGCTAATAAAGCTACAAAAATATATAATAATTGGTCAATTACTTGGAAACCAGCAGCAAAGGCCTTTTGACATTTCAATAAGTAATACAAATGAATGACGGCTGAATTGCATTGAGTTGCTTTTGTGCACACTGGTTCACTGTCACAGTGCCGTGTACCGGGACAAAACAAACGTCGTTAAATGCTTTTAGTGAAATCCTGACGGACCGGTTTGTCTGTGCACAATTCCTACAAACCTGTCAGTCTGACATGCTGACTTAGGCAACACATGCCTCTTTGACACCTGTACGTGACTGTTGTAATAGAGTGTGTGTCTGTGTGTCTGTGTGTGTGTGTGTGTGTCTGTGTGCGTGCGTCTGAGCATTCACATCTTTCCATCCTGGTCGACCACAATAAAATGCCTCGGGCACCGAGCGAAATGCAGCTCAGAGATAAATAAAGGCAGCCGGAGGTGTGGGAGCGTCGATGTGCTGCACTCACAATCTAACCTACAAATTCATGAGAAGCACACCACTGTTCATTCATCATATAGCCTCCTATTCACAGCAGCTGTATCACTGAACCCACACCAGGGTCCACGAAACGCAACCCAACGAGGAGCGTAGACAGACTCACTGGGACAGAAATACAAGTGTAAACATTGACGCTGAGCCAGATAACATTCATACAAGTGTTACACTCCGTCTCTTCTTGTTTCCACTGGATATTCTCTAATGGCAGTGAAGCTAAAGCCAGCAGGGCCATACAAGGCTTTCTGTGACGCTGACCATGTAACACATCTGAGTCAAAAGTACCAGTGCTTTCTGTAATAGGCACGCCAGGAACGAGGACAGAAGGGGCTGTCATTTACATTTCTGAACATTAGTAACGATAGCAGGCACAGGAACCCCCCACCCCCCCACTAGTTGCTAATTTCTTATAGTGTTACATTGAAAAACAAACACAACGTGTTTAAATCAACAGGAGAATGAAGGTTCCATTCAGTTACATCATGATGCGTTCAGGCTCTCCTCAGTGAAAATGAGTACTGGGTGAAGGTAAATTACAGTTATCATGATGTGCTCATGTGTAATCTAGTAAAATGTAGTGTTGGTGAGAAACTGAATAAATCCAGTTGTTTGAAGGAGATGTTTTCAAACCACATAAATAGATATTAGAGATGTATTATTACACTAACTCTAAACAGATTATAATACATCATTAAAAGTACTCATGATAAGAATCTTTTTAAATCAAAGCAAATATTTGTAATCTATTTTCTAATCATTTGAAGTGTGTGTTTTATGCAAATAAACTTTATAGATAATAAAAACATCTAATTTTTCACACTGACTGCGGGATGGTTGATATTATATTTGGGATGGTGGTGAAAGTTAGCCCAGTGTCAATTCTAGTTCTTGGAAAGAAGATCAGAATCTGCAAAAAAACCTGAGTCGGCAGGGCAGATCTGTACAGAAGAAAATTGCAATTGGTGCATCGTACACAACTCCGTCATCAGGAAGGGTTTCATTCTGAGCTCACAAGTGTGATTCAACAACACACATTAACCCAAGGAGCAATCTTGCAAACTATTAGTAGAAACATTCACCGACATTTTGTTTAGGAGGAAAACGGTTCGGACAACGAGGAAGCTGGTCTTGGGCACAGCGGTGGGAACCAAACGAATGAGTTCTAATGAAAGCGAGCCAGTCTGTGTCAACACAGGACTAATGTGACTGTAATCTCTGCACCCCCCAGTCCAAACAATAGCGTGGATTAACTGTTCTTCCCATCTTATTGGCAGCGGGCAACAGAAACCAGGGCTGCAATTAGGAAGCCGCTCTTCAGAGACGGACTCCTGATGCCGGCGTGGTGCAGACAACAGGGCCGGCCAAGCAGCCCTGCAGGGTGCAGGCACACATCCGCAGTGGGAGGGTGAGACAGGTCATCAATGTAGACAGGAAGGCTTTTGTGAGTGTAGGGCTTTCCGTCAGCTACGCAATGTGTGGACATTTTGAACCCCTTAATGAAGCTTTGACCCGTCTCCGCTATCAGCTGGAACGTGATGGTAAGACATCACCCTCTGAAATGAATCGAATTGATTACACTGCACTTTATCCCGCCTCCAGTGTGATTTACAAATATAAGAAATAAAAGGTCAAGGAATGCAGTTCTCCATTACGCTGTGCTGATAATCTTTACTTTTATCTCCCAAGCATACCTAAAAACACAAGCCTGTTTTGGCTCCAAGTGAGACGAGATAAAAGGGGCTTTGCTCCCCACGGATGGCTACTAGAAAACCAAAAGTACACCTTTCTGAGGCTTGGTCTGCAAATGTGAGTGTAGTTAAAAAATGTTTGATATTTATGGATTCTGAATATTTGAAACATTCATTCTACGCACTTTCGGTGGGGTAAATCTCTAGTTTCAAGTATTCTTCAATACAGCATGATGTTCATTTAGTAAATGATGGTCCATTTAGAGTCAAACAGACCATAAAGCAGAGTATGCTTTAGGGCAGGGCTACGATGAGATTGACAGGTCGCTACAGCTGCAAGAGCCGTACACGACGTCTCTACGTCACTCCTACGCTGCTCAAATGTGGTCACTTCCGTTCACTGGTTGCAAAAAAAACAAGATGGCGACGGCCAAAAACGTCCCAACTCGAGGCTTCAAAACGGCAGTTCACAAACCAATGGGTGACGTCCCGACTGCGTCCACTTCCTAAGTACAGTCTGTGGTTGACACTGCTGTCAAAGTGCATCTAAAAATGTACAGAATCTTCTCCCAGAGGTGCATGCCCCCCCCCCCCGATGGTCCGCCAACCTACGGCTGAACCGCTTCCTCCAACCTTCAATGCAAAGTTAATTTGATCCCACATGATTTGATCAGTCTGGTGTTATAGAGGAGAGACGTGCAGCGACAGGTCACAAGACATTTATATTTTAACTATTGCTCTTTAGTAATAAGGAAAAGTACTTATGATCTGATTACTCAATGGAGTAATCGGTAGAATACTCCATTACTAAAATGATCAATAGTTGCAGCCCTACACCCACCACAGTGCCACAGAATCCTGTAGGAAACACTGGCCGTGTATTAAAATCTTTTAATAAAAATCTAAAATGTTATGCGCTCGAAGTTGTGTCAACTTTGTCCTGTGATATCAAAAATCGGTATTTTTCAAGGTACTGCATCGAACTTAGACAAGTGCAAACAATAAGCCCTTTCATCTCATTACACTAATCTTCAGAGCCACAGACACACGAGGCTAATGGCTCTGACCACAGCATGCCTCTGCAACACTTAACTAAACTGCTGCACAGAGGAGCACAGATAACATAGCACCAGAGAGCGGCCATCAGTGGCTCAGTGTATTCTCAACTAGTGCTGGCGGTATACCGGTTCAACCGGTATGCGGGATGAACAAAGACAGACTGGAGATGCACCGATAGAGTTTGACACGTATGCAACACTGATTACCGTGTAATATGTGTGGTATTTGTTATAAATGTACGTTGGTACGTAAAGGGTGATAAGAAGCTGTACATGGAGGGGCTTAGGAGCCAAGGGAATGTAGGTGAAGGAAACCGGAAGAGACATGCCACACAAACAGCTGTTCACCGCTTGTTGCGATCCTGTAGACCAGATTCTCAACTGATGGGTCGTCGCGGACCCGTTTTCAGTGGGTCGCGGGCCTTTGCCTGAAAGCAGCGGAGTTATTCACGCTCCTTTCCAGCATTTACGGCACTTGTTCAGCGGTGCAGGAAAAACACAGGCCAATGCGTTGTAAATCACGTCACGTGATGCAGTTCAGCCAATCAAATAAGGGTATTCAGACACGTTTCCTGACTCCAGTGAGATGTACCCACACCGTGACACAGGGAGGAGAGACAAGGAAAGACATCATAGAGCAGAACTCCTGTTAAGCTACATGTGAAAGTTAAATGTCTGAATGGTCTATTTCAAGTATCTAAATTGCTGAAAAGACCGCGTTCCTTAACCGCGCTTAAACTTATTAAGTGTATGAGTGCGAAAAAAA
This sequence comes from Pholis gunnellus, assembly GCF_910591455.1. Taxonomy (NCBI): domain Eukaryota; kingdom Metazoa; phylum Chordata; class Actinopteri; order Perciformes; family Pholidae; genus Pholis; species Pholis gunnellus. The sequence goes on from NC_136534.1 coordinate 4,712,469, forward strand.
TACAGTGATATACCGTGATACCGCCAGAGTTTTGCAAAATACCGTGATATACACTTTTGGTCATACCGCCCAACACTACTCTCAACACTACAACAACCGCAGAGGGCTGTGGCTGTACAGCACGGCCAGAAGTAGAACCTCGGTGCCTAAGTGCATCACATACACAGCAGCTACCTGGCAGAGAGCGCAGCTTGTTGGGCCCATAAACAGCCCGGCTCAGCACAATAAAGCATAGTGAGCTGCATACATCCAGTGCCCATCAATAATACTGATTAGTAGGGCTATCAAACGGCCTCTCAGCGCAGATGGTGGCATGCTAGAAATACGTGGAATGGAAAAGGGCGTACGATACAGCTCCATGGCGGCTCGACGCACAGCTCGTGGTGGAATACGGTTACTGGGAAGAATGGTGCAAGATAAACGATGGCTCCTAGTCTTCAGACGTTGACCTCAACAGTTGGGCAAACCACGTATCCTCAGGAGTTTGTCAAGAAAATAGAGTCTTCTTTCACGATGAAGACCCCTCTGAAGGCGGTGCTTAATTGGTTTCTTAAAATCGTGGATAAAACACTTAAATATGGCAAATATCTGTGTTATTTCCTTATGAAACAAAATACAACAGTCTTTGCCTGAATGGTTCGTCTCCCTGGACTTCACAATTAATATTTTTTTGTTTTTCATGTTCATTCGGTTCTTTGTCAGATTAATACATTTTGTGTTGAAGGGTTAGTCAAACTTTTTACTCCACAATCAAACATCTTCATTTGCCAGATGCCTGTGCGCACCAACGAACGTGCAGCATTGTCTGGTTCAGGTTCTGACCCTAACAGCAATATTTAAATATCCCTAAAAGGAACAAATGCTGTTTGCTGTCCAGCATTTACATTAACTACATTTTAGGTCCTGTTTTCAAACATATGAAAACATGGGGTTATGCCGCGGGTATCGATATGACAACTCCCTTTTGCTGGCTGTCATAGTAACACAACACGCTTTTACTGCTTGAGAGATTATCAAGAGCTCGGCAGTCAGATAAAACAGTGACCGTCAGAGCAAGCCATAGAAATGTTGACACGTCTCAACACAGTCCGAGACGCTCATCAACAAAACTAAACACTAGTCCCCACTAGCTCCCTCAACCTTTTAATTAAAAACGTCACATTGAAGAACAATACAACTGAATAATCCCGTTCTACATATCACGGCTCGTACTACAGGTCAGCAATGTTCTGTTAGAAGCCCACATGCCCCAACCCTCGGGTCTCTATGCGCCACATGCAGTAATCTGGCATTGTTAGCCAGCTGTTCATTCAGACCGTCTGCATGTTTCCTGATTAATCCATCAAGGAGCTCTAAGATGCTTCCAGTCACTTCTTAGGGGTCAGTGTGGGGGACTTCCTCTGTGAACAACAGAGCAATAGACCTCCTTCACTGGCCCGGGTCAAACATACAATATGGAGGTTCTTATGATGAGTGAGTATGTGTCTGTCTGTCTGTCTGTCTGTCTGTCTGTCTGTCTGTCTGTGTGTGTGTGTGTGTGTATAAAGGTCAATGGGAAAAGTAACCACAGTTTCCTCATTGCTTGTGCCACACCTATTAAGTTGCCGAAACAGGGGAAACAAATAATGCTGAGTTGACTGCCTCTGAAAGCATTTTCTGCACACACAAACAAATCATGAGACTGATTTCAGGCTCCCTCCAGGATTAACACCACATGAGCAACCACACCGGCCGAAGAACATCTCGTTATCCAATTCAAGAGCTGGACTTAGTCCCGTGTTCCTGCCGTCGTTTGAGCTACCTGATGAGATAGATATATCAGCAATGGACGGACACGCGATCCATTTGTCTGTGCTCTGTCAAGCCTCGTAGAAAATCAATGAGCCAGTTAATTCAGTGCAATGGGACACCCACTGACATCAGTGCTAGAAGAGCTGACCTTGTAGCACATGGCCCACGGCGGCCAGCAAAACGATCAGTGTCAAGTACTGTTAGCAGCATAATGCTAATGGAACACACAGCTCGGTATTCACAAGTCCGGCTCTGGTTGTTCCGTTGCACGGAGCCCTGGCGTGGGATTGAGGCGATCTAAACGCAAAAACGAGCCGCGGCGAACACGTGAGCAAACTAACAGCCATGGTGTTACAGCAAGGTGTGATGAAAAAATGTGTGGAACAGGTGTTAGCCACACAGCTACCTCATTACACCACTGTGCCAAAGCTGGGTTTTAATAGGACTTTGATAAAGATGTCCTGTGTGGTTTGATGCCAGAAGCCCCATGTTCTGATACAGGGACGGAATTTTTTCGGGAGGTAAGGGATTAAATAGGTGGACTGGACACTTAGTTAGCGCCACGGGCAACAAGCCCGGTGCATCCAACTTAAAACAATCGATGGATTATAAAGCTTGAAGGCACCAGACTTTCAGAAATGGGCTGAATCAAAGAGAAGCTGCGCTGTATCACTCTGCCATTTTCTAATGAACAGCATGACTAATTTCATTGCTTTCGCATCATTCATCAGCCTACATGTTTTGCATACCTACGGCTGGAGCATCATACTCATCGCCCAGCAGGATTTCAGGTGCCGAGTACGCCAGAGATCCACAGCTGGTCGTCAGCTTTTTCCCCGGCTGAAACTTGTTGCTGAATCCAAAGTCGGTGAGCTTGACGAGCCCTTGCTTTTCGAAGAACACCACGTTCTCCGGCTTAAGGTCCCTGTGCACCACATGCAGCCGATGGCAGTAGGAGATGGCATGGACGATCTGGGCGAAATATTTCTTTGCCAGCTCCTCATTCAGACCCTCCTCGTGTTTCATGATGTAGTCAAACATATCCCCTCCGTCGCCTAGCTCCAGAATGAGGTAAAGCTTGGTCTGGGTGTCTATCACTTCATACAGGCGCACAATGTTGGGGTGCTGGACCAGCTTCATGCAGCGGACCTCCTGGAAGAGGTGGCCCGTGGCCACGGTGTCGAGCTTGGTCTTGTCGATCACCTTCACCGCCACTTTCTCCCCGGTGAAGACGTGGCGCGCCAGCTTGACCACAGCAAAGTGGCCGCGGCCCAGCGTCTTGTCCAGGTCGTACAGGCCGGCGATCTTGCCGTCGTAGCCCCGCTTGAAGCCTGCCATAGCTGGAGAGGGCGACGGGGTGAGGGGGGCCCCCACTGCAGGCCGGGGCGGGTTGGCTGAGTTGTGCGGGTCCAGCTTAGTTCAGTTCATCGAAGGATGAAGGAGAAACCCATGGCTCCAGCTTCCTAGAAGATAGGAAACACACCCATTTACCACAATTTCAATAAACACTTATTACGTTACACAAGTTGACCAGTAAACCGAAACTAAACATATCCAAATACAATGGAAAACATTTCTCTGGTTCACCTATACTTATTTGAATGAATAATATACCCACGCACTCCCTTACTCACAGTGAAGCATTGGGCAGAATAATGCTTGGATATGTTATTATATATGTACGTTATACTTGAATCCCCTGCTTGCTGCATATTCAGAGGAGGCAGGTTGGGCTTGTTTTGACAGGATGGCTGCTGCTCTAACGTTAGCTAGCGTTAATGTATCCTGGCGTACTGCAACAATAAACCAAGTTTCCTAAACTGTAATAAATGGCTTCCTATAGTTGCATGCACATGCTGCTGTTTGGCTACCGTGGTGGAGTTTGACAGACTAGTCCAGAAGTCCGCTGCACAACGGGCCCAGCGGTAGCACCAACAACTCACGTTAGCCTCACGCTACCAGGGGCTAGCTCGTTGTTCATTGATTAACAGACGTTAGCTTACAAGCCGACTGGCGTGAACCGCTTCCGTTAACACAAGTTAAAATGTCGCCCGCTACTTCACAAACCCAACTCGGCGATAATCTCTCAACAAAAACATTTAGCGGTGTAACAAAGCGCTGGCCACACATGTACACGAGTGCTTCACATTTCACACGGCTAGCCCTGGTTAGCATATAGCAAGCTAAAGTTACTCTATCGCTCGGCTCACCTCTCCAGCTTCGGTAAACATAAAGCCCCCGAGCCCGGTCTCTACCGGGAGCCCTGGCTCCAACGGGTGCTGTCTACTGAAGCTTCTCGCAAACTGTCGGGGAAGACGAGGAGGTGGCCGCGGCACTCAGAGGGTGCCTATGCCCGGGGTTCATCTGTAAAACGAGGCATTGCATCGTTGGCAACGGCAACCCTGGTCGGAATCGTTGTATCCTCCCAGCCGCGGCGGTGGGGCTGTGATGCTGCCTTCACGTGCTGAAAGAAAATGTCGAGATTTTCAACACCATCAGATTTCTCCAGGATTACCATGGGGGAATCATCGTACACCTGTTCGGAAAATATATCCACTGTTCAAAAGATATGCATCTTGTTCGGTTGTGAAATGACAAAAAAAGTTATTTTCATTTCACGGTTTCGGTATTGTTGTTATCATTGTTGGCTTTCCTGCGGGACAAGTTTGACAAGTTGCATTCACTATTTGGAAGCTTCAGAGTTTGGTCCTTACGAGGACCCCAGAAAGGCTGCACAAGAACATCGCCAACCGCATTCAGCTCTGACGTCAAACGAAGTCTTTTGATTGGGAAAGGTGGCTGAAATATTATTCTATTTACACAACAATGAATGGCGGTATATTATTTGTAGCTCATTGATAAAGGCATGGCAGTGGGTTCCTAATGAAAGGGACGGTTTTAAATTAGTGTGTTTTGAGATAATCAGTACGTCCAATATGTTGCCCAAATAGCGTATCATTTAATAGCAGGCGACAACACTTGAAATAGTGAAAGTATAGTGTATTTGTGTATCATTGTACATGGTTTACAGAGCCTTCTGTCCGTGTGTTACTGGTCCTCTCAATACATGGCGTACAGTGACATCTAGTGACGGACAATAAATGTGCCTTGAATACCATTCATCTATCAACTTTAACACATAATTGCAATGAAGCCATGAGTCATGTTGTTAGCCCCTTTAGTGCTTTTCCAGTTGAAAACTCAGATACATTAGGGTGTAGGTGCTTCCATCCAGTCGTACTGCCTGATGCAATTAAGGTGAGACTCTACAGGCAAAAACAGTGTTTTTCATGCACTGGTCAATTTTGAGATATTTGGGCTATTTTTGCTTCCATAACATGTCTTCTTTCAGACTAGTAAAAGAAGAAAAAAAGATCCAAAATACACATGAAGTTGTTTATTTTACTACTTTGTCTATTCAAGTCTGTATTTCTCCTGAATTCATCAAAACTGGGGAAGTGTCATGGTGATATCTATTAGTTTAATTAAAATATATTTTTTAAAAGTAAAGAGCAGTCCTTACTTTTCAAACAAAAAGTAATGTGGTCAGATGTCAGCAAGTGCATGTGTCGCATTACAGTGTGAATGCTTGAGTCAAAGAGGAAAGGGTCACATCAAATTAGGAATTTATCATATGATGTAGCATTCTCTATCCTGATCTACTGGGAAGAATGGCGTTCATCCCTCCAGCAGCATTCAGAGACTTGCACTAAGGCTGTTCAAGCAGCATAATACCTTATTAACATAGGCTACACAATGTTATTTGTAGCCTTCAATTTTTCATTCATTTGTAGGTAATTTAGGTTTTAGCCACAGTGTGAAAGACAAGGACATTATGACCTGAGCTAAATATGTATTTTTTTAATTTATCTATTTAATATAATATTTATTTATAACTGACCATATATTTACTTATCTACATTTGTCAAAGTATCTAATGATTTGGTTATGATTTCATACTCGCAGCAATAAAAACAATGCTAGCAGTGTTTCTTTCTAAACTCAAGATGGAAGTGTTGCCTTGTATTTGACTCATCACCACACCGTGCAGTAGGGCCACTGATTCACTGTTCTCAAAATATCAGTTCTTAATTTAAAGCTGTTGTAATGAACCTATATGTCATAGTGTAAGTACTATGACACCATGGATATACAGTCTTCTTCTTCTTCTTCAAAATATTGCATTACCGTCAACTAAGTTTCTCGAAATCAGCATCACAGAGAACCTGACATGGTCCTCACACATCTCCATCCTGGTTAGCAAAGCTCATAAACGGCTCTATTTCTTAAGGAAACTTAACAAGGCAAAATGTCGGTGCCAAGTTTTTGGTAACTTTTACAGAGGAGCAATAGAAAGCATCCTGACTGGAAACCAACTGGAATAGGATGTGCACGGCCCAGGAAAGGAGAGCTCTACAGTGGGTGATTCAAACCACCCAGACATCAGTGGTATTGGTGACAAGGGGTGCCTGCAGAGAGCTAAAAGGGTATTAAAAGACAATACCGACCCAGCCACAACCTGTTCACCCTGCTGTTCACCTGTACCACCAGATTCAAAACAGCTTCTTTCCTCTGGCTGTGAGACTCCTAAATTCATCTTCCACCCTCCACCATATAATGTAGTTTTCTTTTCTTGTGTAGCAAAATAAGACAACAGCTGTGTTTCATTGCCCAACCCTGTTGAACAATGACAATAGATCAACCTTGAACCTTAAACCTTTAACTGCTGGATTTAAATTAACTCTCCACTTACTAAATAAAACAATAATAACTCCCTCCCACCCATTTCCCACTCTGCTCCAAAGTCTCTATTTCCCAGCCTAACAGCTTCTCTCAGCTACTGCTCCACACCTTCAACAGAGACTCCCACAACACCCAGAAATCTTCTTGCTGCGTCTATAATTATGTCAGTTTTCTCAGATCTTCTGCTCCAGCAGAACAGTTAATTACCATTGCCACAAGGTCAAAAACGTTACCCGTACAAAAGCAAAATTCCGTATGCTTCCTGACTGACTTGTCCTCCTTGGCTTCCTGTCTCACACCATACAAGGTCTTTGCAGATCCAACCCTGATTATTTCTTTGTCCATACTCTCTTTGGACAGGTAGCCTCTCATGCTGCCTTTGCAAAGATGACACTCTGGTTCTTCCTCACAGTCTATTTCATGTTCACTTCCCCCACATTTACCACATGTGGCAAAAAAATATGGGCTGGCTGTAGCTAGTGGGTAGAGGGGGTTGACTTTTGACCACAGGGTTGGTGGTTTGATCCCTGGCTCCTATTGCTCCCACAGTCCTCTTGATGAAGTATCATTGAGCAAGACACTGAGTAGCATGTTTTTTTTCTAACTAATGCTTAGGATGTATAAATGCAGAGATCAATCTTTCCAAACTTCCAACAGCTCTGATGTTGTAGCGGTTCTGTAACATACTGCTTTATGTACTAGAGCACGACTGGATTATGGACCGGGCCACGGGCCAGCGCTCCAGGGCCTCGTACTGCCAGGTGGAGTCCAAGCCTCAAGTGTAAGACGTCTGGAGGAAGTTGAGCGCCATGGCCCTCAGTGCGCAGGCCCTTTTGTCCTTTTAGGGTGAGCCAACCACTAAGGCCCCCCAGACCCCTCAGTGGTTACAATGTGAGGGCCCCTTGATGTTTAAAGAGTGAGCGGACCACTATCTCCTCGGCACCTAAAGGGTTCCAAACATAAGCTGGCCAACAGGGCCCCCGTGCCTCAGTGTGAGTTGAGGGCCACCAGGGCCCTCGTGCATACATGGAGTGCAGCACATGGGGCCAGGAGCATTTACAACGGCTCTGGTCAACTTGAAAAGACCAGAGGTGAAGGTTTAACTTCTCCCTCTTACTTTTTAACCCATTTCCCCACAGTGGGCCTCACAGAGCTTCACATCCAGCCCCGTCTATCAGACCCCGGAATCTTCATTCCAACCACGTAGGGTTTCTTTCTCCCAACACACCGCATTGACTCGATGAATCCACTTAATTTTTTTTCTTTCTCTCCTCTGAGGTTGCCCTCTGCTTCTAAATTCAAAATGCTTGACATCTATCTCCCCCGCTCCTTGCTCCTCCATCTCGACCTCCGCTTATTAAGGTCAATCAGCCTACGTCCGGATAGGCAGTCGCTTTTGCTTTCTCATTTCATTTCATATTGCACTCAGCAAACATGCCAAGCCTGCAGAGACCTTCTTTGGGTTTGCTATACTTTTAAGTAGCCTACATTGTGCTGGTAATACAAACGCTTACTTACATATAATTGTAAAGGACAATTTTTACATTTGATAAGGGGGGACACAAGTTAATAGGGGAGAAAATGTAACTAATAGATATCACCATGACATTTCCCGAGTTAAATAGACATTAAGACAATTATTTGTGTATAACAAGCCTATGTCATATTTGAAAATGTAAGACTAAATATGTAAATGATGCATTACCTTGTGCTATGTGCTAATTTGCATTTATTTCCAGAACAGATATTTGACTATTGGATTAAGCCAGGCTCAAAATTCTTGTTTCATTTTGTTGACACATAAGGAGGTTTTTACAGAGGGAATATCGGAAATCTCTTTGAATCACTCCATAAATCAGATAATACTGTCAACAGCTGTAAAAAAAATCAATTTAATTCATTCATTCATGTTATTAGTAATAAAATGTTGTATAAATCAGGCTTTGAATGATATATGAATAAACCCTTCTGTAATGACTTTCAGAATATAGATTCTGAGTGAAACTGTAAAGTTTGGTTGTGTGTGAGTGCTACTGAAGTGGAATCATTTTGAGAAAATAGTATTTAGATGTATTATAAAATGACATACATTTTGAAGACACTTACAGGTAAATAAGGTATTTGCTGTAAATGTCTTATGGAAAAAGGTTTTTGAATATTATAATTTTGGATGTTTTTTTCCTGGTCTGGAAGAAGACAAAAGTGGAAGAAAAAACGATGTTTTTGCCAAATAAAAGGATCTTTGTCCCCCGCAGCAGATCAATACGCACAGCGTGTAATAGTTATCAGTGGCCCACATGTGACAATTACAGAGGCCCGTGTGTCATCGCGAGCTTTGAGCGCGGGACTTCTCCTTTGGCGGTAGGCGGAGACTGGACGCAGCAGAGTGGAGTCGGTATCCAGGCAGCTGCTCTGCCCGTCTCTCTCTCTGCCTCTCTGCCTCTCTGACAGCTAGGCTAGCTTGTAAACAACACCTCAGAGCGCCGCCGGTGTCTCGGAGAAGCGAAAGACTGAACGCGCCGCGGTGTGTTTGGACTCGTAGCGCTGGTGTCCGCCTCCGTCCTTATTTTTCCTTCCACACGTCTTGTGCTCACCACGAGTCGTCTCTGCGGGGAGGCACTGAGCTAGCCCCTCAACTGACTTCAAAGACAAAAAGCAACATTGTTCACTGAGACCGAAGGTAAGAACCTCCGTGCAGGCTCGTTTTTGTGTCACCGTGTTTGTATCGACACAATGCTGTTAGCCGGACTGTCACTGGGGCTCGTGCCTTTTGCAGGTGTCGATGGCTCACAAATGAGCGTGTCCCGCTGCTACCGCGCAAGAGAGGAGCTTCAGCTGATCCACAGTTATAGTTAAAGATACGCTCATAGATGTGTGTGTGTGTGTGTGTGTGTGTGTGTGTGTGTGTGTGTGTGTGTGTGTGTGTGTGTGTGTGTGTGTGTGTGTATATAATTATACCAGATAAAGTATTTAATACATGCATATGGCCTTAGAAGTATTTAGTGCTGTTAATATTATTCACTTAAAAAAAACAAAAATAAATTGATGATATGAATGAATATATGTGAGTGCAGCCAGTAGGAACCTGTATTCACAGTGTCCACACATCTATTTTAAATGGATATTAATACATTGTTTTCTAATTTGATACGTAGTAGGCCTACCTACCTACCAGGGATGCGCGGGTACCGATATCGGTCCATTACTGACTCAAGTAGCTGGATTGGGTATCTGTGACAGTGGGTTCGCTCTATTCAATTACATTCTATGTTTACACCTGAATTGTAATTTCTGTTCATTTTTAAGCCTTTTTTTTGTTTCTGTTATACAATTATTATTATTTAAAATTTCAACAATGAATAACACGTTAATAAATGTAGCCTATATCTTTGTAATTATTTGTTTCATTTTGTTTTACAAAGTTAGGGAAAATAAATGTTTCAGTCAAGTCTGATGCTACCTCACACATTAAAGAATGATCCCTGTCACTAGAGCTGCTCCTGATACCGATGCCAGAATCGGAAATGCCTCCGATAGAGCCTGTAATGGATTGGGTATCGGCGGCGAGTACGCAAGTCTTGGCGTCCATCCGATATCGCTTTATAATACCATATATGCTACACAGGAACAACAGCAACGTGTGTCACTCGCTACCCATGTGCTAACTAGTACCACACCCAATGTTCTCCCTGATAATGCTACATCGTGAACAACACATCCAGGTTGAAATCAGCAGATGAGCTAGTTAACGTTAGCTGTTAGCAGCCGGTATGCAGCATAGGCCTGCTAGGCTAAAACACAGCTAACTCTAACGGAGGTTGCATTGAGTTACATTATGATGTGTTCAGGCTCTATTCAGTAAACATTTGTATTGGGCGAAAGGAAAATTGTAACGTTATCTTAATGTGTTAAAATATAATCTCTTGTAATGGTAATTCTTGGCAATAAACTAAAATAAATACAGTTGTATGACGAATATTTTTTCGCAGCAATATCAAATAGATATGGAAAAGGACCGGTTTCAGGTTTTTTTTGTTATTAACGTACTGGTATCGAATCCGTACTTGATATCAGCCGATACCCAAAGCCCACATATCGGAAACCGGTATTGGGACTGAAAAAGTTTGGTCCGTTCCTCCCTTCCACCAACCTATAACTTAGCATGTAACCACCATACAATGTGGTTTTGCATTAAAGGTGTTAAAGCTGACCTATAGTCAGTGATCATATAAGGAAAAAATCATTGATATGAACAGTTCTCTCTTTTTTTTAAAAAGAAGCAATCCATCGCTTATCCCACGATATGCCCCAGTGCGATGACCCCTTCCTCAGTTTGATAATGTTCAACTCCGATGTAGTCTGTGGATCTTTGCTTTAACCAATGTGGTTAAACTCCAATACCCAAATAATAAGAGGAGAAAATTGAGTTTCAGTGGATGCACCTGCCTCAGTGCATCTGTACCCAGCTCCCTAGTGTGCATCAGTAACATGTAATGGTAAGGTTTAGGGGCACATATGGAAGAAGAATAGCTCCCATTGTAACTGAACAGTTTGGGGAAACAAAAACAGGCTGAGGGATTTATCTTTAGTTATCCTTGTCGGTTCCAGCATGCCACCAGTGCTGTGAAAATGTAAGAAAACAAAACACCACAATGCTGCTTGTGTGATATTTATGGTCCATCACCTCCCAGACAAGATGCTGTTTCACGTCCCTGGAGTTTGTTGCATTCTTCAGATGGATCTCTGACTCATATAAGATCTACAGTTATGGGAACTCTGTCAAAATCACAATATCTCAGTTTATACTGATGTGGTTTATTTAAAATCCCCCTGCCATTCATAAGGAGTCGTTGACCCTAACATTTAAGATATTTTCCAGGCTGTTGCATATTGCATCTGTATGTTGCTCTATGGAATTCTCTGGATTCAGCATATTGATTGGCTGCACTGGCTCAGTTTTGTACCAAACAGAGATGTTTTCTTAAGTCTGCAGAACATCATATGTAGGCCAAGACATCTCTGCAGCACCACAATATAGTATTCTGACACTCATTTTGCCCTTTAACAAGTATTGCGCCGCCTGCGATTTGAAAATTGCAGGAGGCCATGTTGTGTTTTTCGAATAATTGTGCAGCCTTAATTTCTACTCTTGTCTTTGGGAATAATTCAAAAGCCGTTCTTTGCCGCTTTTCACAAAACTGAAACGCTGACTTGTGCAGGAAACAAAACGTTTGTGAATACTGCGTTTTCATGGTGAACATATGCTTGCATCTCATCTCTGATGCTCATGTATTTCCACATGCCCTAACTGCTTGACTTTTAAAATGTGTCACAGCAGATGTGCTCACACACTTTGTTAGAAAACAGATAATGCATTCAGCGAGGCAAGTTTATTTGTATAGCATATTTCAACAATAAGGTAATTCAAAGTGCTTCACATAAAACCATTAAAAGCATCAAAACATAAGGCAAAAGAAAAGGAGATTTAAAAACAATTAAGAACATTCATTGAAACATTAAAAGCAGTCATTAAAACAGTAAAAAGCAGTGTAAGAAATAAAATACAGTAGTCAAATGCAGGGGATTGATTAATATCCTTGAATCTGGTTCAATTAAGGCAGCAGCAAACAGAAAAGTCCTCAATCTTGATTTAAAGGAGTTGAGGGTCTCAGCAGACCTGCAGCATTCTGGGACTTTGTTCCAGATATGTGGAGCAGAACAACTGAACACTGCTTCTCCATGTTTAGTTGTGACTCTGGGAACAGGAAGTAGACCAGTCCCAGACCACCTAAGGGGTCGGGATGGTTCATAAGGTAGCAGCACATCAGAGATGTATTTTGGCCCTAAACCATTCAGTGCTTTATAAACCAGCAGCAGGATTTTAAAGTCAGTTCTTTGTTGGACAGGAAGCCAGTGCAAAGACCTCAGAACTGGAGTGATGTGATCCACTTTCTAGGTCTTAGTGAGGACTCCAGCTGCAGCTTTCTGATTGACTTTTTACAGAGACCTGTAAACACACCGTTACAGTAGTCCAGTCTACTGAAGATGAATGCATGGACAAGTTTTTCCAAATCGTGTTGAGACATAAGTCCTCTCATCCTTGATATATCTTTGTAGGCTGATTTTGTAATTGTCTTGATATGGCTGTTCAGGTTGAGGTCTGAATCCAGAACTACACCTAGATTTCTGGCTTGGTTTGTGGTTTTTAACATCAGTGATTGAAGCTGAGTTCCGACTTTCAATCGTTCATCCTTGGTACCAAAAACAATGACTTCTGTTTTATCTTTGTTTAATTGAAGAAAAATTCTGACACATCCAGTTGTTGATTTGTTCAATGCATTTACCCAGCCCTTGTATGGGATTATAGTCCTCTGGTGATATAGTTATGTAGATTTGTGTGTCGTCTGCATAATTATGATAACACACTTTGTGGTAGGACTGCAACTAACGATTATTTTAATAATCGATTAATCTGTAGATTATTTCTTCGATTAATCGATGAATCGGATAAAAAAACAAAGCATTCATTTTCAACAGAAAAAATGGCGTGACCCTGTGGCGCTGATAGCCTATCAGCGTTGAGATGTTTCTCCTGTCATCACTGACGTCCTGCCGTTGTTGAATCAGGAAATTAATTCTGTAGCCGTCTGTGTTCACCCAGAGCTCTATGATCCCTCATCAATAGAGACCGGACCAAACTATGTGTATACATGCGTGCGTAAACCATATAGTGCAAACAATGAATAGACGCTGCCGTATTTACATCTAGATAACGTTATTGTGAGTATTGATGGAGCGGCTACATTTAGCATAGAATAGCACCGATCGATCCGAGCTCCATTGAGAAAACAAGTACAAATGGTCATCATTACGTAGTTATTTCGGAGTCCCTTTTTGTCGGTTTATTGCCGTTAAATCACAGCCAAATCAGTTTATTTTGTGTTCATACAGCTGTAGTAAACAGCCGACGTGTGGCTCGCTAGACACAGTGAGCTCGATGAAATCCACGGAGCTCCTCCGGACTATGTTATGAACCAGACATGGCGGCGTTTAGTTTCCCGTGATATCTGGGACTTCCACAACACGTACTGAGCAGAAATAGAGGTTATTTTTCCACGGTTGATGGCGGACAGTTGAACAGCTTTCAGGCCGATAAGCCGCGCCCCCTCTCCGGCGCGTCCAGCGCGATTCACGTGAATGAACACAAATAGTCCCCGGCGCGTCATTCGCGCGTTCATCGCGTTTGGTGTGAACACGGCTTTATTGAGTGGCGTAATAATCACGCGACACAACGAATCGATAATGAAATTCGTTGCCAACTCTTTTAATAATCGATTATTATCGATTTTATCGATTCGTTGTTGCAGCCCTACTTTGTGGTTTTCCATAATCTTAGCTAGTGGAAGCATGTAGATGTTGAACAGAAGAGGCCCCAGTATTGAACCTTGGGGAACACCACATGTCATTTTAGTCAGCTCGGATGTGTAATTAGCTACAGAAACAAAGTATTCTCGGTCCTTCAAGTAGGATTCAAACCAGTTAAGTGCTGTGCCAGAGAGTCCCACCCAGATTTTGAGTCTTTCTAGTAGTAAGTCATGGTCGACCATGTGTATAATGTCTTCTAGGCTTCTGAGGTCGATTGAATGAAATTGTGTCATGATATTTGAATGGATGTTATTCAGAGATGGGAACAACACATATCCTGTGGTTGGTGTGGAGGCACTGACTGCTTGTCTAATTTTCTGAATTTTGTCAGTAAAAAAGGAGGCAAATTGATTGCATGCCCAGGTGGATTGGAGCTCAGCAGCTACTGACACTGGAGGGTTTGTTAGCCTGTCGATGGTAGCAAATAAGGTGCATGTATTGTTATTGTTTTTGGTTATGATGTCAGAGAAGAAGGACTGCCTTGCATTTCTAAGTTCCAAATTATAATTGTGAAGTCTCTCTTTATAGATGTCACAGTGAACCTGGAGATTTGTTTTTTGCCACCTGCTCTCAGCTTTCCGTCACTCTCGTTTCTCTATTCTGACCAGCGTAGCATTTCTCCAAGGAGATCTTTGCCTACCCGAGACAACCTTCACTTTAGTGGGTGCAATGGCATCAATAACGTTTTTAACTTTAGAATTGAAGCTATCTACAAGCTCATTGACAGAGATGCAAGAGAAGGCTGGTGTGGAGGAATACTTCTGAATAAATAGTTCACTAGTGTTTTCAGAGATGTAACGCTTTGTCACTACCTCGGTTTGGACATTTAGGTGCAAGGAGATTGCACTCTCAAAGAAAACAGAAATGATCAGAGAGTGCAACATCAGTCACAGCAACCTTGGAAATGTTTACACCTTTGGTGATGATTAGGTCCAGAGTGTGCGCCCTGTTGTGGGTGGGTCCTGTCACATGCTGAGTCAGATCATATTTATCAAGGACACCACATAGTTCCTCTGTCCTGGGGATTATCAACATGGATATTAAAGTCGCCAACAATAACAAAACAGTCAAAATCAATAGAGTATAGACATCATTTCAGTAAACTCATCAAAGAAGGTTGCACAGTATTTAGGTGGTCTGTAAATGTTTAAGGCAGGGGTGCCCACACTTTTTCGGTTTGCGAGCTACTTTTAAAATGACCAAGTCAAAATGATCTACCTACATTAAAAATGCTAAATATATATATATATATATATATATACACTTCAGCATCATAGTTGCCGGTTGTCGGGGGGGGGGGGTGCTTGCGGGAGAGCGACTGCTGCATCAGGCTAACTAATTAGCTCGCGGAGTTTTGCAGTAGCTCGCGCGGTTCACTGTGCATACGTGGTGACCCGTGTGTTAGAAAAGAATGGCATGCGATCTACCGGCACTGCCTCCGCGATCGACCGGTTGATCGCGATCGACGTATTGGGCACCCCTGGTTTAAGGAATAAAGCTCGAGTGGAATTCAGAGCCACATATTCAAAAGAAGTAAAATGACCAAAGGACATCTGCTTGTATTGAAGAGAATCATTAAATAAAATAGCAACTCCACCTCTTTTCTTATGCGCTCTTGTTTCACTCATGAACCTGAAGTTGTGAGGTGTTGATTATTAGGGTTAATGTACCTCTGCAGAGGTGCACATAAACTACATTTTTGGCAATCATATTTCAAGAGGCTTGTAAAGGTGCTGATGTGCATGTACCTCAAATCTTCCATCCTGTGTGTCAAACTAATACATTGCAGGATTTCTAAAAGTGGTGCATCTATTTAGAAGATGCTGCACGTGAAAACGCACTGGGACAAGCAACACAAAGGTGCGATTTATGCTTTATCTGAAATGTTTCAAACTGTATATTTTGACTTAACAAGGGAAAATAATTCAAGGATGACATGGACAGTTTGGCAAATGTACATCCGGTTAACTCCCCCACCTCCAATAAAGACCGGTGCACATCCGCTTTTCTAAGCTTGTCCATGATTGCCAGCTTGCCACTGGGTTAACTGACAAGAAAAGTGTTGGTTCTAGTTTCAAAACTTCCATTTGAACTTGCCTGTCCGTTGACTTCAAGCCCTGTATATTAGCCTGGGGTTCTTTCTTGGGTTTGCAGTGTCTTGGGAACAACCTTAGTAGTCATTTATTCTACCTTGTACCCAGCTCCAGATTACCTCAGTATCTGTAAAACCAAATTATGCTTTCCACATCCACCTGGCCTCGAGGATCGGCTGTATCTTTCATTAAAGACCAACAGTGAAGCAAGTGTTTCTGTGCATGCACGATTTAGGCCTCGCGGTAGCTAGTCGGTAGCTCTGCATTTGTTGCATGTCAAATTGGCGTGTCCTACGCAAATTTGAACAAGATGGATATCTTTCCGAATTCTCAGCTTACCCCAAATTTCCAAAATATATTCGGGAGCAGCGACTCAAGAGTTTGAGCACTTGCAAAATTTTCAAGCGTCCATCCAGAACTCTGTATTCTATTTCTGTCCCCTTCTGGAATACTGCCTGTTGTCCCGAGGCCAGACCAAAATTTCCGCAGAGGATGTCCTTCTCACTTTGTTCCCCTTTGTCTATCCCACACAAAACACACAGATTGTCCACATCAGCCTCTGCTTTTTCTTCTTCCCCTTGGGTGAAGATTGAGCACAATGTGGGCACAGTCTCGGCCTCCTATCTGCTGTTTTTCACAAGGCATCGTGGGGCGCTGTTAGCGGACGATATAGAGAAGGACGGAGACGGTAGTTAGTAGCAGGCCGTCAATCAGGCGAGTAATCAGCCTCGGTTCAGAAAAGGCAAGTAGACAGACATGCCGTGTGTCTTAATGCGGACCTGGGGCATTTTCTGACACTCGCTGCCAGTCATTATGAAGCCGGCCAGGCTATTTTCAACCAATAGACCGGATGGCCTTGCGCTGCTTTTATGTAATAGAACTATGTGTGTGTGTGTGTGTGCCCGTCTGTCCAAACGTGTTTGAGAAAGAGATGCAAAGTGAGAGAAAGGGTATGAGACTTATCTTTGTACAGCCAGATTATGGCTGCCGGGCCATTAATTCTCCCCTAGTGCCACACTGAGCTCCGAGCTGCCTGATCCGACCTGACAGGCCACATTTGGTCCAGGAATACAGACCACAAACGAATATGGACGCCCCACCGCGGTCCAGAGGAGATCAGCAATCAAGCGGCTGAAGGGAAAGAAAGGCAGGTGGAGGGAGGAAAAAAAGCGATGCGGTCAACGTCACCGTTTTAAAAAAGATTTCTCTTTTGAAGAGGCATGTCAGGGTGCTCCTTGATGATTTGAAAAGGGAAGAAATGCAGAAAAGGAGGGAAGATTAACTCCAAAGGGGAAGAACGGTGAGTTGCAAGGAATGATTGAACACCAGGGCCCCCAAATGAGCTGCCACTGCACAGGAGCTACCACCACCACTCCTCCCTCCCACAGCCCCCTCAGCTTTCCAGGAGTCTCATTAACATGCATTAGAGTCTCCAGTCTGCCCACCTTCCACCACATCACTGAGCCGCTTATCGTCTCCAGAGCAATCTGGTTATGCTAACCAGTAACATTGGGGAAGCTGGAGCTTCAGAGCCCGCTTCGAAGGCTTCGAAGGCTTCGAAGGCAGCGCTACTCGCAATGAAAGTCGTAGTCAGGGGTATTAATCGGATCCAGCGCCGATGGAAACAAGACACCCGGGTGAACACGGAAATTTGTGCCACTTTTTGCAGCGCGATCTTTGTCATTTGAGCTTCAATTTCTTTTGGTCCGTCTCCGTCCGAGCAGTGCTCGAATGTGGTTCCAAATCATTCGGCACCGAGTTTGAAGCGAGACTGAATAAGTAACAGATATAAAAAATAAGTAGGTGACGTGTTTGTGAAACCAAACGGGAAACACCAGAAAATATATGCACTAATTTTGGTGGGGAAAGGGTATTGGTGTCCACACCTGGCATGGACTAAACTTAATCAACTTTCAGAACTTCCGCTTCGGCATCCCTTTTTCTTTGTTAGTTTTTTGGCAAATCACTACAGAGCTTACAGGCCGAATTGACTTATTATATAAAATGTTCAACCCTTCTCTTTTTTTATGTATTTTTGGCAAGCGTCAACCTCCGGTGCTTAGGAATGAAGCCAAGACGGAAGTTCCAAAAACTGCAGTCAATCCTCATGGACCCCCATATTAAAATGCCAAACTTTACAGCAGAAATAACCATGTTTACAGCCTGGTACAAGAAAACAGTTGTGGTAACTTTCAGCTAATTTCTCTGTTCATGACAACTGTACGTGGGATGGATTTTTATACAACTCATCTGTTTAAATGATATCAAGGCTTAAAGTCGTGCATAATTGAGGGCGTTGCAGCTTTGAGTGACAGGTGAGTGCTCAAGTCGCTTGCCGTCTCCTTTGCTGCTTCACCCGGGGCCCCAGCTCCACCAACGATCCACCACTTTTCCCATTTTTAGAGTTAAGCGTTAGGTGTCGCCACTGCCAAGATGGCCAAGTTTGAGCTTCACGACAGCTATATTTTATACAGTTTATGGTTGCTGGCTCGCATCTCACAATGCTTTGACAGTGCTTTGCTCAAGACCGATAAAAAAAAGAGAACAGGGTTGCACAACGGCGGTGGCAGCAGTAAACACTCACTACCGTATCTGAAAGCAGGTTCAAGTGTTCGCATGCACTGCTCTGACAATAATTACAGGAGGACGGTGAGTAAACTGTCTCAGCGGGGTTCATTCATAGACACGAGGACATATAGTATGTCTTTGCATCCGCGGAGGATTTAATGAGCCCAGCAGAGTGATCAAGATTGAGTTTTGCTGTAGGTTTGTGTTTGCTTAAAAGCAACAGTGCTCGGTCTGTCAGGACAACTAAGCTGCACTGGTTTCCGCGGTGATGTGGAAGTCGATGCAGGACAGACTTGGCTGTCAGGAGCAGATGTCTAATGAAAGCAATATTCTTTCGGTATTTGATGACGCAATTGTGTCGGCCTCTAACTCAGTTTCAAACCAATAAGAGGTAGGTTTTAGTCAGAGGACTGGGTCATTGGCTTCATAGCTGACCTGTTTTTGCATTTTTCTAGAATCCATTTGCCAGACCTCATAAATCCATCTCTGTGGGTTTCATCAGTTTTACATTTCAGACCAAAAAGACCTGTATCATGCTCATTTTACTTTGAGGTCAAGGCTCCAGACGGATGCACTTTTATGTCCAACTTTTCTACATCGCTGCATGTACAGTACTGCATGTATGCCATTTCATACAAAGTGTTCTACGTGTAGGCGGACTGCCTCGAGGTTTAGCGGGCAGAGAAAGCCAACTGCAGAAGTGCTGATGTACAAAAAAAAAAAAGTTTGTGTGTTTTCGAACTTGCCTGACAGCCGACGGCGGTCTTCCGATCAACCAGTGTGTGAGCACGACGGCGTGTAGCTCTGCTTCACAATTTTAGTTTGAATGTTTAGGAAAATTAGTGTCAAAACTAGGGCAAAACTGTCATTTTCATTTAGTCAGCCTTTGACTACCCCCACCTCTTGCATTTGTTGAATCCATTGTAATGAGTTGCCTGTTAGAAGATGATAGTCAGTACAAAGTCAAATGTTGATGTAACTAGGCTAACGGGGCCCTGTGTTGTTACTGGCTCACACAGCTGTTGCAGATCTGGATCCTTTGCTCAAGATATTTGAGATATTTCTTTTAGTGTAGAGAGCAAATCTTTAAGCAAGATTTTAGTGCTTTAATCATCGCTACCTTGTGTGTTTTACATTGATGTTAAATAAAATGACGACAAGTGATAATTGAACTGAGAGATTAGACCCCGTTGCTATAAATCACAACGGCTGCCATCGAAATGAAAAGTATCATTGTAATTGTATTTTACATTTTTATGAGACGCATTACCCGCAGCACGTTACTGACTGGGTTTTCTGCCCTGACCCGTCTTGCTTGAGGTCCCCAGACCACCCATCTCCTCGGCTCCTTTGTCGGTTCATCATCGTTTCTATGTGGAGTTTGTGTCGCCAGTCACCTGTAAGCCAGTCACCTTAAATCATTGATTGTTCCCCATCTGCCTCGACTGTGCACATATTCCCGTTTAATATTTACAGACATATGCCAAATGATAGTTGTACGTTGGCACACTGTAACGTTAAAGCAAGTATCTATAGAAATACAATAATTTATCTCCTTATCATTTGAGTTGTGTGTTTTTTGCAAATAACCACAAAATGACAATAAAATTCAAAAAATGTAAAGAATCATATCTAGAATTTACAGTTGCATTTAATACAGTTTTCACTCACTTTGTGATGGTTGAAATTATTTTATTCGGGACCGTGGTAAGAAAAAATCAGCCCTGAGCCTTGCAGTCAATCCTAATTCTTAGAAAGTAAATCGTTTAAAACAAATCAGTAATCAGCTGAGAAAATTCCAATTGTTGCATCTCTAAATATCAGGTTATTGACTTCAACCATGTTGCTCTGCAGTGAAAAAAGTTTGCTACAACAACGAAGTTCTGTTTGATTGGGATGGGGTTTGAAGTAACTTGTGTGGAACCACAGTTGTCTGGATGGTGATAATAAGAAGAGCTGAACCTGTAGCAGCAGTCTCGTGAGAATACCCGCAATGCCTCCACAGAGGGGAGTTTACCTCGTTCCGATGGAGGGATAAGACAAGAGGGATATAGACACAGAAGCAGTGGCTTACTTAATAGCACACACACACACACACACACTCTGAAATAGAGTATGGATATGAGGCCGCTCCCCAGTGTTGGTGTCGCTCAGGAGATGGATCTCATCTAACATTTGATTATAGTTAGAACTGCTGTGACCTTTTCCTAATTTGAGCATTCTTTCTTCCCAGGCAGGGCCTCGACTCGCTGCCTCACGCTGCCGACGGGCTGCTGCTGGTTTTCAAGGTCACTTTAAATTGCTACACAGACAGTAGATTCAGGGAAGCGCTCTCGTGTTTTAAGCTTCCTTCAGCTTGTTTTTAAATAACCCAAACCAGAACCGGAGAACGGGTCTCTTGTTTGTAGCCTGGTAAACGTGCTGAGCGGTGTCTTGCGGTGTCCTTTGACATTTTCGAGGCTTTCGGTTGTTCGGCTCAGGGAGGACAAATTGCAGAGGGCATCGCCGCGCGTGCCCGCGGGAGCCTGCCGCGCACTGCAGGCGCCGTGAGCCTTGTGCTGCCATTGTGTCCTCGTGAACGAGAAGGAGCGTGCAGGAAAGCCTGCCTAATGTCAGCCTCACTAGCAGCCTCCTCTTCACACTTCATTTCACCTTATTTCGGCTGCCGAGTCAGCATCGAGGCGACACTGCGGTATATATTCACATCCATTGCCCGTGACATTTTGTCAAGGGAAATAACACGGAGCTTTCTCCGGCTCAGTATGTGATTTTTAGTCGAAGAGTCGACAAATCTTTTCCTGGCAGTCTCGAAAATGGCACTTGAGATGTAAAGTGCAGGATTTGATAACCGCCACTATGTTTTCAGCCTAAAGTAGACAATAGGTAGTTGGATGTTCCAGTGTTCAGCAGTAAGACTTCCTCTCTTTCAATGTGCTTAAAGATTGTGTCTTTTCAATCGACGGCATTATGAGTTGTGCATATTGTGCCCGTGTGCATTCGCTGCGTTTCATCACAAAGAGCGACCCTGTTGCCACTGACATATTGTACTTTTTGGGATGTCAGAAATAGCCCAGGGACTCCGCTCTGCTCCTGCTGAACGGAGGCAGCAGCACGCCACAAAACCGGAGGAAGAGCGGAAAGAGAAAAAGAAGGGGAAGAACGCGACAACTAGGGGGCAAATAAAGCAAAAGAGTCAATCTTGTTGGACAGTAACTGGGAAACAGTGTACACGATAAAAGGAAGCATTAGGAAAAAGTCAGTTGAGTGAGTTATGGAATACTACTGACCTAAGCCAGACAGACGAATACGAGCTGGTCGATGTGTTGCCAGTTTAGGCTTGCGTCAGCCTGTTGTTCATGTCTACTTCTATGAATCTGTACTGTGTGTGTGTGTGTGTCACCTAGACACACTGTCTTGGTTTAGTTTGACCTGATTTAGTTTACTCTCTGGCCAGCTTCAGAGATGGAAAGTCGCTCTCTAAATCCCATTTCGTCACGTATTGGATATCATACCAAAGTACGGACTTGAGGTCGTCCCTTTCCCTCCTCTCAGCTGCATGTTGGTGCATGTATGCCTCCGATACAGCCTAAAACGCTGGAGCCTGTACCTATCTGATATCACGTTATCGTATAATTTATCGACTCAGGAACAACAACACGTGTCACTGGCTACCCAATCCGTGCGTCCTGCCCGATCGGTACTGCACATGTGAAAAACTAATACCAAACATCTGTGGTTTAACACTCGTGCACCCTGTTTCCTCCCTCATGATGCTACACTGAACAACAGATCCGTGTTGAAATCAGTTAACATTAGCTGTTAGCAGCCGATGGGCAGCACAGCCCTGGTTGGCTAAATAAGGGAGCTAACAGCTAACGTTAAAGGAGGCTTCGTTGAGGTACAGTATGATGCGATCAAGGTACATTGAGTAAAAATGAGTACTGGGCCATGGTAAATTATAAAGTTATCATAAATGTTATCTTGTAAAATTAAGTATTTGGCAAGAAACTTGAATAAATGTTTTTTTGAAGATGTTTTCACAGCAATATATAATAGATATTAGAGAAGGAATTATGACGTCTTTAACTTTATCTGTCTTTAACCCACTTGTATCGGGTCAGTACTCAGTATAGGCCAATGCACAAATTCAGGTATCGGATTTGTTATCGGTACGGAAAAAAAATTGTTATCGTTTGGAGGAAGGAAATGGCAAAATAATTACTTTCTGCAGGTTGGTTAGGCTAGTCCTTAGACGGGTGTTTAGCATGCCACTTGCCTCGCATTTGCAGGCAGCTGTTGGCAGTTAACTGTTTCCTGTTTGATTTAGAGTCCCTCAATGACTCACTTGTTCCCTCAGTATGCAGATGAGCCGAGTTGAGAGCAATGCCCTTGTTCTTTTCCCTGTGCCTCCTCACAGTGTAATTTGTCTTGACATATCCAGGGAGGCTAACAGGGGATGTAAGGTTAGGAAAATGTCTCATTTGTTCGCCAAGGTAAACAACCACTACTCCCAACGCTGAGAGCTGAAACCTGCTCTCATGCACCGCTGCATCGTTTCACCTACGTGACAAGAGCACTTCAGCATTATAGGCTTGACTATTGATTTGTTAATTATATCTGTACTCTTTGCTGTCAACTGCACTGTTAATCACGTGATTACTTGCAGTAATCATGACTTTTTGTTTAGATTGGATCTATGATTAGTTTGTTCTTAACCTTGTGTCATTTCTTCTTTTCTCGTCCTTGCCTTCTCCTCTCCTGCTCTATCCTTCCCCTTTCCATCTGTGGTCACCCCTCTTCTGCCTCCTCTTTCTTCCTTTCCCCAGTTGTTGTCCAGTGGCGGATGTCTCGTCCCCTCCTACTGAGGTCGGAGGCCAGCTGGAGACGGGAGGCGGGTCCGCGGCAGCAGTGATGCGGGCTTCGGTGGCAGGCTGCAGGATGAGCGTGGGTGCGCTCCTTAACGGGCTGCTGGTCTCCGTTGTCGCAGCACTGCTTTGGAAGTATTCCAAGCTGAGTGAGCATGCCGCCCTGCTGGAGGAAGAGCTGCACATGACACGGCAGTCCCAGGAACTCTCGCAGGCCCACATCGACTACCACGTCGCCCTGCAGGCCCTTCAGGAACACGGCACCCGCATGGTTTGCACCGGCAAGTTGCACACCGACCGCGTCTGCCGCTTTGACTACCTCTGCTACTGCTCCGAGGCAGAGGAGTTTGTGTTCTTCCACTCCAACTCCTCTGTCATGCTGCCAAATCTGGGGTCGAGGCGCTTCCAACCTGCTCTGTTAGACTTGTCGTCAGTAGAGGATCACAACACCCAGTACTTCAACTTTTTAGAGCTCCCGGTTGCTGCTTTAAAGTTCATGCCTAAGCCTGTGTTCGTACCGGATGTGACTCTGATCCTAAACCGGTTTAATCCAGACAACCTAATGCACGTGTTCCATGACGACCTGATCCCAGCCTTCTACACTATGAAACAGTATTCGGACTTAGATGATGAAGCGCGTTTGGTTTTTATGGAGGGCTGGAGCGAAGGCCCACACTTTGACCTCTACCGACTTCTCAGCAGCAAGCAGCCACTGCTCAAAGAGCAGCTCAAGAACTTTGGCAAGCTCATGTGTTTCACTAAATCTTACGTTGGCCTGTCCAAGATGACCACCTGGTACCAGTACGGCTTTGTTCAACCACAGGGGCCCAAGGCCAACATGTTGGTCTCAGGAAATGAGATCAGACAGTTTGCGAAGGCTCTGATGGAGAAAATGAACATCACAACAAATGTGGAGGTGGAGAAGGATGGAGGGAGTGCCGAAGATGAGCGAAAGGATGATTACGTCGTCGTGTTCAGTCGCTCAACTACAAGGCTGATACTGAATGAGGCGGAGCTAATCATGGCGCTGGCCCAGGAGTTCCAGATGAGAGTGGTCACAGTGTCCCTAGAGGAACAGTCTTTCCCCAGTATCGTCCAGGTGATCAGCGGCGCTTCTGTGTTGGTCAGTATGCATGGCGCTCAGCTCATTACCTCACTCTTCCTCCCCAGAGGAGCTGCTGTGGTGGAGCTGTTCCCCTTTGCTGTGAACCCAGAGCAGTACACCCCGTATAAAACCCTCGCCACCCTTCCAGGCATGGACCTTCACTATATCTCCTGGCGGAACACTAAGGAGGAGAACACCATCACCCACCCAGACAGACCCTGGGAGCAAGGGGGCATCGCTCACTTGGAGAAGGAGGAGCAGGAGCGTATACTGGAGAGCAGAGATGTCCCCAGGCACCTGTGCTGCCGCAACCCAGAGTGGCTCTTCCGGATCTACCAGGACACTTTGGTGGACATCCCTTTCTTCCTGGAAGCCCTTAAAGAGGGCATGAAGACAAAGCCCAGCGTGAAGAAGACAAAGCCGGCCAGCACAGTCCACCCGGGCCGGGTCAGACAACCCCAGTGTCAGACCTCGGTACAAACCACCAACGAGGCTAAACTCACAGTCTCCTGGCAGATCCCTTGGAATCTGAAATACTTGAAGGTGAGAGAGGTGAAGTACGAAGTGTGGATCCAGGAGCAGGGAGAGAACACCTACATGCCTTATATCCTCCCCCAGCAGAACTACACGTTTTCAGAGAACATTAAGCCCTTCACCACCTACCTGGTGTGGGTCAGGTGTATCTTCAATAAGAACCTCTTGGGCCCCTTTGCAGACGTTCTCATGTGCAGGACCTAGTGCAAACACCTTCCCAGTTTGTTTTACACAAAAGGTTGAGTCATGCTTGTTCCAGACAATCAAATTGGAACAGTGGAGTGTTTGATTACAGTTTGTCCATACCTTTACAGTCCTTGAGCAGGCTGCTGAGCTCTTGCACAGTAATGTTCCTTGGCCAGCACAGATGACACAGAGTCGAACTGCAAAAGACTTGAACCACAGGGTCAGAACTCAACGGCAACAGCCCTTCATGAATGGAAAGTATACTGTACCCATGAGAGAAAGAAAGTGCTAAACAAATCAGCAGATTTATTTATGTGCAAATGATATATAACATGTTTTTTTTTAGTATTAGTCGAAACACTGGTTCTTTACCTTTTACAGTATGCAATATAGCTTTTCTGTGGAGAGCAAGAAAGATTTTAGAATAGCAGGAATTTTTCTGACTTGTCCGATGTGGACTGTGTGCGTGATGCCTGTGTGGCGGAGTTCACCCACCAGTTGTTTCATACACCGTTATTTGCAGAACCAAGCCAAAACCAAAGCAACATTTTCCCATCATTCTTGCCATGTTACTTTGTCCTGTTCTAGAGCGCTCACACTTCTGATGTTTGCTAAGATTAATACAGTTGTAAAAAAAGACATTGTGAAGGATTTGAGTAAAACAAGTGTCCAGCGAGAGTTCTCATGAATGCCACTGTAATCCATGTTCATGGCCCTGAAAGCAAAGAGACGTGTCGTTTCATTTTATGGAGTTTGTGACAAAAAAGACCCTGTTTTTAAACGGTGCTGTCTTTAATTTGTTCCCTTACATGTCATAAATATAACAGCACACAAGTGTTTATTTTCCACAGTGCCCAGCCACAAATAATTAACGTTTTACTGCATATATAAATGATTTTGTTCTAATTGGCACTAATTACAACTGTAATAATTATAATTTCTGTGGATAGTGAATCCATTACGCCAGGCTGTAATTAGTGTAGCAGCAGTATGCTGCTGGACAGTCGGATACGCGGCAGGTTCAATAAGATAACAAGGTATGTTGCTGCGTACCTTTCCACTGCCGTGTGTGAAACTCCATTCATTCAAAAGGAAATTCCCAGCTGAGTTTCTCTTTACTTTCTTTAAAGGTTTTTGTAGCTGTTAAGAAGAATGTTGAATTTTAGATTGAAACAACCGACATCCAGAGGTGGCTGTTGAAGTTGTTGTTTTTTTGCACCATGTTTGTAATGAAGTGCTGCTTGTTGGTAGCTAGACTGCAACAATGTGTTGATTTTTGTAGACACTTGAATTTGAGGTGTTAGATTGTGGTAGAAGAGCTGTAGCAAGAGATGGTTTATGGAACTGAAAGTTAAACGAAACACTGCCACCAACATATTGTGTGATATTGTGCCATTGTTACGGAGATGTTGTGTACTTTTTCCTGGACTTAATAACCAGCGTGTTTCTCACTCCCAAGTCCCAACTCGTCCAACTACGGCGCTCCGCGTACGCCTCTCGGTCAGATGACTGAGCATCAGTGGCAGCATATTGAGTTTTGAGGGCCTAATACTGTTTCCCCACAGGATTTTGTGAGACTGTGGCGGGTGCACCTCAGATCCTCTAGATTGGTACGGGGGCCATGCTTAACCTGGAAGAGACTAGATCTTTGAAGGACTCTGTGCTTCAAGGGAGTCGCGAGTCACCTTCACCCCGGGCCTTTCCAAGCCAACCTAGAGTCAGCCAGAGCATGGGAACGGTCACCCGAATGTCAGATCACTTTGATCTTATTTCAATTAGGCTACCCAATGGTGGATAAGCATTGGATACAGGTCCAACCTGTTATAGGAATAGACGTTACCTCTTAATTACCAGAACACATGAAAGTGGGGGGACAAAGAGTTTAAAGAACTTCTACCCAAACCATGAGTTTCATTCCTAGCCAAGTACTTTTGTTAACAACTTATTGAAGTCTGTCGGACTACCCTGCGTGTGGAAAACTGACACTTACTAAGGACCCAGTGTGTTTGAAACTTTGGTGAAGTGGTCCTGACCAAGCTCCAGTAGTTGACGACGAGTTGGGAGTGAGAACATGTTGCTATGAAGCAATCCTCTAAACATCACATTGTCCTCTTTCTTTGACTGCCGGCCACTATGAAGATCTTTTCCTGAGATCTTAAATCCTTTTTTCTCAGTTTTTCATTTCCCTGATATCTTTTTTTTTTTTTATGAAGTTCTCAAATGCAGTTCTGTTTGCCAATGCATGTTTTAAGAGATTATTTTGAGCCATTGTTGTGTGTGCAGGATGTGATGGATTAGACATGTATGTTTTTGTATTGTTAGTTAGATTTGTGTGTGGCCCTGTCCCACCTCAGTGGAGACATCGTACTGTATGTGCTAAGTGAAATGAGAGAGTACAAGTCTCTGTTTTCTACATTAGCAAATAGTTGGAGTTTCTTTTTCAGTAACTGTGATTGAATAAAGAAGCTCATTTCCTACAGTATCTGTTTTGTTTTTAGCAATTTTTATCAACCCTATCATTTCAACAATGCTTTACCCAAGACCATATATTGATCAAAAAGAGAGCTAAATAAGAACTATCTATAACGAATTCTATTGTTTTAAAAATGTTTGACTAAAGGATTCATTTTGTGAAATGCACTTATTTGTATTCTTGCAGACAGTTAGTTGAGAAGATTCATACCACTCGTGTGTATGAAGTGGAGACAGCAGCTAGTTAGCTTAGCATAGGGCTAAAAGTGAATGCAGGGAAAGTCCTGCAAAGTCCCTCCCCTTTCAGATTCCCCCATGGGACCTTATTCTGGAAAAGCTATATCTTAAATAGTCTGTCAATTTAAAAGATAGTTTAGCAAGTTTGTCAGATTTGTCGTAGTATCATTTAGTTTTGTGTGAAACCGATCAATAAACTACATCTCTCGTCTCGCATGTCTGAGTTCCACGTGCAAATGTAACGTTGTCTCACCTGATGTGTTTTATCCGGCCACTCTTTACACCAGCCGGCAAGCAAAAGAACGAGCGAGACCCGTTGGTGTGAGTTACATCCTGGTACGAAACACAGCCACAGTCGGGTATTCCCACAGTCCTATACCTCAACAGTTTCAAAACAAAATGTGACTTTCTTGACATGCTAAATTACTGTTTTAATTGACAAACATCTCGTGTAATTCATGGCACAATTCAAACTGGATGAAAAATGACTTGTCTCTCGCCGTTGACTGGTGGGAGGGACTTCTCTATATCTTGTTTTGTTTAATCCAAACAAAAAACTTTTCTGGATGTTGTATTACACGTGGACAGAGCCAAGCTAGCTGTTTCCCCTGCTGCTAGTCTTTATGCTAAGCTAACCAGCAGTTTGCTGAGGCCTCATATTTACCGCACAGGCATGAGAGAGGTATGAAACTGTGAAACTCCAGGGGCCCTGGCCGCTCAAGGTTCATGGTTCCCTACTGAATTGTGCTAATTGTATCAAGTATTGGGCAATATCAACAAACATAAAATGGGTTCTGCTTTGTTACCCGATGGACCCTGTGTCAAGATCTAATTTTAACATCTGCAGCTATTTCAGATTCATGCTCATATTTCATATTTATAATTTGATCCAGGTGGTATTGCAGCATAGAAAAAATTAAACCGTGGGAAAACATTTGGAAGAACAGGAACCAAGCAAAAAAGGTAGAAAACCTACAAGACCCAGAATGCACTGGGCTCGTTGCCCTGCACTAAGTAAACAAATTAGGACACTATTTTCAGTAATAAAACCCAATGTTACCTTTTACTTTTACTGTGACATTCCTGAAACTAAAACCTTCAGAAGGAGCATTCCCTTCTGCAGAAGTGCAATCTGTACTTTAAACAAACGGTGGACTTTTGCTCGTAAATAAGCAGTGGCCTTTGGGTGCTGAAGTTCAACATGATTAATTTGCATATAGCACCCACATTATGGTTGAAAATGAGCAAAGTTTCACTGTAAGTCTAAACTGAATACAGCGAAATGATCTTTCTTCTGAGATGAACTAAGTTACCCTACGAAACACTATGTGTTGTCTTATTACAGGACAGTCAAGGGAAGAGATGTGAAACAGTTTAAGTCACCATCATCATTTATTATCATTTAATAATTCATTCTGCTTAACCACTTATTCTTGTTCACTGTGGCCTGGAGCCAATCGCAGCAGTTTCTCCTGCCCACATAACAGACTCACCCTCATGTATGGATGACATGCAAACAATGAGCCAGTAATATGTTGTTCTGGTTTAGTACAACTTTAATCTCAGTATTCAGATCCTTTATTTGAGTAGCAATACTATACTGTGAAGATACTCGGCTTTCAAATTTCTAAAGGTATTTTAGGATTTAGAATTTTCTCAACACATAAAGCAACACTTCAGTTTATCACGAACAAAAGGGACATTTGGAGTTCCGTGGTTTTCAATGGACAGGAAGGGCATGAAAAACTGTAAAATGCAAAGTAACTAAAGCTGTTAGGCAAATGCGTTGGAGTAATAAGTACAATATGTACCTCTAAGATGTAGAAGTTACATTAAAATGGAAATACCAAAGTTTAAAGTATAAGTACCACTGATGGGAGTTTAAAGTACAAGTACTGCTGATAAGGGTGTAAAGTACAAGTACCACTATTGGGAGTGTAAAGTATAAGTACCACTGATAGGGGTGTAAAACACAAGTACCACTGATGGGGTTGTAAAGTACAAGTACCACTGATGGGGGTGTAAAGTACAAGCACTACTAATATATATTATGGGTCAACGAGCACACAGCCCAGAAGTGATTACAGCAGCACAGCGAGCCATCGGCTCTCGGGGATGATTGGCCCCCGGTCAGAGCTGAGGCTCGGGCTAGCTCCTCTCTTCAGTTCCCATGGTGCTCTCTGTTCTCAGGGCTATTTTCCGCCAGTTTAACCGCAGAGACACGATGGCGCCTGACAGGTGCAGATGGACAGCGCTAGGCTAAGTGACAGTGGCTTTCCCCCGGAGCAAGAGGAAAGAGAGCCCACAGCAGCACCCGGGAGACGGACTGTTGTGTAATGGACTGTGTGTGTGATGAGGGTCATAAAACAGCCACATATTGCACATGGTGGGTAAGAGGTTAAATCGATCTCCTCTGACACCCAACAAGAATAACGACGCCTAGAAAAGAAAATGTTCTTCATTTCCTTTGCGGATGTTGAATATTTGAACAATTCCCCAGAGTAGATTCATCATCATTACATGAAATCAAGCGCCCGCCCTCCATCGGTGTTTTATTAGCTTCAGTGTTAACACAAGAGGAGCTGTGACAGGCTGTGAATTCTTTGTCGTTTTCTAATATCATACAACACGGAAACAAACACGGATTATTTACACTGAATACATTGCACACTGCGGGGAACAGCTATGTGCCAACAAAAGGGATCATATTTTAATGTACTTTAATGTAATTCACAAAGACACTTTTAATCCCCCAGGGGTCGTGGGGGGATTTCCGTCTTGTTTCTTTTCATTGAATATCTGTGCATTTTCTGAGTGAGGCTGCTGAGTTACTAAATCAAATCTCTTTTCATCCGGCTTTTATGGAGCATGAGTGGATTCTAGACAGTTTATAACGGCAGACATCTGACCCTGCAGGCTTGCTGCGGACTGCTGGCAGATAAGGAACAGAAACATTGTGTGAAGAAACATGTGACATTTGTCTAGCTTCCTTTAAATTTGTAAGTCAAGTGATGAATCTAACAATACCATGAAGATTCAAAGCCACACTAAAGCCCCTCTCACAGTTTAACCCTTCCCTCTGCTATGTCCTGTTTCCCCAAGACTCTGCTACACCCCCACAGCCCAATATCGAGATGATTAGATGCAGGCATCCTCTCTGCCATGAGCTCACGTGATACATAGGAGCAG
Organism: Pholis gunnellus; assembly: GCF_910591455.1. Lineage (NCBI taxonomy): Eukaryota > Metazoa > Chordata > Actinopteri > Perciformes > Pholidae > Pholis > Pholis gunnellus. The sequence continues at coordinate 4,743,677 of NC_136534.1, forward strand.
GGACGACTTACTATCTTTATTAACTATTTATTAACTAAAGGCAAGCAGAATCTACATCAGTCAGTTAAAGGAAAAAGTTGAAATTATTGTCACTTTCATGTGTCTTTCAACTATCGGACACAGTCCGCCTGCTGGAGACTGAGGTAACATTCTTTCTGTAAACTTTGATAAACTTTTATATGAAAATAAGGAACATTTTAAACACTTCTGTATTTCACTGTATGAACGCTAAACACACACTTTAACCAAAAGGCAACAGTGCACATAGGCTGTAAAGCTGAATAGCATCTCCAATGTAAATGTCAATTACTTCTTTAATTGTTTAATCTTGTTCTGCTTTTGGGTCTAAAGTAGTCATGGTGACGTCACCCATTAGTTTGTGGACTGCTGTTTTGGAGCTTCGAATTCGGCGATTTGGCCGTCGCCATCTTGGCTTTTTGCAACTAATGAAAGTCCATATTTGGAGAAGAGGGACTTAGAGAAGCCCTTTAAGTCTCCGTTAGCGGCAGCGACCTGTCAATCACAGTAAGCCCCGCCCTAAAGCATCCCCTGCTTTATGGTCTGTTTGACTCTAAATGGACCATCATTTACTAAATGAACATCATGCTGTATTGAAGAAGACTTGAAACTAGAGATTGAGACCATAAACTCATGTTTACAATGTTTACTGAGGTAATAAATCAAGAGAGAAGTAGAGTCATTTTCTCATTGACTTCTATACAATCTGACTTATTTTCTGCCCCCTGCTGGCCAGTAGAGAACATACAAGTTTTAAGACACTTCTCCATTGGCTTCGCTTGTGCGCTAGCATGTTGTATGCGTTTCCATTCACGTCCCCTCCAACCGGCGGAGCAACGCCGACATGCTGTCCTCTTCTTTTACACAACTCTCTGTTTTGTAGCTGACCGGGAACCAGCAGGAGGGTCTTCCAGCGGCTTTGTGTCAGAGGTCAAGCGCTCATGTGTCGTTCTGGTTCTATTCAGATTAGTAACTGTAATGGGAGATCCTTAAGAAGCCTTAAGAGAATTCACAGTTTTGTCAGTTGACCTTTCACCAACAACAGAGCAGCTCTCCCGTATTCACCTCTCGATGACACTGCTGATGATCTCGCCCTCTCTCTTTATTTAAACCACATCAGTGCAAGTGGAGCCTGCTGGCAGCGACGGCCTACTGTATGCGGAATGAGCTTCCAGGTGGATTATTCCAGGGAGCTTCGTATTCTGACGACGCCGCCGCGCCGATTTCGATTTCTCCAAAAGAGAGCTTGGACTCACTAATGGGTTTCTGGCTTTCTTTTCTCTGCAGAAACAACGTGCTGCTGTGAGCGAAGGAGTAAGGTTAATCTGTATGTGTTTGAAGTCAGGGCTGTGCCTCATTGACTCTCTTCGACTCTCCTTCGCTCTATCTCTTTTGCACACATATATCAGCGCTTTGAACTGTGACTAAAGCTTTCTCTGCGTCTCTCTCTGTATTTTTTCTTTGCCCCTCTTTGATCTGTGTTAAAAGGTTAAGGTGACTGTGGGGGATTGGGCAGGGCAGGGAGTGCGTAAGGTTCATGTAAGTTTAATCAAAGTTTTCACCTCGTTAGCACAGAGCACAAACACTTTCACTAGAAGTCCCACGCCAGTATTTCTCACAGTACAGGTGATCACAGGTCACAGGTGAGCTCCTCTGCAGAGACAAGATCATAAAATGAAGCTAAAGAAGACGTAATGTGCAGTTTGTTGGGAGAGGTTACATTGGTAAATGGTAAGTATTTGTACATCTCTTTTCTAGTCTTTCTGCCCACTCAAAGCTTTAACTCTACATGTCATCATTCACACACTCGGTTAAGTGTCTGGCCCAAGTACACATCGACATGCGACTGGCGGAGCCGGGGATCGAACCGCCGATCCTCTGATTGAAGGAAGACCCTGTTCTCTACTGAGCCACATTGGAATATCTAACAATGTCTAACAATGCCCGCAGAAAATTAGGTTCCCGGAGTTTCCCTTTCACACATGTAGCACACAACATAAGACTGTCCGTGTCTAACACGTTCTCATCTGCTGGAAATACTCTGTTAGGTTTAGGCGAGGGTTGGCGCCTGGAGGCAGGACATGATGCTGATTACGCCGCTGTCACGTAATCAAATCGTCTTTTGGTCACAAACAGCCGAGTCTCTTGGCGCTCCTTGAATTTTCCGGCCCTCACCGACAAGTTCCCAAATTTCGTCATCTGTCCAGTCAGACATTTTATGTTGCCGTCTTCCTGTAAATTCTTCCATTCAATCTCAGATTTAATGTGTTTCCGGTTTTGCCACAGTCCCGATGAAGATGTCACCACCACGCCCACTCACTCGCTGGGAATTCTCCGGACAATGAGCGGCTCTGCTCACATATGGGCTCAATAGGACATTACACTGACTTTGCACTACGGAACAGGAAAGGTAAAGTCTGTTTAATGTCTTACAACACAGCTCATTTTAGTGTTGGTATTTAAATGGAACGGTCACCCCAAAATACAAAAATAGATATTGTTCCTGTTACATGTAGTGCTTTTTTTTTATCAATCTAGATTGCTCTGGTGTGAGTTGCCTAGTTAGCTGCTAGCCGCTGGCTCAGCCGTTGCCATGTTGAGAGCCATGTGGAGGCAACATATTTTTTATTCAGTACATCAATGCCTTTCAGCATTTAGCCCTTAACTGACATTTTGACTTTCAGCTTTTTAATGTCAGCCAAACTTCAACACCTGTGAGTGCTTACATTGGATTGGCGGTTCCCTTTTCAACTGCCACCTTTACGCTCCTCAGTTTCTTTAACTTAAGTTTGTTGGTGGAACTAAAAGCACTGAAAAAAGTTAGTTCTTCAATCAGAGCCACTACTCTCCTACAAATGCAGTTCTAAAGCTCAACATTTGAAGACATTCAAGCTGTTCTCCTGCAGAAATAAGCACATCTACATTTTATTCAGAACACGGAACCAGATTTCTTTCTCCCCACCAGCAGAGAAACCTTACTTGGATGTAAAAGACATGTCAGTAGATTTTGAGGCCCAAACAGCATCTCTACGAGGGCTCAACAGGAAGCTGTGGCACCCCGCTGCTTCGAGCAAACTTCAGCGCTGCTGCTGCTTTGCTAAATGTCACAAGAAAATACGACGAACATTTTCAGTTGGAATCTGACTGGAAGCTCACACTGTTTTTGAGATGTCAGCCTTGGCGCATGGCAGATGGAGACAGTTTGTCATTAGCATCATTTCCCCACCGATCGTTTCTGCGCAAACTCCTGGATGGCAATTAGAGAACACACAGATCCCCGTGCTCATTACTACTGTGGCAGCATACACGTGTGTGTGTGTGTGTGTGTGCAAGAGTGACTTATTACGATGATGCACTGCTCATCATTGTTATAGCGGTGCACATGAGGGAGGGTCCGTGTGTTCAGTGTGGTTAACGAGACAGATTTTCAACGAGTTTCAGCATCCCCTCGTCATGGCGACGGATGGCTGCTCCGCTCTTCACCTCTTCCCATCGTTTCATTCCTGCTGCCTCAATCTCTGTCTGCCGGGTTTCTCGTGGTTTCTTCCCGACGTCATTTAGCCACCACTTTTTCTCTCACACAATTCTTTTCTATGCTCTTTTTTTTTCCCGTCATCCACCCGGTCTGAGCCATCTCCATCCGTCTGTAGGCCTACGTCTTACCCCCTGACCCAGGGGAGCCAGTACAGAGACATCAGCATAAATAAGGTATGAGGTGGTGTACCATTACCACATACCAGACACACACACACACACACACACACACACACACACACACCACTGGCATCTCCACACTCTTCCATCAGGAGTAGGGGAGCGCAGGGTAAGGGTTCCCTGGGGAGAGTGTTCATGTTTTCCTTGAAGGAGGGAGACGCCAAGAAGCCCAGAAAAACAATTGAGAAGACGGGGAATGAATTCAGCGAGGCTGGGAAGAGCTATAAACACACTTATGAATAGAACGCGCTGATGGTTAATACATCTTTAAACCCCTGGCTATAAATGAGAAACAATATTGCAGAAACTACTACCGGTGATGAGCGCTGAAAAATGTATAGGACAATTAGCGGTCTGGGTATTAATATTGGAATAAATACAGGATTTACTATGGCTTACTGTTTGCCCAGCTGTGAGGCAGCCATGAATATTTCACCCCTGGATGAGTAAGGCCTGCTCTGTGTGAATATTTTACGATGTGGATTTTAACCGCTCTCCGTTGTAATTCTCTGAAAGATTGAATACCTCCGTCGAATATCATTATGTGCTTGTTTGAAATGACCCGCAGAAGGGAATAAAAGAAGGGGAGGAATCACACTGCCGAGTACACACACACACGCACACACCACTGGGTGGCCAGAGCATTATTACCTCATCAATCATGCATAAATCACTTGATCATCTGCAAAATAAAGCTCAGAAATCATGCGTGTCTTTTAAAACCGCTTCATGTATGGCGCTGAGTTTTCACGTATTGTAGCTGTGACATTTTAGCCGGACCAATGGCGACATCGCTCTCGTGACGGCACTGTTGTATAACGTTAAATTATCCCAAAACCAGCAACATAATGTCAGTATGCGGAAAAAAACGACTGTTTCAAGTTCACCAAAAGCTCACTGTAGGCTAATATCACTCATAATGCACACATATATGTGCTTACACACACACACACACACACACACACACACACACACACACACACACACACACACACACAGAGAGAGAAACTTCTCTTTACAAGCTCTCACCCTTCACTCAGTCCGGCAGTCAGTAAGAGCAACAGATCTCAGTCAGGTGTGGAGCTGCTAGACAACATGTTTCTCTCTTGCAGTGGCAGGTTGTGTCGGAGTAAAAACCTCGCTGCTGTTGCGTCTTTACGCACCGAGCATCCTGTTGTGCGCCCTGTCTTGTTCCCGTTCAGTCCGGAGTAGAACACAAAGTCACGCACCCAGTGCATTTTATTCGATTTATTGATTCGTCCTAAAATATAATTGGCTCATATCTTGGTCAGCTCTGCCATGAACGTGTCAGCACCATAGGGAGGAGTGGGAGACACAAACGACGGTATCTATGGTGCTGACATTGAGGACAGATCAGCGCACTTTCACTCTTTTATATTATGTAGTTGTTATAATATTTATGAGTTCCCTGCGGGTTCTCCGGTTTCCTCCCACAGTCAAAGACATAGGTTAAGTGATGACTCTGAATGTCCCGTAGATGTGATTGGTTGTTTGTCCAATGTCTGCTGAGATCGCTCCAGCCGCTCTGCTACCCTGGAGAGGCTAAGCGGTTAAAGATGATGGATGGCGCCGGTGAGCTCAGATTTGATGAAGTCTGTGGAAGGGAGACTGTTCCTGTGTCTTACGGTAAAGATAAAGATAAAGATAAAGAGTGCAAACATCGGCCAGGCTCCGTGATCAGTGCTTTGCTGATCAGTCTGACATGTGTTTTAGAGTTTGAGTGTGAAAGAAAACACCACGTTCTTTCACTTTTTGTCTTTGTCCAGAGAGAAAAAAAAACAAACATCAAGCAGGTGTTCAGAGTTAAAGTATTGCAGATGCCATAATGAAAGCTGCAAACATATTCACCTCTAAACAGTAATTGGTTTCCATAAAGTTGTCTTATGTCTAAATGCTGTCTGTATATAAGCTATCATCACATTGTAGCAATGAGTTTGCTTCCCCCACGGGAAAACCTGTCTGTTTAAAGCAAAAGGAATCCAGTTCACCACTAGTAAGTATTTTTACTAAAAACTAAGAAGAATTGGAGAAAAGATGAATGCCGTGTTCAGAGGTGCAAAGCTAATTAGAGACCAGCCCACACAGACTCAAAGCTGCAACTGCTTCCAAAGGTGCATCTCCTAATTACTGACTCAGCAGGGATGAATTATTCTGCAAGCAGTTTATATTTGTAATTAGGTAGCATTCAAATAGCAGAACAAGATGGCAACGAAGCAGCAAGGACGAACTGACAGGAAGGAAAATGGTCTTGTTTAAAAGCTGGAGGACTGACGAGCAGAGTGGGGGACAGGTGGGCAGCAGGCAATGTCATGTGACGGGTGGGGAAATGAGGGAAAGTCCCAGGGTGAGAAATTAGAAATGTAGCTAGAGAGTGACACAGTGAAACGTGTAAACATCCGACATCTTTATCGACGCTGTATCTTCAAAGCTGAAGCTTCTGGACCTTTATTAAGACAGGCCGAAGCATCCGTTGTCTTCTGTAAGGACGAGGCTATCCCTGTTTATAAAGAGTGTTACCTAGCAGCCAGTGTCGCTATCAATCACTGTGGATTAGTATTAAGATGCAGTTGTGTAAATATGTGTCATTATATTAATGGTAGTACAAGCATACAAAGCTAGAGAACCTTTTTTCTGAGGCCCCACTTTAAAAAAGTGACAGAGCAATTCACAATCGGCCTTATCTATAACTCGTGAGAAGAGCGCATTTGTGTGTAAATCGACGCTCCTGACCGTTTGAACTGCCATTCCCTCATCGCCTTCTATTCTCTTGAACAGGTGAGCACCTGACTGAACACAGGCCATACTTTTACACCTGCTTGATCCCATGAGAGGGTTGACCTAACCGAATGTACTGGATCACATGAATGAGGACAACGCGTGCTGACTGTAGCGTTTGGAATATTTAAACTGCACTGAAGGTGGAGTTGGCATAATGACCGGCTGCCTTGGCGGGGTTTAGCATCTTAAAGGAAACAGTGAGGTCAGCGGCTGACAGGCTGCCATGCTGCGGTGCTAGAGACATGGGATCATTGCAGGAGTCGGGAGCATCAGCTGTGCCAGCCTGGTTGGCAGCTCTTCAGGCAACAATAGCCAGGACTCTGAGACCAAACCAGACAGGCCAGGGCGATCTCATGTCACCCAGCAGTCTGCTTTCCACGAGAAGAGACAGGCTTATTTTCATTATTCATACCTCTCAGCCCTGTGATCTCTTTCCATCAAAGTATCTTGCTACAGGAGCAAATGGCACATTCACAGGCTTGAAGCACAGATGCTCACAAGTCCAAGTCAGGTCTCAAGTCTTTGAGCTAGTGTCCAAGTCTCAAGCCTTTGAGCTTGAGTCCAAGTCAAGTCTCAGGTCTTTGAGCTAGCATCCCAATCAAAGTCTTGGTCTTGTCTCGGTCTTGATACATTCTGGTCTCGGTCATGACTTGGTCTTCCTTAAAGGTGGTCCTGACTACAACATTAAGGTATCGTCACACGAACACCAGCGTTGTAAAAATAGTTCCACTTCAATTGAAGCCTAAACAACACATAACACATATTAAAACTATGACATCACATTGTTTTTCAGGGCAGACTTTGGGACATAACATGAGCGGGCCTAAAGAAAGTGAACACACGTACATACTGTGTCATGCAAAGCGCCATCAGCAGCCACATGCAGCTCCGGTATCCGGGCTGTCTGCCCCGCAGGCACTGCCGTCACATCGCTCACCTGCAAAGATCTGACAGAGCGCTGCAGAGGGAGAGCAGCAGCCCCCTCCACGCAAATCTTCACGGCAGCCGCGTCATATCAAAAGGACCACACGGCGCGAGAACATATGTTGAACTCAAGCTGTGACTGAGTGAACGCAGGCTGCGTGAAAGACTAAGGGAGTGTGTATTGTTTTGTTTTTTATGATACAGAACGATGACCACAAGCATTTTTTTTTTGTAGCCATCGTCTTTGAACCGCTATTCTTTTTATAGCTGTAAGCTGTAAATGTGGCAACGGTGCACATGGGTCACAGAGCCTCCTGGGTAGATGCTTACTCATTTTGGAACGGGAAACAGCCGACGTCTCCAACTGGTTTCTATCAACCCAATTTGTTTGTCTGGCTCCCAGCCTGCAACTGTGTATACTTTCCAGTGAGTTTAGGCTGAGGAACATTTTGTAACACACTCTGTGTCCTCTCTGTGCCTTTTTTCTCCTTCCAAGCACTAACGCTGTTATTAATACGATGCTTTTATCGGGAAATTGAATACAGAGCGAAGACGCAGTTGCTATATGGTGCTCGATAGTGTGGACTACAAGTTAAGAAATGTGCTCTTTTCTTCAGAGGGATTGAAGAGCAGAGGTTGCAGGCTGTGGATTGGAGATCCTCTTCATGAAGTGTGAGCCCTTCAAGGACTCTGTTTCTCCATTGGGTTTTCTGTTTTCCTCCCAGTGAGAGGTTTCAACATGGAACTTGTCCTTAACCTCCAGGGGCCCACTGGACTGTTGAGGCCAGAGGATGTGTTTTAGTAGACATTAGTCAGGGTTTACTATACGGCCTATTGTGAATTGGGTCCCGATGGAACATTTTTTTAAAGTGGGTCGCCAGAAAGAGAGTTCACGAAACACTGGTCACTGGTACTTCTCTCTTGATTTATTCCCTCAGTAAACATTGTAAACATGAGTTTATGGTCTCAATCTCTAGTTTCAAGTCTTCTTCAATACAGCATGATGTTCATTTAGTAAATGATGGTCCATTTAGAGTCAAACAGACCATAAAGAGGAGTATGCTTTAGGGCGGGGCTACTGTGATTGACAGGTCGCTGCCGCTACCAAAGACGTATACATCACTCGTCCGCATTCTAAATATGAGTGTACCAGTTTTGAACATGAAACAGGAATTGTGTCAGTAGATCCAAGCAACATCTGTCAACATCTCAGTGTGCTTCATCAACCCAGTCGACTTAGAGAATGTCGGCATTGTATGTTTGTGCAAACCAGCGGATGCTTTGAATGTCGGCGTTTCCGAGCCAAAAATACGTTCATGAATACATTTCATATGAGTCTCGTATCACACTTAAAGAAACACTGAACGCCACGTGGTTAACTTTGTCAAACTATGAGTTAAACGTGGTTCAAGTGTTAAAACGACGTAACGAGACGACGTAACGAAACAACATTACAAAACAACATAACGAAGCAATGTAATGCAACAATCGTAAATAAATAACACGCCCTGAGCAGACTCTTTTACGTAACATTATGTCACTCAAACTCAAACTCAATGTTTACTTTGGACGTTTGACCCATCCACCTGCCCTGAGTGGACTGTCTCGCTCTTTGTACTCGTTTCTTTGCCACAAAATGTTCAATAACAGCTGCTAAAAATATATTACTTCACAATGCTCATTGTAATGTATCACTTTGCTCTGCCGAATGCAAAAATGTGCACGTACAATGCCAACATTTTTTCCTGGCGACAGGGCTTCATCAGTCTTTTCATTGATAGCACTGTAACAGACAGATAAGGACACATCCTGTTGAAGCCTGTTAATCAAAACTTGTTAGCAGGTGTTCCATCACATCACAGAGGAGCTGTCGCATTCAAAATCAGTGCTTAGCGCTGCAAATGTCAAGCTCAGAACAACTGAAAGGGAAACAGATAAGGGAAGAAAAAGGGAGCAGAAATCAGGGTGTAAAAGAATAAAAAGAACAGCACAGGCTCGAGGCATTGACCTGTCTCTGATCCACTTTCCCTGCTCCATAGTGAGAAATATGGAGAGCAGCTGAGCTCCCTGCTTACAGCTTTTTATTTATGGCTCGCCGTCGCTCGCTGTGAAAACATCATTATTAGCTGATGGGCACAAGCAGAGAATGTGTAAATATTCTTTTAATCGCCGGCGGCCTGCAGCAACAATCAGAGAGAGGAGGACGGAGACACTCCATTCTTTTACATGATAAAAGTGTGGTAATAGTGTCATACTGTGGAATTAGCGAGTACAAGAACCAACGCATTTTCCATTGCAATCACATTTTCAGATTTTTCACCCATTCAATTTAAAAAGTCACATTTTCTCATAGCCCTGATAGCAAGCTGAACTGTGGTCACAGCAGTAATTGATTTTATACATGGGCCTTGAACACTCATGACCTTGGAAGTTACTTTAGATAAATGTGTGTCCTGTGATAGCATCAGTTGGCAACCATGAGTGAAGCCGAGTGAAGCCGATGCGGCAGATTCTTAAAACCTGCATTCTCTCTACTGACCAGCAGGGGGCGACTCCTCTGGTTGTATAGAAGTCTATGAGAAAATGACTCTACTTCTCTCTTGATTTATTACCTCAGTAAACATTGTAAACATGAGTTTATGGTCTCAATCTCTAGTTTCAAGTCTTCTACGATACAGCATGATGTTCATTTAGTAAATGATGGTCCATTTAGAGTCAAACAGATCATGAAGAGGAGTATGCTTTAGGGCGGGGCTTACTGTGATTGACAGATCGCTGCCACTACCAAAGACGTATACGTCACTCGTTCGCATTCTAAATATGGTAACTTCTGTTCATTGGTGGCAAAAAACAACACTGGGACAGCTGTAATCCAAGATGGCGAAAGCGTCGAACTCAAGGCTTCAAAACGGCCGTCCACAAACCACGTCCACTTCTTATATACTGTCAGCAGATAATTAAGCTAATGTAAAATCTGATGTATCCCTTATAAGGGAGGAATAAATGTCCTTGTTTCCTGTTTGTCCTATTTCTCCCAGAGAGCAGGAGTGTGACTCACATATCCACATCATGGGCCTCAAGGTAGCAACAGCAGACGTCTTGTTATTGTCCATCTTCATTGCTCCGATAATGACCTTCACCATACTGCTGCAATAGCCATTACTGATAAGTCATGGGTGACTGGCTGTTTTTACGTTCACATCGCTCCTCTCTCTCTCTCACACACTCACACTCACAGACACACACACACACGCACACACACACACACACACACACACACACACACACACACACATTACATTGTGTTTTGAGCCTGAATGGGAGACATTTAGTCATATGGAAGTACAAACAGGAACAAGGCTAATGTGTTCTTTCAGCAGTAGACGCAGTGCTGCACATCAGACACTGTTTCCCTCTGAGACGCTTCAGTTTAAATTGATGACAGCGGCACACGCTTGGTTGAGTGAGAAGTGTGTACAATCCACATAATAAAAAATGGAGCTGCTTCACATACACTTCCATTGATTTACCCATTGCATGATGTGCCCTTCTCTGCATATCAATATTGAGTTTGTGTAATCCTAGAGGAGACAAAAAGAGGAAAACGGACAGTTTACGTTCTACAAACGGAGCAAAGCCTGCAAGCCAGCCAACTCCAGCTGCACCGCAACATTCGCACAGGTATGACATGTCCCACTCTCTTTGGTGAATTTGAACCAAAGTGTATAGGGGCAAAGAGACAGAAACTCTGGTGCTTTTTTGACAGCCGCTGCTAGATGGCGCTGCGGTAGTGTTTGGGCTGAAAACGCCAGAGAGTTTAGTGCCATGGATGTATAGAGAGATGTATGGAAATACGAGGATCATTTTATTTGAGGTGCATCAATTTCTCCGCATGAACACTTAAATAGACTTAATTTATGTCTCTATGTCTCATACGGTGTAAAGTTCACGAATAGTTTTTGTATATATATGTATCAGACCAACAGGACTGTGCCGCCCTCCACGCTCATATGACCATAAACTCATGTTTACAATGTTTACTGAGGGAATAAATCAAGTGAGAAGTAGTCATTTTCTAATAGACTTCTATACAATCAGACTTCTTTTTGCAACTAGAGGAGTCGCCCCCTGCTGGTCAGTAGAGAGAATGTACATTTTAAAACACTTCCACATTGGCTTTACTCGGCGGAACCGGAGGTTGCCGCCTGTATGAAACCCGCCTGTATGAAACCCGCCTGTATGAAACCCGCCTGTATGAAACCCGCCTGTATGAAACCCGTACTAGCTTCTCTGCTCCCAAACAACTGGCCATTGGCTAGTAGTGCTAGTAGCACAACGTAAACAGAATTTGAAGCCCAGGGTATGACCTCTCAAGCGTTGTTTATAATCGCGCGTGGCACTATCGCGATGCTTGCGAGCATAACGCACACATGACATTTGTGCTCAACCTGTTCGTTGTGGTTTTCTCCGAAACGCCCGAGGGCGTACAAACAGAATATCCTGTGAAGGACAACAAAACGCCATAAACCAACCTCTGCAATGGTGAGGAGGAATTGTAGTTAACTGTAAACTCATATCTCATATTCATGGACTACTTTATTGTCTTTATAAAAGCCCTGTAAATAAATAATTACATGCATACATGTTAATAAAATAAAGGTTGAATAGATTCTGATGCTTGTGGACTTCCAACCCGCTCTCATCACATACGGACACTTGGTCAGAACCACTTGGGGTCACTTAGGTTTCGGCATTGAAGCGATGTGGTTAGGTTTAGTAAAAGATTGTGGTTTGGGTTCAAATAAAGCTACGTAACGTGACGCAAGTTAAGCACTTTAAGTAACTGAATATAAGTCCATGTTAACTGTTGGTTTCACATGGGACACTAACAGTGGTCTCCTGGGTCAAAGTCCTGTCCGTCCACCCCGACTTCCTCGCTATGCAGACTTTGTTGCTCGGAGCATCTAATAATGGATGAGTTTACATTGGAGTAACTTTAAAGCCTGGTGCATCTAAGATGCTAAAGGGTGCTTTGTGCGCTAGTACTGGACGCAGAGAGCCGTGACATAACCGGGACTCCTGGTTGAGCAATGTAGTAAGTTGAACGCACGCCGGGTCTGCTCCGTCGACCACTTTAAGGTTGAAACTTACACAAGAGGTCAGAAGAACCACAAGTGAACCAATCAAACAAAAAGGCCACAAACTGCCAAAATCCAAAAGAGAAAATCCAAAATCCCCAAATTAGCCAAATGAAATAAAACAGGATCAGGTACACCGGGCTAAGTAGAACAAAGGGGGACACAGCCAGGAGACATAGCAGACAAACCGACAACCAACAGTTAAAAGACGGGACTATAAATACACAAGAAACTAATCAGACAACAAGACACGGGGGGACACAAGGGCAGGCTGAAAGCTGATTGGTGGAAGAAAGAAAAGGGAACAGAGCGAGGCCGACGAGACTAATCCAACACAGGTGATCCACAGACAGGAAGTCAAACAAACACGGGACACAAGAGCAGAGAACTTCAAAAATAAAACAGGAAACAGACTAAACAAAAATGAAGATCATGACATCTGCGCCACCATTCGCAGTAAGTGGCCTCCTCGCACACTAAAGAAGGCCTGGATGTGCCCTTGTGCTGGACTTCAGATACGTTTTCTGAGCACTTAAGGTTCAATGAAATATGGCTCCCTCTGTAATTCCTTTAACTCAGGCAACTATTTCTCTATAACTGAAAAGGAAAATGAACCAAAAATAGTGCACCTGGAGGACAGATATTACTCAACAGCAATGTTAAACCACTTATTAAAACTCTGGCTCGCCAACCTGACCCATCCCCCACACATGATCTCTGCAGATCAAAGCAATTATCACAGAACAATCAGTCATCTTAAAACAGCTACGTCTCCCTCTGAGGAGGCTTGTATCAGGTTATATAATATAATATATAATATATAATATATAATATATATAAGATAATCTTCTGCATGGTGTTCTGGCTCCATCCAGCTTGGGAGGAAGCTGACACGGGGATTGGTGGGAGGATATGGGGTGAACTGAACTCCACTTCCAATCCAGTTCAAAGTTGTGCATAGGACTCCTATGACTGAGGCAGAAATGTTTAGGATTGTCGCTGCTATGAATGATGCTCGATGTCTAAGCCCCAGCAGACACACTGTCTTCTTTTCTTGTTCGTTCTCATTGCTGTTTTTGGAATTAGCTCTGAGCTCCTGGGCCTTATGGAAATAAACAGCTGATGCTTTAGCTTTTTGCATCCCTGATTGCTCGTAGAAGAATTGAATCGCATTAGAAATGCCCTAATCCTCCTCTTCCTCCTCCTCTTCCTCCCTGGTGGCTCAGGGATCTCCATTCATTTTTACACAAAAGTATCAAATACACTCGGAGAGGATTGACAGCCCAATCTTCTTTGTTTTGTGTTTTTTCCCTTCTCCTAACTTAACTGTCAGTTAGCTGCTGCGCATGTGCACAATTATTTTTCTGCAGCTGTCGGTGTTAACAATGGACTTTCTTTTACTTGCCACCCTGGCTTACTGTGTGACCATGGCAACCACAGAAAATGGTTAGTGTAGAACCACCACCAACCAAACATGTCAAAACCAACGTCAGCCTTTCAAGTGTGGGCCAATGAACCATGTTCTTTAGCTAAACTTGCTATTTGAACGGCATTACATTGTAAACGCTTTATTTTGAGCTACATTCTACTTTCTATACCTGAAGGTGAATAACATAACCTGCAGCATGTAGTTCCTTTCATTGATAGCATTGGATGTTTTTTCACCCACTGTAAATTATCCTGTACAAAATATTTATTTTTCAATTAAGTTTTATTGCACATTTTCTGAAATGATACAAAACATTCAACAGAGAAATTCAAAAGACAGCAATGCATTAAAGAAATATAAAGAACAGACATACGGATTGCAGAGTATGTAACATTCAACTTTTCACTCGTCATATAATAGAGCTGCAACGATTGGCCGACTCATCGCTTTGTCGTTCCACAGAAAAACCATCTTGACAATTGACCAATCGTTAAAAGTAATATTTTAAGCAAGACTTGCAAAGAATGTTTTGTTAGTTTTTTGTCAAAAACAAAGGTGGCAAATCAAAATGACGTAATTCTTTGAATGAGCTACATCACTCCAAATATTTGAGAGGGGGGTGAAGTTGCAGTGGGGGAACTAGGATTTGTGACCTTTTGTTATTGCACCGTGCTGGCTGCCACCCTGTGTCTGACATCATTTATCTTCACGCTGGTTTGTGTGAATGGGTTTCCTGAGGTCCAGCATTTCAAATCAGCCAATCCATGTTTCTTTGTTATTTGTCATCGTCTCATCCACGTTGCAATCATTCCCTCCGACTTCGGTTGCTTTCTTTTCTGGATTTCCAAACACAATCCTGCTGTTTTGAACCACTGTCCTGTGGCAGTGCAGCAGGCTTTGTATGGCTGTCATTTAATCCAATGTAACCCAGATGGGGGTTTAATAAGCTGGACCAAAATATATGGTCAAGAACTGAATGTTATCTAAAAACCAGTGGCAGCCAGCTCACTTTTGGTGGTTTGACACATGGAGGGGGGAGGGGGGGGGGGGGGGGGGGGAGCAAACATTCAATGTAAGAGAGATCAAGTGGGGATAAAGACAGGATCACACGTTTGAGCCATTTCTCATTAGAGCCATTTATTCAGTGATGAAAAGAGCAAGCCATAGAAACTGTCATTAATCCACGAAGTTACGACTGGAATTTTAATTCAGAGCGGGTAAGGCATGAAACAGCTCCAAGTGATATCATCGGTGCTTTACAGCAGACCCAAATACCAGAAGACGGTTTTGTGACAGTTCAGCTTTAGAAACGTGTCGCTCAGACTGAAGAGCCTCAGCTCTCGTCCTTCCTCAATGACACTTGATTTTTACTTGATCCAATTTTCATCCTTTTTCTTTCATCTTTCGCTTCAGTACGCTGCTGTGCATTTTAACAATGTGGCAAAGGACAGGCACTTGAAAAAATTTTTAAAAAACCCATAAAGAATAATGTATCTATATTTGGTCCATTTTCATCAAAAGGCTTCCAGGATCCAGTCCAGAAGCTATTTGCTGACAGACATGTTTAATCCCTCGATTAGAAGCAGAGAAGCTTATCTCATAAAAACAGACATCCGAATCAAGCACTTGATCTGCCGCTTGCTCTCTGTAAAATATTGAAATAGAAAAAAAAATAGACCATGCTTCTTTCCACTAAATTGTTTGGGGGGAAAAAAATCAGCTCACTTGGCTGCGAGGAGGAGCGGGGGAATCATTTGTCTCCCATTTACCTCCCATGAGGGGACACTTGGAGAGACATTAGTGAGCGCAGACGGACTGGATGAAAAAACACAAGTATATTCGGAGTGACAAGCGTCCCCTGTCAACAGAAGGAGCTTCGGGGACATATTTGTGTGCTGCTGATAATCAAACAATTAGCACGAGTTAGACACTTTGGACGTGAGAGCCTGCGTGTGTTTGCCGATGCTTCCTGCGTTGACACAGCGATCACCTTGAGGTTTGTTTGACTCTTCTCCAGGAGCGGAATCATTTCGTCCACTGGATCAGATCGCTTTCTAATAAAAGCATCCTTTGTGAGGAGTCTATTACGTTGTTAGTAAAGGCTTTATTAATGGTGAATTAATGCCTCATAGATCAGTTATGAGCCCTTAGTAAGGACAGCGTTTGGGTTGCAGCAGTTGTTCATGATGAAGACATCTGTGATGGACCAAAGAACTGCATCTTCATTGTTATTAGAGCTGCTTATTAATAACTTAACTATGACTAAGGTAAATGAACATTTATTAATTATTTGACTCTTGATGACACCGAGCAGAGAGTTTTTCCAACCCATTATTAATGGCTTAGAAGTGATCTATAAAATCATTAGTGAATGATTAATAAAGTCATATGTTACAACTTAGAAACCTGTAATAACGAGCACCTCAGTGGAACGTCTTTACGTCCTGTTCTCTCCTTTCAACAAAAAAGAAAAAATCATCCCAAAAGGATTAATAATAATCATAATAAAGCATTATAAATCTTTTTTGTTTTATGACGGCGTTTGGTTTCTCTCTGAACTTGGAATTCTTTGCGAATATTCATTACAATGATTTAATTTAAAACATATTTGCATATAACAGTAATCTTGGTCAGGGAGCCTGTTTGGTCTTCATTCTTCTAACAGAACACTGTGTGTGTGTTTGGCTTGTGAGCTTAAGCTAGCAGCTCGGTTTTACACGGCGGCTTGGTGCCCTCGCCAGCTTTGCTGTCAATCCAACATGCAAACTGACCCTCACGCTCAGAGGCTTGGAGGCTGAAGGAGAACTCTCTTCTCCTCCACACAATTTGAAATTCAGAGCATAACTCCCCCTCAGGTAAACACTGTTAGCTCTGTCTGCACTGTTGCCCTTGTTTGCACTGTTCGCGCTGTAAGCAGCGTTAGCTTCTAGCACCGTTAGCTTCTAGCACCGTTAGCTTCTAGCACCGTTAGCTTCTAGCCGTTGGCTCAGCTGTCGTTATGTTGAGGGCAATCATCTCTCAATCATGGACACGCTTGGAATTTCCAATTGATCACTTTTAAGTAAACCAAATATTAATAATTATTTTGAAAATCACCTGTGACGTGAGGTTTGACTGCAAACTTAATGACTTTTTGGATTTAAGTTGGACTTTCACATATAATATCACCACTGTTAGGTTATAATAGATTGGGACCCTGAGGATGCTGTTGGGGATGTTGTATTCATTGTAACCCCTTTAAAAAAAGGGTGTTTGTTTTGAACATCCGGCGTGTCTGCAGTGCTCCCGGACGAGCTGAACCATTGCAGCTCTGATTAACCTGAGTTATGTGATCAACTTGTTGGGTTCAGCTAGCTCAGTCACAGGTCCCTCTTGAGCTGTAGTTTCATGTCTCTGATGTGCCGGAGGAGAATCTTCCCTCTGTGCTCCAGAGTGCGGATGAGAGGCCTGAGACCGCTGGCCCCGCCTTGGCTGTCCCAGAATTCCCTGTCCGTGTAAAGGGAGCGTAGAAGAAGACTCTCGAGACAGCCCGACTGGAGCACCGACACCGCTCTCTCTGGAAACCTGACGACAGAACAGCATCGTATTTGTTTTTCTTGCAACCTTATCCAGTGTCCAGTCAACTCTGTTTCCTACTAACTTAAATTCCCATAAAACGAACTTTTCATTGTGAATTATAAAATGGTCGGTGCCCACCCTGTATCTTGCTGCAAGTTGAGTACCACTGATGTACAGTAACTGGGAATGCACAACCACAGCCCCAGAATACAATGTTTGGCATTGTAAGTTTACAAAAAAAAGAAGGGTAATGTTTCAGAATCAAAGAAAGCGTTTCAACAATTGTAAACAGGTATATGTCACCAATATAATTTAATATAGGGGTAAACTATTTGGTTAGGTACAGTAAAAGGTCATGTTTTGTGTTAAAATAAGGTAAAATAAGTAAAAATACATCACTTTTGGTTTAACACAAGACATGAACAGCGGTCTCCTGGGTGAAAGTCCCATGTTGGACCTGACTATTTACCCCTTCCTCCTCCCTTTACGGACCTTGATTAAACAATTTGTGATACGTCACATACAAACGTACTATTGGGAGATTTATGTTCTCCATGAAAACGTAATTGACCATGCAGTTTCGTAATATGGGAATGAGACCAGGGCTGGATTGCCAGCAACGTATCAAATCTAAAACAAATACTTGAGCAAAGTTTATAAAAGAACACTTGAAAATGAGTCACTCTCCACCTCAAATAACCAACTTTTCCTTTATTTTGCAGCGAGGGGCAAACAATAGAAGCCCTGAATAATCTATATCCATTCAGTCTCACGTCCAGGCTTAAGATATCTAAGAGCATTTTATGGAGCGGCTCAGTAATCCTAAGTGACAGGCATAGGGGGAAATTGTATCAGACCCGATTCTTTCAGCATGTTGAATAGCAGGCTAATTGAATGCTCACTAATCTAATCAGACAGACACTGAAACAAGCCGTAACGAGTTTCCAGAGGACGTTTCTGCGCTGCTCAGTTGAAAGCTGTTCACCGGGGAAATATGCTGTTTAGATGTGTTTTATTTTCTCCTGAAAACATTTCCTCTCATCACTGTTTGTGCCTGCTGTGAGCCCCAAAAAAGAGCTTCTGACTCTGTGGGACATCGAGCACAGAATGAAGCAAAAAAATATATAAATATAGTTCAAATTTGCATCTTTCCTGCTATGAAGCAGCATTTTGTACTCACTCATCAATGCCCTCAACCAGCCGGAAGTTGAGGTTGTTGGTGGACTGCTGTGGTCTGCCGGCGT